>NC_142010.1:177555318-177862104 GCF_049901735.1 Notechis scutatus | reverse complement strand
AAAAAGCTCTCCCATGGGAAACAAAGTCATTCTAATAATTGGAATAATTGGAGTGCTGAAGCAGTCGAAGGAGCTCTCCAGCTGCTTTGATTGGACAATGTGACCTATGACTGGGCTGGGCTGCTGGGGGTTTGCAGAGGTTCGGGTGAGCCCCTAGCTAAGATCCTGGGCAGTTTGGAGAACCCCCAAATCCCACTCCTGGCTGGCCCTGACCACCCCACTCCTCCCAGGAGTCCCCACGTGGCTCGTTTTGGATGCAGGTAAGTGCAGGGCACGCACGGAGGCTCAAGGAGGGCAAAAAATGGGCCTCCTAGAAGTCCGGGAAGGCCGGAAATGGGCTTGTTTCTGGCTTCCAGAGAGCATCCGGAGCTTGGGGAGGCTGTTTTCGGCCTCCTGGAGGCTCGAGGAAAGCCTTCGGAGCTCAGGGAGGGTGAAAACAGCCCCCCTGCCATGGTCCAGGAGGCCGACCAGGCCACAGCCACCATGGCCACACCCACCCAGCAACCGGGCAGAGAACCGGTTGCTAAAATTTTTGAAGTCCACTCCTGCCTATGACACCTGAAGAGGGAAAGTTTTGCTCTTTTAATTACACGGGAATTGCGGAAAACTGTGGAGTTGGTTTTCACTGGCTGTGCCGATATGATGTGTCCAATAAACACGTTCTCTGAGGAACAGTCCTGCCTTGAGGTTCTGATTTTCTTGGATGTGTTACTCGGAATGCTGACACAGGGACTTGCAGGCAGTTACCAGGAGTCAACGCTGTCACACACAACAAGTCACTAGAATATAAGGAAACTTCATTACTGCCCACTTCTTGGTAGACAGTTAGGACTTGTTTATCCCACGGAAATGCTGTTGCATGTGATTGTTCTGCCATATTTCCAATGTCAGTGTAACTGGAGTTCGTAAATTAATAATTTCAGGGAGGGTGCCCACGCATATCTATGCATATCTACATACAAACAAATTTCCTTGGTTATTTACATGCTGAACAATCCAGACCAATATTATTCTTATTCAAATTTTGGGTTGTGCAAACCTGATTAGGCTTTGTAGCATTTCATTCATTTCAGCATGTTTCTTACAGTATGTAGCAACTTTAAACTTTCTACTATTAGAGATGGCACAGAATAGGGTGTTTGATAATGTAAAAAATGATCCCTCGAAGGCAAACATTAGGGAGCAATCTTGTAGTTCTTCACTGTTGTACTGGATGCCATGATGTATGCATGTTCTGACTACAGACTAATCACAGCTCCGTCTGCAATTATGGCTCACACCCCTCTGAAAACTACCTTGAGAAGGTAATCAGGCTGAAGCGATAGCTAAATTATGTCTCTCTTTTGTTCAGTAATCTCAAGGTCTCTAATGCAATGAATCTCATCTCGTGACCAAGAACTTTTTAAACGAAATCTCTCCTGCTGATGGTTAAGTGTTAGAGTCTAAACCAAGTTCCAATATTTTTAAACAGGGGGGCCTTTGCTCACAGATTCAATGAGAACAAACAGAACAAACGTTTGTGGAATGCTGCATAGCTTAGAATTAAAAATGTAAGCACAGATTAGTCCTACAAAGCTAAGGATAACTTTTAGACAAAGGATGGAGAACTTGAATCCTCCCCTTACTCTTCAAATATTGGATGATATTATCTTTGAACATAAGCCTTGTTAACTAGAAACAACAGGGATGGAATCCTGAACTTAACATAATAATGGAATAACAGAGTTGTAAGGGACTTGGAGGTCTTCTTGGACCCCCTGCTGAAGAAGGAAAACCTACATGATTTCAGACAAGGTTGTCCAATGTCTTCTTTAAAACCTTCAGTGTTGGAACACCCACAATTTCTGGAGGTGAGTTGTTCCACTGATTAACTGTTCTGTCAGGAAATTTCCTCTTGGAGAATAAGTTGAACCCATCTTCTTTGTGGCGACCCCTTAGATATTGGAACACTGCTATCATGTCACCCCAGTCCTCCTACTTCTAGACATAGATTGAATTTGCATACTGCTTTTCATTTTAAATACAACCGAGCAGTTTCTAAACCGAAAGAAAAATATTTCTGTAACTCACTGTGCTTGTCTTTTGATTACAAGAACAGTGGTTCATGCAGAGATAATTTTATTAGCCTCAACAGCAACAACAAAAGATCTGATTTGATATTGAATTATCTGTCTGTATTGGAAGTGTTAGGAAAAAGGAAGGTCTTCAAAAAGATTCTCTGGAGCCAAAATATTACTTCAGTGATGTGGCAGACAATTTAATCTTAGTTATCATGACATCAGCCCAATTTATCCATTTTTATTTTTAAAAATATTTTTATTCAAGATTTTCAGAGAAGTAAATGATAAACATAAATGTCATAAAGTAAGATTAAAGAAAAGAAAAAAGAATAAGGAAAATAATATAGGAAATATATGTGACATCCAATTTTTTTTTACATCAGTTATAAACAAATTTATATCTCCTCCTTTTAAAGTTACATCATCATTCCCTTCTAACCCTTTTTAATCAGCAAATTCATAAATCACCAGTTCATAGTTTTTTCAGCTTCAGCAAAAAGTCCATAAGAGATTTTTACTTGTTATCTTATGATTCCTGATCAAACAGGTCCTACAAATTCCATTTCACAAATTCCATTCTCTTTGTAATTCATTCCTCCACTGTGAATAATTCAATATTTTTCCATCTTCGTGCATATGCTAGTCTCACTACAGTTATTATAAACAAAACACTTCCATAGGTCTTTTCTGATTCATTATCCACAAATCACAGTAAAAAAAAAGTCTGATTTCATCTCAATTTTAATCTTAAAGGTTTTTTAGCATCATATGACTTTGTACCCATTTTTACATTATTTATTTATTGCTTTTTCACAAGTCCACCATGCATGGTAAAATTATTGTTCATGTGTTCCACATTTCCAAAACTGATTAGAAGTACCTTAACACATCTTGGATAATTTCACTGGTGTTATATATCAACATTACATTATTTTGCAAATATTCTCTCTTAAATCATAATACAATGTAAACTTTAGTCCCTTTAACCACATTCTTTCCCTTTGGTCCAGTTATTATAATCAAAATTCTTAGCCACTTTAACTTGTTCTCCTATTTCAAATCTCAACATAAGTTTGTAAATACTAGCAATCATCTGTTCATTATTTGTCAATTTCAAATTCCATTTTATGTTTTTGCAGTTCCAATTACTTTGTTTTAACCTATTGGTATATTATATTTCTTTCTTAATTGTGCATATGAAAACCATTAAAAACCTAAATCCCTGTGCAGGCAGTTTTTCTCTTGACATTATTATAAGTACCCCTTGTTCTTGTACTGTCAAATCTTGATACTTTCACTTATTGCATTTTGGTCTCAGGTATATTTTCAGGTATTCGGAGGAGTGTGTGCGTGTGCTTGTGTATCAAAGAATTCTATATTAAAGACATAGTGTGTAGAAAGTTGTTAACATGTTTCTTTTAAGCCCTCGCCATGTACAGTGAGATTTCTGATTAAATTTGCTAGGATTCATTGAATATGCAATTAAATAAATTAAGTACTAATGTGCCCAAACTTTGGCAGGGTGACTCCAAATCATGCAGACTCCAAATTCACAATTTGACCAATCTGTAAAAAAAGTGCCACAAAAGTGTGAATACAAGATTGGGAGGCCAAAATTAGAGAAGATGTAGCAATTGCAAAACTGACAGTATACAGAAGCTTAACCAAAGTAAGAGTGGCTTCCTTATTTATGACACATTCAGCAAGACATTAGATACTTGGAATACAGTTTTAAGGGAAGGAGTTAAGGGAGCAATCAAAAAACAATAGATGGAATTACTTAAACAGATACTAGCAATAACCTGCGATATTTAACCTTCAAAGTACAGTACAAATATTTAGGCAACAGTTCGTAATTGGGGAAAAAAATCTTATCCTTATGTTTTATTAGTAGTTGCTTATCTCCTACTTTGCTTTTTTGCATTGTGATTGCTGTTTAACGATCTGTCAAAGTTCATGCAATAAAAAAAGAAAAGTGTTAATCCTTCTCTCTTTGCCTCCTTCTTTGTCATTTGCCTCCAGATGTGAAAATATATTGGGATCAGGGTGATGGGGGCAAGTGGCATCATGTGTCATGATGTCATTACTTGAATTATGCAATTGGAACATAAATTATGTCATTTGTATGATGAAATCCTGATGCATGTGACATTATGGATGCCCACGTCCCCAAATTGTGTTATTCACAAGAATGTTTCAATACACCAAAGTTTCATGTAGATTCATAATTTCAAACTATCTATAAAAAGAGTTTCTAATGGATTGAAAGTTCAAGTTCTCAATCTTTCTTGCATCCTTCAATTTTGTTCTTTCCTTGTCCATCCATAAATCAGAGCAGAAGAAAAGTGACAGTCTTATTTTAGGCACCTTATTTTAAATAGTATGATGGGACAATAAATATATATCTGTGGCTGTTTTTCACAAGGAAAAACAGAAGCAGAAACACTAGTGGACTTTTCTATTTTCAAGAAAGAAAAGTCTATTATCCATATTATGTGGAGAAGGAGTGCTTTTATTTGTTCATTCACTTGAAAGCACTTCAGTCTGCAGATTTGAAACAATGAACAAAAGCGAAAACCACAGCCCATGCAGCCACCATTACAATACACAGTGCTATACTGTAAGACAAATCTGGTCTTATAATTACAATTAAAATTACTATTAATTGTAGAAAAGTAATTAATACATTCTTGGCAGTATTCTTGTCTCTACAGCTAGTTAGGTATAATAGTTAAGGCACCAGGCTGGAAACCAGGAGATTGTGAGTTCTAGTCTCGTTTTAGGAAAACATCCAGCTGGATGGGACTTTGGGCCAGTCCCTCTCTCAGCCCAACCCACTCGAAGGGTTGTTGTGAAAATAGGAGGAAAGAGTATTAGTTATGTTTTCTGCATTGAGTTATTTATAAAAATAATAAATGTGAGATAAAAAAAATGATTTTTTTGAAGAAAAGGTCTTCTGGAACAGGTAAGTTTTTTTACAAACTTCTGAAAGGCCAGGAGCTAGCTCTGTATAGCCTGTCTCAGTGGTGAATATTTATTGAACAAACTAGTCATTTCTCCACCAGAAAATCCAGGAGAAGCAGAATTTGAATAGGTTGTAAATTACAGTAATAATTATTTGGCCCTAACCTAGGACTACTTGTTTACTAAGTCCCTGAGCAATGGGAAACTTTTTATTTAAATTATCTAGCTGAGAGTTTATCTTTCTGCTTTGAATTCAAGATTGTCTACGTTAATTTGAAGAAGATGACAAAGAAGATGTAACAATGCATTATCTCGGAGAAGTACAGGAGAAAATACTTAAAATTTATACATACTAATTTTAAATAGAACAGTAACTTATTTTTTTTCTTTTGCCCCTTTGAGTCTGTCTTGACTCCTGATGTCTACCTGGACAAGTTCCTGCAGTGTTCTTGGCAAGTTTTTTCAGAGGTGCTTTATCACTGCCTGCTGCCTAGGGCTAAGAGAAAGTAACTGCTTTGTACTTAAGGCATAAGTAGAATTCAGTCTCCTAGTTTCTAATTGTATGACTTGACCACTACACCAAACCAACTCTCACTTAGAAATATTTGCTGTAAATTAAATAGAAATACTTCTGATGATAATGGAGATGATCATGTCTAGATTTGGGTGCCTGCTCATTTTGAGGAGCAATCTCAAGTTATTTATAAATAACTACTGAAATTTCCTTCTTCAACTTTCATCAGATCAGCCTTAGAATGCTTTTTCAACAGAAGACTATAGATGTATGGCTTACCTATATATTAAATTGAGAAGTGGCTAAGCTAGAATTAATATAAAATTAGTATTTTAAATATATGGAAACAGTTTAGTATAGTGCTTAAGACCTCAGGCTAGAAACTGAGAGACAATTAATTCTAGGCCTGCCATGGGCACAAAGCCAGTTGGGTAACCTGGGGCTAGTCCCTTTCTCTCAGCCCTAGGAAGCAGGCAATGGCAAGCCATTTATGAGATCTTGCCAAAAAATAAAAACCCTGCAGGAACTTTGTCTAGGAAGATGCCAGAAGTCAGAACTTACTTGAACTTTTTTTTTTTTAAAAAAAACTTCATTTAAAGAAGAAAATGCAGAAATACATTGTTTTCGCTGTTACCAAGAACAAGAGAATATTGAAAAATCTGTACACATTTGAAACAGTATGGATGAACAGCTTGGATCCTTTTAAAATAAAATTTCTTCAGCCTGTTTGCATTGTTGAAGACTTATCTCCCATTTTGCCCGACTACAGCTGTGAGGTTAAAAAAATTGCAAAAATGCCAACGTGGTTATCAGTCCACCTCCAGACACTTTTATCTGCAGCAGAGTGAAGTTGGCAAGATACACCATGGATGGCTCCTTTTTTTTTCTCTTATGCATCACAATTTGTTTTGCATAGCTTCCTATCATAGCAACATTGACTGGGGGAACAAATGACCAAGCTCATCTACTGTGGACACATTGTGTGAAGACCTAGTTTTTTTTGCAGAAGGTGCTAATGCTGAGATAGATGAAAGAAAAGAGAAGAGGACATCCAGCAGGTTGATGGACTCAGTTGCAGTGGCAATGGGTGCACCAGTCCCAAGATTTGCAAGACCAACTTAAGGAGAAAATCTATCTATGTGGTTGCTAAGAGTCAACAATGTCTTGATGGCATATCATCCATCAATCAACGGCTCCATGTCCTTGTAACTATGTGGGTGTTTGTGTGTGAAGCAGGAGAGAAGGGATTCATGTTGTTTAGGAACCATGACAGCTCAGGGAATAGGACCATGATTGATGAGGCTATTTGTACTCTGATTAGTCAGTTGGAACAGGCATTGGCTCCTGGTGATCTCAACACACTCCCTGCATTTGAGACCAGCAGCAGTGAAGACCTTTGCAAATCACTTGCAAACTGCTATAGTCAACTCTGAATAGAAACAGCAGTGATACTGTATGGAAATGTGTTTGCCACCTGAGATTGTGTGTGTTTGTGTGTGTGTTTGTGTGTGTGTATTTGAATAAAGCAAAGAAAACCCTTTTGATCCCTGGTCAGCTGCTAAAAATAATATTCCCTTTGCACCAAATGAAATCCAGCGTGTAGGGACACAAACCAGCAAAAGTTGCAACCTCTCCATTCTATTTCCTTGGTTCTTTTCCAATTTTTTTCAGAATTTTCCAAATGTGTGGTGTCCCATCTGAGCCAACTTCACTCTCTCACATCTTTCTGAGGGCTTCAGGGGAATGAGTGATCTGCGGCCCACAGACTAAACACGTGCTGAGGGCACCAGGCCCAAAAGGGGCGCCACAAAATGGAGAATATGGCTTCGTTTGTACAGTATGTACAAAGGTAGGGGGGGGGCACCAAGATTTGTCAGTGCTTCGGACACCAGTGAACCTTAATCCGCCACTGTGTGTGAACGGATCCCTCAGATGAGAAAAACAAAAGCAGAAGGTAAAAAACAAACAAACCCTCTGCCTTTAGAAAAAGGAGCAGTGGTGACCGCGCACCGCGGCAAAAGGCAAGCAGCGGCATTGCTGTTCGTTGCACAGCCGGTCCTCCTTTCGCCTCCCCCCGCCACCCCGGGCCTCTGCCAGCAAGCAGGGTCCGGGGGAAAAGATACGTGATGGGACTTGTAATCCAAGCGATCAGAAGGCCGGTGCATTTTGCAGAGGCGCTGGGCAGCTGCTCGGCTCTGCGTTCAGAGACGGAAAGTGGGCTGGGGGGGCCGGGGGGGTGGGTGGGAACCCGCTGAGGAGGGGGGGCACCGAAGAGCTTCCCCCCCATGGAGGAGCCAGGATGCCCAGTGAGTTCAGTGACATCGCCCATTTAAGAGGCGGGCTCCCTCTCCACGTGCTCACGGTGACTGATTGAAATACATAAACAGACCAGCGGCAGGAGCAGTAGCGGCAGCAGCTGGAGCGGCAAAGGGAAGCGGAGTTGACCGATAATAACCTCGCTGTACAGCGCAGGCGGGGGTTCTATATATATAAAGGCGCGTCGGGCTCGCCGTCGCCGTCTTTTCTGGAGTCACTGTTGGGGGAGCGCGCAAAGAGAGTTGAGGTGGCTGGTGCCCAGCTACCCACCACCATCACATTCCCCTTTCCCCACCCATCCACCCACCCACCAATTTAGCGCCGGAAAGCTGTCGGCCGTCCGGTGGATCTAAAACAAAAAAACAAAAGAGCCTCGATCAAAACCGGCGAGCAGGTAAAGGGGGAATTTGGGGAGAGGGGAGATCGCGAAAGAGGGCGGGGGCACCCTTGGAAGGGGCTGCCTCCATTACAGCGAAGCCCCAGGGATCGGCTGGTCCTCCATCTGAAAGATTTGGGGTGGGGGTGGGGGAGGCACACGTCCTGTTTCTGGCTCCAACAACCCACGCGCAATTCTGCACCGATCTCGGCTCTCGACCGGCTGAGAGGTTCCCACTTTGCTCCCTGGCTTCCCGGGAGCTTTCTTTCTTTCTGATAGATAGATAGATAGATAGATAGGTAGATAGATAGAATAGAATAGAATAGAATAGAATAGAATAGAATACTTTATTGGCCAAGTGTGATTGGACACACAAGGAATTTGTCTTGGTGCAAATGCTCTCAGTGTACATAAAAGAAAAAATACATTCATCAAGAGTCAAGAACCATAACACTTAATGATAGTCATAGGGCACAATAAAGCAATCAAATCATGCTAGGAAACAGTCGATATAAATCGTACGGATACAAGCAACGAAGTTACAGCCATAGAGTCCTAAGTGGGAGGAGATGGGTTGTTGTTGTTGTTGTTTTTTTTTGGGGGGGGAGAAAGAAGGAAGACGAGCGAAGCAGGCTTTCTGAGAGTGTTCAGAGTGCGTTTTTTCTGTCCTTTTGAAACTCTCGCCCTCCCTGGAACAGGGCTGGTGTTCCCTGGCAGGCACTACACCTGACAGCCCCGCTTTTCGGTGGCTTTCTGTGGCTGGCTTAATGGAAAGGGTCCCGGCCGCTCTCTGAAAGATTAGAGGAGCTCCGAAGAAGCCGCCCTCCGGAGCTGCTTGGCAAAGGGAGAAAAGGAAGGCAGGAAAGGCGAAGAGGAGCTGGACTGGCGCGTTGGCGGGGCAGATCTGGTTGTTTTTAAGCAGACAAAAGCAGCGCCTGGCGCCAAGGTTTGTTTGTTTTCTTTCTTTCTTTCTTTCTTTCTTTCTTTCTTTCTTTCTTTCTTTCTTTCTTTCTTTCTTTCTTTCTTTCTTTTTTCTTTCTTTCTTTCTTTCCTCTATCTCTCTTTTCTCTCTCTCTTTCTTTCTCTCTGTCTCTGTCTCTCTTCTCTCTCACTTCCTTTTTTCTTCCTTATCTTTCTCTGTCTCTATCTCTCTCCCTTTCTTTTTCTCTTTTTCTTCTCTCTCTCTCTTTTTCTTTCTTCTCTTTCCCCTTCTGTCTCTGTCTCTTTTCTCTCTCTTTTCTTTTGCTTTTTTCTTTTTCTTCTCCCCCACCCCCTCTCGTCAAACAGTGTACGGATATTTCCTTCCAGTTTAATCATGTATGTCTTACTGAAGAATTGCAAGGATCGTAAGGATTATTTCCTACAACACCCTGGTAGTAAGACTCCCAATTCCTCCCCTCCATTGCTGGACTACAAAGCTCTTCATTCCCAGCCAGACCCATCTTAGCCATTCTGGGCATTGTACCTTCTCCATGTGTAAAGATCCCTGCCCAGGTCGGAGAAGGAATCTGATAGCATCTTTGCAAACCCAACCTGGAATGAAGCTTGGGAGAGAGTCCAAACCTTCTCAAAGAGGGACTTGTGATCTCATTGTTGGGGCTGCTTGTCTAGGAAGATGCCTCCAGTTGGAGCTACTGAGGCCAGGCAAAAAGGAGAGAAACTCATAGAGCAGCTCCAAGTCAGCAAGGAATGACCGAGAGTAACCTTGCAATATGTGTGACAGCTTAATAAAAGCCGTCAGCTTGGGAATTGCACCCCTTAATCTGAGGGGGAAAGCTAACTTTGTAAGAAATAATTTCATGAAAAACTTATGTACTGAGAGAAGCATTATAATGGGGTGATGGGGGTAATAATAGGCTATTTATCTTATTGCTATTATTGTCATTAGCTTTGTTGTTCAGCTCCAGGCTGTACTGTGAATCTCGGTGTTTCCTTCCCATTCTGAGTCAGTGCTAAGCAAGACCAAAGAGAATCGCTTTGCAGAAAGCATTAAGGTCTTGCAATTAATGTGTTTGATTACTTTTGATTTGTTTTCTTTTGATCCATTGCTTGAGGATATTTTGCACGCTTGAACTGTAAATTATCAGAGCTTGGTGCCATGTAACTTTAATGGGTGGGGTTAACAGAGATCTCTTTTTATTTGGGATTAAAATATCACTTTGATGCCTCCTGTTAAGAATATTACTTTGAGGTCCCTGAGTTGGACTCTGCTTCTAGTGATGGCATGGACAAAAACTAACTCAGCCTGGTTCTAGTAATATTTTCAGCTCTCAAGGAAAATGCTGTGTCTTTTGACACCATTCACCTTCCTTACTTGAAATATTCCCTTTTCCCACTTTTCACAACCTTGCCAAGTCTGGTTGCTTTTTATCATCAAGCTTCCACCATATGCCAAAAGAATGCAGGTTTCTCCATGTTGATAGTCACTTCAAAGAATGGTATTTATTTGATCCAGGACTGAGTGCTTGTAGCCGATAGAACTCTTAATAACCATCTCCAAATCCATTAATCTTCTTTCACTAGCTCTTTCTCAGCTGTCAATACTATTACCACTATGTTAACTATTTTGGTCTCTGCAGTTATTAGAGTGTCCTTTCTGATCTTGTCTAAGTTTGCAATTACCTTCCTCCATAGAATTAAACTCTACAGTGCATTGCATGTCTATCCTTCATCCCAAGAATGCAAAAATCATTTCCCATCTTCTACCGATCAAAACGTTTTCTTTTTCTTATTTAAGGTGGTGAACCCTGGTTTTCCACTTTCTACTTTCCAAATGCGCTCTTCTAAGACTTCTTTACTTTTGGCACAGAAAATACTTACCTATCTCAAGTTGTTAGTGTTTCTGTCTCTAGTGATCAATTTTGGTTCTAGATGTCAATGCTTCTAATATAGTCATGGTATAAATGTGACAGATGGAGTTGTTATCTGTCCTTATCTCACTCCTTTACCTATTTTGAACTGCTCCATTTTTCCAAACTCACTTTTTATTACTCCTTCTTGCTCATTATGAAGGTTTCTTGAAATAGTTGTGGCTTTTCTATTAACCTTAATAGATGCATGTCGGAGTCCTGACATTCATCATATATGAATATGTGGGACTGAATGTACAGATATATGGCATGATATACTCTGTCAAAAGCATAGCTGTGGTCAATAAATTAAACCCCTCTTGTCATATCTTGCTATATCCATTATCTTATGAATCTGATATGTTCTTCCTTTTTTGTAAACATTGTTCATCTGGTGGTTTTCTATCCATTTTATCTAAGATCTTAAGGAAAATGTTCCTTGCATGACAACTTAGTTCCATTGTTTGATCATTTGCACTCTGCTTTCTTCTGTAAAAGTGTGTGTGTGTGTGTGTGTGTGTGTGTGTGTGTGTGTGTGTATATATATTTCCATTGTCTAGGCCAGCGGTCGCCAACCGGTGGGCCGCAGCCCACTGGTGGGCCACGAGAAAATTTTGGTGGGCCGCAGACAAATGTCACCCCCAGAGCACCCCCGAAAGCAATTAATCCAGGTTGTGCAGAAACACAAGGCTGCGCCGCCCACATGGCCTGTGGGAACCCTCCCCATCCACTCATTCCTTACCTGGCAAACTTGCCTGCTAAAATTGCTATTTTTCCTTTTTCCGACCATCAGCTGTTCTGTTGTGCTGGGATATTTAGATTAGCTAGAAAGCAGGAAATAGTTGCATAATCTTCGGATCTGCTTTTAAGCACAGCCGAAACTCCCTTAGGACTGAAGGTTCTATTCAGTGCAGATATCACGGCAAGCAAATTTTATGTGACAAACTCAGGTAGCCGATTGCAGATAGATAGATCACTGAATGATTCTGTGAGCAACTCAGTCTGCCTGCCTGCTTTGCCTGATTTTGGTAAAAGTTGCTCTTTTTTAATAAAAAATTCAATATTTATATAAATATTTATAATATTTACATACAAGCCATGCCCAGCCAGTCACATGACCACCAAGCCACACCCACAAATTGGGCCATGCCCACAGAACTGGTTAGTGGTCCCTGGGATTTAAAATTATGAGTTTGGTGGTCCCTGAGGTCCAAAAGGTTGGCGACCCCTGGTCTAGGCCATGCCATCTTTCCAGAAATTTGTTAACAATTAACTGCCTCTTCTGAAACTTTAAACAATCCATTCGCAATTTCAGCTGCAGCAGTGCTTTCTTACAAAAGCTGTCTGTTGCTTATTGTTTGTATTACAATCTATTCCTGAATATATTCTTTCTCCAGAAATGTTGCTCTCGTGTTTTTGGAAATGATTTGTGTACAGTCTATTCATTTTCCCTTAAGTTCATTTTTCTCGATTATATTTCTTCCATAATTAAATCTGAATAATCCAACTTTAAGTTTGGTTTGATAGTTATGATTCTGGAGTAGGACAGGGAAGAATAGAAGAGAAGAGAAGAGAACAGAACAGAACAACAGAGTTGGAAGGGACCTTGGAGGTCTTATATCCAACCCGCTGCTTAGGCAGGAAACCCTATATCATTTCAGACAAATGGTTATTCAATCTCTTCTTAAAAACTTCCAGTGTTGGAGCATTTACAAATTCTGGTGCCAAGCTGTTCACTCTGGTTAATTGTTCTGTCAGGAAATTTCTCCTTAGTTCTAAGTTGCTTCTCTCCTTGATTAGTTTCCACCCATTGCTTCTTGTCCTGCGCTCGGGTGCTTTGGGTGCATGACTCAGACTTCTTTGTGGCAACTCCCAAGATATTGGAAGATTGCTATCATGTCATCCCTGAGTTCTAGTCCTAACTTAGGTATAAATCAAGCTGGGTGACTTTGGGTCAGCCATTCTCTTTCAGTCCTAAGAAAATGGCAATGGCAAACCACAAAATCCTGCCAGGAAAACTGCAGGGACTAGTCTGGACAAGCTTTCGGAGTCAAGCCTGTCTTGAAGAAACTGCATATAGTTCCTTAACTGTGAATTTTCTAGTTATTTTTCTGATCTTAAAAGAGTCTCTCATTCTTTTGTTTTTGTTGTTTCCCCTTCCGTATTGAAATATCCCTCCTTTTTGGTTGAAATATCATTCCTTGATATTTCTTGCTTAATGTTGAAAGTTAGCACTCAGTCATTCCATATCCTTCTGTCCTCCAAGGCTTTCATTCTTTATCTGTATTTTCCTAGGGGTATCTTGATGGCTTTCACAACAAACTCTTTGGATCTTTTCTCTTTGAATTTTTTTTTCTCCTTTGGTTTTCACAACATCTCTTAACCCTTCTTGTAGCTCCTTGGCTTCTCTTTTGTGTAAGTTAAGTAGATTGAATCTGTTTCTTACATCAAATGTATATTTTGACTGTATGCCCTTGAGGTCAGATGTCCTTGCTTTCTTCATGTTTTGTTTGATATTTAAAAAAATCATGCTCTAGCCTCCAAACCTACACTAGGAAGCATTCTGGATAACATTCTGGATTGTATTTTTTTCATATTTTGTTTCCTGTTATGCAGTTCATATGATCCCAGTGACATAGGAAGATTGCATTTGTGTTCCTTGAATCAAGGGCTGACGAACAAAATACTCTTTGCAAACTTAATCCCTACATTAGTTATATTCTCTTGATTCAAATTGTTGTATAAAACCTGGTTCAGCCTTTTCTTCAACTTTTGCATTCCAAACATTTTCTTTCTTGATGCTGCGTTTTGCACCTTCTTAAAATTTGCCATATAATTCCACTTGTTTTCCACCATTGCATCTAACCTGGGTGCAATCCCTCACTTAACACTGATCCTGATTCATAGGATGTCCACTGATTTTAACAGATAAGATCCTGTCATGTGTTAGATTTATAGCCAAGCATATGTGTAACAATGTTCTTGTTAAGCAATCTTTTATACAGATTCCTACCTGAATGTAATTTATGGATGGATGGATGGATTATATACTAATCATCTGATTTAAACAGGATCATTTCAATTTATATGTTCCTAAAACAGCCAAATTGATATGTTTCATTTCCATTTTGACAATTTCAAGTTTTTTGTTTGTCAGCCCTTCAAGGCAAACCACTGACATCACAAGAAATACTAGAACTGTACTTTGTTAATATAGGTTATAATAACACGATCCTGAAAGCCTCAAATAATTTCTCTTTCCCTCCCTTTTATACAAAAGAGAGTCAAGGTGGAGCAATCTTGAGTTTCTTTCCCATGCCTTTCTTTTTTCCTAGACTGCATCCATGTTTTTTCAACAACTGCTGTGTATTTTCTTCAAGGATATCTCCATAATCCTATACAATGCAAGTAGCACAATAACAATAGTACAATATCAACAACAGTGATGGAACTTAACTCAAATTTTCAGTCAGCTGTAAAGCTTTTTGATCCACCTCACAAGGGAGTATAAAACTGAAAAAAAAATCATTTGAAAAAAAATCCTCTTGCAATACAAGTAGTCCTTGACTTATGACCACAATTGAGCCTCAAATTTCTGTTGCTAAGTGAAACATTTGTTAAGTGAATTTTGCTCCATTTTATGACCTCTTTGCCACAGTTAAGTAAGTCATTGCAGTTGTTCAGCTAGTAACATAGTTGTTAAGTGAATCTGCCTTCCCCAGTGACTCTGCTTATTGGAAGATGGCAAAGGCTGGTCCCATGACCCCTGGACACTGCAACCCATCATAAATATGAATCAGTTGCCAAGCATCCAAATTTTGGATATGTGACTTTGAAGATGCTGCAACGATCTTAAGTGTGAAAAATGGTCATGTCACTTTTTTTAGTGCTGTTGTAACTTTCAACAGTCACTAAATGAACTATTGTAAGTCGAGGACTACCTGCAGAATGTTTTTTGAGCCATTCTTAAAATAATGTTCATATAATCACTAGTGAATTCTCCTCAAGGCTTTAAAGTGCCTGTATATATCATATATTTATAGCAAAGTACACTGGAATTGGCATAGATTGTTGTAGCAAAAATGTAATTTTATAATGAGCACACAAGATAATACATATACAAGTTTCACATCACTTTCAGGATTAGTACTCCATAATTCATCACATCTATGTTACTTCGATATGCTTAAGGTGGAATATGACATCATGCCTTCCTTCATACCAAGGAAGGTAGACAAGATAGAAATCTAGTCATTAGCTAAAGGCTATTATGTAAGCTTTGGAAACGGCCTCTATTCGTTTAAGTAAAAGCAGTGGTACTAATGGAAATTTGTCTCTTGAACTATGAATCATAAAGATTGTACCAAAGGATTCACACCTCCTCCGAAATCAGTTTTGTTGGAACTTTGTTGGAAGTTATAGTTGGTATGATTCATATACTGTAATGAATCTGATGGAATGAGTGTATGGTTTAATGTGTGTGTGTGTGTGTGTGTGTGTTGCTTATGGTTTCATAAATATATGTTTGATTGACTTGTCAGTGGTGTGCTGGTGGTACCTATTTATCTACTCATATTTGAATGCTTTCGAGCTGCTAGGTTGGCAGGAGCTGGGGTGAGGATGGGAGCTCACCCCATCATGTGGCACTTGGATCTCAAACATGGGCTGCCGGCTTTCCAGCCAACAAGCCCAGCATCTTAACCACTGAGCCACTGCCCCTTTATGTTTGCATTAAATACATGGGATTAAAAAAATATCATTTTTTTATTTACTGTGATCTAGGAATCTGCAATTCATCTTTTCCTACCAAAAATTGGTTTACAACTTTTCCTCACTCTGAATATTGTCTCTCTGTTGCAAGTAGAAACCAGCCTGTTTGGAACTATTTAAAATATTCCAAGGTTTTAAGTGTGGATTAATTTATTAATATGCATCCCAATGGAAATTAGTGGTATTTATTCAACTTTTGGAACCCATAATCCAACGGGAATATGCTTTGTCTTCTGAACATAAATGATATCAGATCAGTTTGGTATTTGATGGAACTATTTTTGGTTTTGTTAAAATTATTCTGCTTTAGAGTTTTGGTCACCTTTGAAGGAAAATACATTTGCATCAGCTGCAGAAGTCCTGCATGTGTACATCTCCAAAAATTCCCTGGAAATCTCAATCAATTCTTGCATTCCTTTGCTGTCTCATGCTTTGCATGACTACAAATTGTGTTTGGAAATGTGATGGCATCTTTTTATCTGGTACGCTTTACTGAAGGAATAAAGCCATCATGTGAGATGTACTGAACACCCTATATAGAGCACTATCTTTAGAATAGTGCTGATGCAAATAATTGTTTTGAAATAATCTTTTGATGACTTTCAAGAGACAAAGAAGTTGTCTGTTAGATATGAGAAACTTGGATGTTACTTAATCCTTTTTTCTGTTTTGTCAGCATCTGATTGGCAAACGGAAAAAAGTTTGCTACTTTTGAATTTTTTTGCATTGCTCATTTGGTGAAAGCACTTGAGTCTTTATAATACTGCTTGGAAATCATTCTTAAATTATTTGAGGGTTTTTTCCTTCACATTGTTGACTCTGATAGAGAGTTAATGTGATTTTAAAGATAACGCGTGACTGTGGAGAGAATCCTTTTCTAGATGTGATGGGTTTGAGCTAGTTTTCAGGAACATTCTTGTGGAAAAATAAACTTTACTCAGCATCTGCTGACCATAAGGTTCAGAGTTCTCTTTAGATCAGGTTCTGACTTTTCTTCTAGAAAACAGGAGGAGTGCAGTAGAAATAAAAAAAAAAAATCACATCTAGTGCCTTCTATGAAGTCAGATAATTTTTACACCTGTAGCAGGCTGAATGGATAAATAAGCCCTAAAACAAATCAAATAGAAGTTTTAGAGGATTAATTGGGAAAGTTATGAAACTATGGTAAACTATAATCCACCCATCAAGTTGGAATGTTCATTTTCATACATAACATTACCAATTATTTTGTATTATTTCTTTTGTCCCTTAAAGTGGAACCAGTGTCTCATTAAAAATGATGCATTCACATTAATGTAGTTAATTAATTAATTAGTTAATTTAATTAATGTAATTAATTGAACCATGTGCAACTAGTTTGCATCCTACCTAATCTGCTGTTTGAAAACAGAACAGTGCAGGGCAGAACAAGAAAGTGTGAGGTGTTTAAAAATATTGTACTGTTTTCTAGACAATGCTGGGTTTACATTCATAGTACAAGAAATGCAAAAACATTGCTTGGGTATTGGCATTATATGATACTTAAAGAGAATAACATGCATGCATTTATGATAAACGATTACATAATGTACATTATCCAAAGAACTAAACTAAAAATGGTTAAAATTAAAAACTTTTTACAGTAGCACTAGTCACGTGGCTGCAACAAAGCAGTAAGATTGCATGTTGAATTGCAATGGTACTTGAATAAAAACCAGCCTCTTGGAGATTACCACTGATTTATCTGTTCAGAGGATAAGAATACTGTCTGTGTTCCAATAATAGGTTGGTTAATATGGGTATAAATAAGTGCTTGTACCATATTGAATTAGAAGGACCAGTGGAGAAGATTGTAGGCAATTGATTCAACTTTTGAAGGCCAAAGATGGAGGACGGAGAAATTACACTGGAAATGCCATATAATTTCCCTTCTAATAATGAGACCCAGGTTGGTGGAGTGGTTAAGATGCTAGCCTTGAAACTGGGACTCTGCGAGTTCTGCCTTAGGCATGAAAGCTGGCTGGATGACTTCGGGCCAGTCACTTTCTCTCAGCCCAACTAACCTAACAGGATTATTGTTGTGGGGAACATAGCAGGAGGAAAGAGTATTAGATATGCTCGTCACCTTGAGTTACTTATACAGTAATAAAGGCAGAATAAAAATCAAATAAATAAATGAAGTTCTCCTTTGCTGAGGGCAAGTTAAGAGGCTGCCGAGAAGGGCCTCCAAATAGCTTGGAGTTATACAATTTTGACCTTTGTGTAGATACATAGTACATCCATGAGCCAGGCAGCTGTAGATATTGCAGTGTTTCCATACAGAAGTCCAAAGTGATGACTCACATTCTTCAAAGCCCCTGTCCTTAGCTTTTCTTGATCTGTTTATATATTTGATCAGTATTGCCAAACAGGATGTACTTCTTGGTGTGTGAAGGAAGGGTTTGCATATTTAAGACTTAAACAGGAATGAGCTGATAGATTGCAATCCTATAGGATTCTTCTTAATGTAGTTGTTGCCCTTTAACCTCTGTATATCCCTAGAGCATATTGTGTGCAGTGCAATGTTTAATTTCCCCTGAGGCAAATAACTATCTATTAACTCAATATGGAAGGTAATAAAAGAATGTAACCAGTGACCTAACCTCTGGGGTCCAGGATAATCCTCCCAAGTTACAGGACAGATTTTTATTTCTTCCTTTAGTGCCCTAGAGTATACCTCTATTTTATGGCACAAAACTCAAAATTAGCCATTAAGAACAGGGTCACACTTTATCCAATTGCCCCCATATTTTCATATGTCCGGCTGGATTTCAAGGTGTCTCTGTGTGTCATTTTATAATACAAACTGTTGATGTAACTTTCCCACTCCAAAACAATGCTATATAGAATTTGCTGCTGATGTTTAAAATATTTAGCAAACTCAGGGTTTAGGATCTTCTTGTGTCTGAGAAACTGTTTACAATTACCGTCTGAAATGAAATATGTTTCTTCATCGTTTTGCCTCTTTTTCAAGACTCTCTTTGAGAGAGGAAAACTGACCAACCGTTGTAGAATTTTTAGAAATCATTTGGAGAGCTTTACACCAGAGGGCACAATATTCAGCAGGGATTCCCGAAAGGCCAATTCTCATTTTTTTTAAAAAGGCACAGAATGTGAAGTTGAAACTTTGATCGGATATTCCCGAAAGGGAGGACATGAACTGTTACTAAAGTTAGAGTACATTTTGTGTTCCAGCCTTATATCTCAAGCAACAAGCCTCACTGCATATGAGTAGATAAGGTTGTGTGTTGGTACTATATTGTGCCAAAAATTCATTACAAGATATGTCTCTGCTCCAATTTGCCTCTTCTGTAAATATTATTATTTTGAAAAATACATTAACCAAAATTTTGAAGATAGCTGTAAAGGGATTCTCATCTACCATGTATCCTGGGTGTGAGATGCCTTTAATATAAGGTTATGATATGGCAATTAAAAAAAAAGTTTGTCCAAGCATTTTAAAAATTTGTTTGTTTGGTTTCTTTTTCCTGTCAAAGAACCGTCAATGTGACTTTCTCAAACATGCTATTCCTTTTTTTTTTTTAGTTAATTCCTTCCTAAACTCAAGATGGTGACAATTTAGACAGCATATATTTATATACAGATCGTTATAAGATATTTGCATTTCTTTGACTTATATTTTTCCTTTCTCATAACAGAGAAACAGTTTAAATTTGGAACTTGTTGCAGTAAATTTCCATGTGCGGAAGGCAGGGTTGGATCGGATGCTGCTCCAAATCCTTTCCTGTCCCTAGTCTATGATTCAACATTCCTTTGATATTAGGGGAAGAAATGGGTAGGACCCACCCATTAATGTGGAAGATATAACATTTTCTGGCCTTATAATGATTTGAAGGAAGAGATCATATCAGACACACACAATACAAAAGGTTCAACTAGAGGAAATGTCCCTTTTCTTCATTTTGTATGTAGAAGAAAGAATTGACTAAAAAAAAAAAAAACAAGCAACCCCTGTGCCCACATCTTAAAAACAGTACTTCTTGAATATAAGCTGTCTTCTTTGAGGCAAATGTTGATCTCTCATTTTCACTGGTTAATGTTTGGAATTTGAAAGTTCAGTTATTTTATGAAATATATAAAAGCACCTGGATGTTTTATAATAGTATGCGGCTAAAAGAGAATATCAATGGAAGTGCTGCTTGTCTAGCTGAATGTCCTTCAGCCTGTGGTGAGCTCATAATCCAATTAAGCACATTTGCTCATTTTTCATGTTACGAGCTCTGAGATAGAAAAAGTATGATTTTGTAGGGCATAGATATCCAGACTTAATGTATACCCTTTCAGATTTGCTTCTTTTTCTCAGTTTCTCAGAAAGGGTATGTAAATCTGTTAAGGCACAGAATTACAACATATGTTAGAAGTTTCAATCAGGGTTAGATTCATCTAGCTAACTGGATGCCAGAAATTCAAGAGGCACAGAACCCAATTTCTAACTGAGAATCAAAATAATTTCCTTAATTACCATATTGTTTGTCTTTCCTAAGAGAGTTTTGAAAGATACAGCACAGCACTTTGGCATGTTCTGGATTATCTTGGTAACATGTTTGATGTTTTGCATCTAGAAGATCTCAAACTCAGTTCCTGGTTCCTCCAGATATTGCTGGGTGGAAAGACCTCCTATCAGAAATCCTAAAGAATTTGTCGATTTGTATATATATTTCTGGGCTGGATCCCAATGACTGCATTTATCTCTGGATGTACTTCCTGTGTCACCATATTTCTGTATTTGATCCTGTAAAGCTTGCTGTCTACAGCTCCTTTAGTTTAATCTGAGTAAGTGGGACATGGCAAAGAAAGAACATTCTTGCACCTGGATGAAGGTATCAAAATCTTCAGAACTGCCTACCAGTGAATAGTTTCCAATTTGATGCCTTGCTTGTCAAAACATGCTTTCCTTTTCTTTCATTTCTGCTTTGCATTATTCAAATATTATGGATCAAGACAAGACACTGGAACCATGCAAACTGGTGCTTTTCCCTCAAAGATTTCTTTGGTGGGTAAATGTTACTCAGAATGTTAGATCTAACATTTGGTCAAAGAATATTGACATATAACTGCATAAGGTTTTTTTTTAATCAGAAGAAGTAAATACAAGGAAAAAAATGAAATAGACCCACATATCAGGGGTGGGATTCTACCAGTTCGTACCTATTTGCTAGAACTGGTTGTTAACATTCTAAGCAGTTTGGAGAACTGGTTGTTAGAAGAAATTACTGGCCTAATCCTGTAAGGAAGGCAGGAAGGAAATATTCTGGTGTTGCTTACAGAAACTGCCTCTCCGTTAACTCTTATTACATTCTTGGCAGGACTAGACTTCCTGTGTCTGGAATTCTTCTGGAGTTTTTTTTCCTCCTTTGCTGGTACTTTGCTTGTGTGGAGTGACCATTCAAAGTTACAGTGGCACTGAAGAAAGTGACTTATGACCATTTTTCACACTTACGACTGTTGCAGCATCCCCACAGTCATGAGAGGCCAGGCGAGGAGATGCATGCCTCAATGTGAGTGATGTTGAGTTGGCCACGCCCAGCCAGTCACATGACCATCAAACCATGCCTACCAACTAAGCCATGCCCACAGAACCGGTTGTTAAAAAAATTGAATCCCATCCCTGCCACATATATACAAGGCACATATACATCAGCAAACTCTTGGCCTCTTGCCTAAAATGGTCAGTGCAAGACAGGCATGTCCACTTGTTTCTGCTAAATATATGGATTGGCCTTCTACATAAAAATATAATACACATACATACACAAACACTTTTAAGCTTGAAACAAATTTCCAAAAAGGAGAAAAAAGAAAACATCCTTTCCTTTTAGGGAAAGGAATTCTTTCTGTTCCCATTTAATTTTTGGTTTCTGAATTAGTTGTCAATCTTTTTTTCTTTTAATCTATAAGACATGATGATATAGCTGATAAACTATATCTATCACTGTTGATGCAGAAGCTGTTAACAGTGGTGCCTTTGGTCTGGTTAGTAATGTTGAATTTTTTTGTTTGTAAAAATGCAATGGTGATTTTGTTGGGCATCAACTGGTAACCCTCCCAAACGTGTGTAACAAATATCTCAAAGAATGTGAAGTTAAGCATGACTAAGGTAGGATCCAATCTGGGTCGGTCACTGGGACTAGAGGTTTTGTCTTCTGAGCTTTCAGGTTTGTGCTGGAGTCCATCCTCAGGGAACTTCTCTCTAGCAGAGTGTGTGTGACCACGCTAAATAAGTTAAAGTCGCATCAGGGACACACCACCAGAGAGATCCAGGTGAGTTCCACCTTGGAGTAAAGATGTGATAAAATGTACCATATAAAAAAACCCAAAACATTGGACCAATAAACTGAAGCCTGTTTTCTTTTTTTGGCATATATCTGTCAGGTTCTTCTGCAGAGTTGGCCAAAAAAGACAGAAGTACAGGGTGAGAAGGCTAAATAATATGGTGATACTTCAGCATAGATGGCTGTCATCACCTCTTCATGGGTGTGCCTACTGTCTTTGGCAGAAGAGCTCAACTACCAGCTCACAATATCAGGTTCACAAAACCAGGATCTTAACTATGGACCCTGTCTTCATCTATTGCAGTGCATCAGGTAGTGTCCCAGAGCCCATTCAGGTTGTGCTGATATCACTGGCTAGAGAAGAAGGGGGAAGTAAAGAGGTGTTCTATGGAGTTGGCTCTATGGGAAGAAATGACATAGGCCACTCTAGTGAAGCCACGGTTCCCAAGGAAATGCAGTCAGCCTATCAAGATTCTTGTAAAATAGGTGAACAACAATAAAGCTGCTTTGGCCTATTCATCATGGTGTTCTGGTTCCTTGTGCCTTACACAGATGGCAAGGCAAGCATTCTGAGATTCCCCCAATGCTCAGCTTGCTTCTATAGAAGTAGAAATAAGGCAAAGATGTCAACGAAATGGCCTGGGGATGGATCTTCTCTATGGTAGCCCCCACTTTTTGGAAACTTCTCCCCACCAGAGGTATGTGCAGATCCCCTCACCTCCATTTGCATTCTGAAAGCAAATTAAATCTGCCTTATTTCAACAAGCTTTCATTGTAGCTGACTTGATTGTAGTTGTCTGTCATAGGTATTTCGGATTATATGAATTGTTTTTAATTGCTTCCCTCGTGTTTGTGTCTGTAAGGTTTTATTTCCTGTGTTGTGCACTGCCCTTTTGGGATTTGGGCAAATTATAAAGACTGTCAAATAAATAAATAAAGCTTGGGGATTATTGCAAGGCGCCAAACACTAAGCTTATATATAGTATTTGACTGTTGCATTTATTTATTTTTATTTTTATCCTGACTTTATTATTTTTTATAAATAACTCAAGGTGGCAAACATAACCCTCCTTCTTCCTTTTTTCTTTGTAACAACAACCTTGTGAGATGGATTAGGCTGAGAGAGAGTGACTGGCACAAAGTCACCCAGCAGGTTTTCACGCCTAAGGCAGGATTAGAACTCACAATCTCCTGGTGTCTAGTCTGGTGCCTTAACCATTTGATCAGTGGAAACTCAGGTGAAAAAGCTTAAAAGTCAGCAGTAAGTTCTGATTATCTAACTATAGTATTTCAAAGTTTAGATGAATGATTGCAGAACAAAATTTAAATCTATATAGAAGGTTATACTTAAAAAACAACAACACAAATCTGGTTAGCCCACCACGTCTTCAATTCTGGAAATTCTTAAAACAGCTGAGTATATCATCACTTTATTTATCTGATAACAGCTCAGCCAGAGAACTCTAGGTTCAAAGTTCACTTCCACCTCTGACACTTGTGACACACGCAGGGCTGCAGTTCTTCCCAGTGCATTGTCAGTGAGCTCTTCCAGTTGGCCGTACTACTAGTTGAAGATTTAAAATTGCTTTACAGCTTTGGGTAAGCCTTTCGATCTTAATGGGTTTTGGGGTTTGCTTGTTCTTTGACATTCTATTTCACTGATGATTATCCTTTTAGCTGACCCGCATGCAGAAGTGGAATGTAACGACTAACACAGAACATTATACATTTTGAATATGAAACAGAGGAAGGCTTTGATACCTGTTTAGTATTTCATGCTGTACAATTGTTCTGCCTCCTTTTTTCTTTTCTTTTGATAAAGTTTGGAGTGCTTGATTGATTTCATTTGCATTTTCCTTTACATGCGATAGGGGAAAAAGCCTGCTTTTTGACAGGTTTCTTTTTCTTTTAATCATTCTGATTCTTTTAAGACAATTCCACACCACTTCCACCCAAGTTGCTATGCTCAAAACAATATCTTCAATTTCCATAATTTCCTGTTGTCTTCCCAGAATATCTGGAGGATGCCCAAATTGTGTATACATCCTCCCCAATTGAGGCCATTGGATTAGTTACAGCAGAATTAGAGAATAGTATCTTCCAGATGTTTTAGGCTCTGCGAACAGTGTATTTCAGTATTGCTAGTGAAATGTCTGTAGTTACAGCCCAACAAAACATGGCAGTATTAGATTGCTTGCTCTGGTGTAGAGGAACTGAATATAGAATGCTTTTGTATATGTGTATGCATGCATGCAATTGTCTAACTAGCCTGTTTGGAAGAGGAAAATCTAGAACTTGCTTGCTTTTAAATGTCTCTGGGACTTTTGATAGCACTCTGTGGTTTCATTTTAGGGCTTCTGGAACAGGGTAAACACCTGTTCAATCCAAAAACAATCTCCATGAGCCGCAGACATTTCTGGTGTGAACAAATTTGCCTTCCAAACACAGCTATCTTAAGTAAATGTGGCAAATGTATTAGGCGACTCATAAATTCTTCTTTTTTTCCGTTTCTACTAGAATGAACATGCCTAGTGGCAGGTATTCAGTCATCCTTGACCAAAAAAGAGAGTTCATATGAGCCAGCCACCTTGATGAAACTAAGTAGACCTGAATGATTGTAAATTCTAAAGATTGTACAGATTTGAGATATGGCAGGATCTTTTCTTCAAGTCCTTTTTTCAGATGTTTTTTTTTTTTTTGAAATTTGAGAAAGTGCAGACTATATTGATCGTGAATTAAGGGGATGGCAGGATTTCCAAGCCTGATTCTAAGAGCAAGTTATGGTTCTAGCCAAAACTAACATAAGCTACAGCAGTGAAGCAGTTTTTACAAATAGCAAAGGTCAATCTGATTGCCCAGAGTTCAGAAATCTCTTGCAACTCATCAGATTCATACCTGCATCAGTATCTTTTAACTATTCAGCATTTTTATGAAGAAAATGTATCCATATATGTCACTAGGAATTTAAAAAAAAACACCTCAATGACAAGGGTGCTTTTTAGGAGGCAATTGAACTTTCTTGTTTTTCTTTTGAAGACATTTCGCTTCTCATCCAAGAAGCTTCTTCAGCTCTGACAGGATAGTGGAAGATGAGAAGCTAAACGTCTTCAAAAGAAAAACGAGAAAGTCCAGTTGCCTCCTAAAAAGCACCTTTGGGACAACCATGACCTGGATGACTGAGAATCTCTACAGACTTTTAGTCAATGACAGATAATCAACCTATTAATCAATGACATATAAATCAATCAAAATGTCTGGTTGGATAGCCTTGGTTTATTATCATGTGACATTAATGGTAAATGTTTGCATATGTATGAATGAGAGCCAAGTTAGAGCCATGGAGAATTTATAGCAATGCACAGAAATAAAACTTTGGGGACTGGGGCTCCCTCTTTTCTTTATAGCAGTTTGTGCAAAACTGGACTGGTGACAGCACTTCTTGGTCTCTTAGTAGCTTTGATTTAGCTAACAATATATTTGGAGTTAAAATCAGTGATTTGGGAGCATAATTATTTTCAAGTCAAATACTGGTTGCAATACAAGCTAGATCCAACCTTTGATCCTGATTATGAAAGAGCTTCAGCTAATTTCCCCCTAGAAACAGGAATCTGTTCTCTGGACAAGGACACCACATCAGAAAGAGCACAACAAGCTGTATTTGAGTGCCAATATGGCCCTCAAGCTTTATTCCGCTAGAAAAAGGGAGAAGAAGCAAGGGCTTAAAAGATGCAGATGAAATTAACAAGTACATATCCCCAGAAGATGGAGGCCTATTAAATAGTCAGAACAGGCAGAAAGTCTTATTGGGGCAAATCCATGCAATTGTGGGTGGTTGCACAACCACAGCACTCCACAAAATGCATTCTTATCCTACCATCTAGATTTTTCTATACTTTTGACTATAAATCTGCCAGCTCCTTCCTTCCAGATGGCAGGGATGAGCTCTGGACTGTGTGAGCCAAATTGAAACTGTACTTAATCTTTGGAAGGGAAAGGCTTGGTTTTTTTGACTAGAGGGTCAGGGAGAGGGTTTATAGGTAATAAAATAAAAATACTGTTTCCTAGGAATGAGTTTTTTTTAAAAAATGATAGTTTCACACAAGAGTGATGGTTGGGGAAAGAGGCAGGTTCCAAACATGATTAAACTTGCTTCAAGAGTCAGAAATAACATTTTCCTCTTGGGCTTTTATAAGTTTGTCTAAACACTGATTAAATAATTGTTTTCTAGGGGAAAGGTTTTCTCCTCATACAGGTCTCTCTTTTTTGTCTCAGTCAGAGAGCAAAATAACGATACCGTCCTTCCCGAAGGCTGTTGAATGCTTGCTTAATACAGGGCTGAACTCAGAAAGAATAGCTATCCCAATTTAATTTTAATTTCCACCTCTGCTCTGCTCCAAAATACAGAATTGCAAAAGCAAAAGTAATGAGCACCACCAATGGGATGATATAACTAGTTTTAGATTCTTATGAAAGGCCAGAAATAAATCTTTCTGGGAGGTTTTTAAACAAATTGATTCAGAATTACATGTTTGCAGTGCTTATCAAGATGCATCTTTCCCATGAAAAAATAAAAAGAAGGGAATCTTTTAATCTTTTAATATGCAAGATCAGTTTTGAACCTGAAGCTATGGCAGAGAGGTTGGGTCAGTCCTACAGAGTTTCTGTTCTTAGAAGGTACCTATATTGTTTTTTAGAGCCAGAACATGAAGCAATCAAGGACAGGTAGTCCTTGGTGTACAACAGCTCATTTAGTGACTGTTCAAACTTACAATGGCACTGAAAAAAGTGACTTATGACCATTTTCACACTTATGACCATTGCAGCATCCCCATGGTCATGTGATTTACATTTGAATGCTTGACAAGTGGTTCACATTTATGACAGTTGCAGTGTCCCAGAGTTATGTGATCCTCATTTGCGACCTTCTGACGAGTGAAGTCAGTGGGGTTACTAATTTAATAACTGCAGTGAGTCACTTAACAAATGTGGTGAGAAAAGTCATAAAATGGAGCAAAGGTCACTTAACAAATTTCTCATTTAGCCACACGGGTTTTGGGCTTAATTGTGGTTGTAAGTTGAGGACAACCTGTATATTAGAGACTGGGTTGGGTGTTATTACTCCAGCTGTAGCAGAGCTTATGACTCAGGGGCAGGAGATCATAGATAAACTTCCCAGAATTTTCAATTAAAAGGTAAGACTCTAAAATAAACAAGGCCACACTAACTTGTGGTTATTGTCCCGACTCAATGTTGTTCAGACTGTTGGCCTGCCAAATATTATGACGAGAAACTCTTGCTATTTTTGTTGGATCTGATCTCTTATAATGTCTCTATGTGTGAGAGAGGACCAACAGGGAGAAGAATTGATTATGAGGTGACCCAAGATATTCATTGTTTAGACATACTATTAAAAAAAAAAAGCTTAGCATGTACAGCAGAGAACCTTCAGGGATTGACAACATATCTCACAGCCTTTGCTGGGATAGGAAATAACGGAAGCAACTAATAAAACCTATAATGGAGTGTTAAAATTCAGGTTCTTCATAATGAATAGGGCTCTATCCCTTTGTCAAGAGTTGGGAGACCTTGAGTCTTAGTGCTGTCAGTCACTCTCAGCTTCTGAAAAGAGAGAGAGAGAGAGAGAGAGAAAGAAAGAAAGAAAGAAAGAAAAAGAAAACCTTGGCGCCAGGCGCTGCTTTTGTCTACTTAAAAACAACCAGATCTGCCCCGCCAAGGAAGCTACTCCTGAAACCATCACCAAAAAGCCTACATGTATAGATACTATAAACACTTGACTCCTGGAAGATACGTGTCCATCTATCTTCCAGGAGTCAATTATACATATATTTATGTGTATTTGCTACTAATTTTTTAAAAAAGGATTTTGAAGGTAGCAGAGCTTTCTAGAACCCTGAAGAATTACGGCTAAGGAAACTGCAGTTTGGGGCTCATAATGGGTGTTGAAGAAGAAACATTTGATGATCCTAGGTTTTCATGAGTAAACACATATGAAGTGAGACCCAAAGCTTTCCGCTTAAAGGGCAGCGTCAGAACATTGCTTTCTTTCATTGTAACTGCTCTTTAAGAGGCCAGCTGAAAGGTTTGTTGCATTTTCACACCAATACAGCTCTGCGGACCAGGAGAGGAGAAAGAAAATGGGGAGCACAAATAGCTGAATGCAGGCTGGCTCAACGATTAGCTAGAGAGAGAGAGAGAGATGACTCCTTGTTTGGAAAGAGCAGATAGATCATTATCAGCTATGTAATAACTGTTGGGAGAGGCACTGACAAAATTTCAGTCTGTTGTGACAGAAAGACAAGGGTGACTTTTGGTTTCACATGTTGTTTTTGAAGAGAGAGAGAGAGAGAGAGAGATTCTGTTTCCCTTCTGCATATAATGGAGGGATGCAGTTATCAACTAATTGAGAGGCACTGAAAACAATAACAATAGCAATAACACTTTAGACGTATATATTGCTCCGCAGTGCTATACAGCACTCTCTGGACAGTCTATAGCAGGGGTCTTCAATCTTGGCAACTTTAAGACTTGTGGACTTCAACTCCCAGAATTCCCAGAAGTCCAAAGTCTTAAAGTTGCCAAGGTTGGAGACCCCTGGTCTATAGGGTCAGCCTATTGCCCCCAACAATCTGGCTTCTCATTTTACCGACCTCAGAAGGATGGAAGGCTGAGTCAGGACTGAATTCCTGGCTGTGGGGAGTTTTTAGCCTGCAATGCTACATTCTAACCGTGGTGCCACCACAGCTCAGCTAACCTTGTTTTTGAAACAAGCAAAAGGTTTGCTGAGACAGCAATGGTTTTCCATTTTTTGTTTTTCCATCTTGAGACTGGGAGGCAAGCACATCATTGGTTATGCAAGGGAAAGGCATTGGTGATGGTACTGCCACAAGGAGATGTTTGAGAAAAGCATTGGAGGACAATCCTGCTTTTGGTAGGGATAAAAAAGGGGAACCAACCATTGAAACATTGGGGAGGACAGGTTGCTGTTTAAAAGGATTTTTTTTTTTTTGAGGCTGTTAATCTCTTTTCTGTTCTTCCTAGTTGATGAGCAGCCACAGGGTTTCTGCTGTGTGCTGTTGCCATCGCTGGTGCTCCTGGAGTGTACGGAGGGAAGATGGCATTCTGGACGCAGCTGGGTTTGCTACTATGGAAGAATTTCACTTATAGGAGAAGGCAAACGGTAAGATCACACCATTGCTTTGTTCTGACAAAAGAGCCAACTCTTGTGTTTTAAGAATTCCATAACTGAGCCTGCTCAGGCAATCCTATTTCACTCCATAAATACACCATTTGGACACAAGTATGTAAGACTCCCATTGATCTGGTTATATTTTTATGATGTGAATTAGAGGGTTTATACAGAGGTTCTTCAAAGAAATAAATGGTGTGTTGGAGGTTAAGTATGAGACAAGAAGTTATCTTTTAGTTTCAGTAAAAGCAGATAGGAGGCAAGCGGGGCACGGAGAAACTAGACTTGTTCTTAGTTCAACATCTAGAAAAACTGTTTTAATAGTTCAGCTGTAGGAATCATTTTTGCTCTGATCAGTCTAGCAAAAGAAAAGGTAAGCTCAAAAGTTTGCCATTTCTCCATGAATGCTTTAGAGTAAAAATGGAGGCATAGTCACAAGTCACAATAGCAAAGGCACTTAGACCACTCCATAATGCTTTACAGCCATCTCTAAATGGTTTACAGAGCCAGCATATTGCCCCCAACAATCTGGGTCCTCGTTTTACTGACATCAGAAGGATGGAAGGCTGAGTTAATCTTGAGCCAGTCAGGAACAAACTCCAGGCTGTGGGCAGAGTTAGCCTGCAATACTGTATTCTAACCATGGCTCAAGTAGTACAATAGATGTGCCATACTGCTTAGTCTACACATTGTGAAACCTGTATATGCTAAGCCTGGAAAAAGCAGAGGAATTATTACATCAACAACCCCAATCTGCTGCTTTGTGTTAATTACAACTTTCTGAATTCCAGTGCTTGAGTTGGTTAGAAATTATGGTGCAAACTATAGATATGGAGGACATTAGAATGAGGATGTCTGGCTTAAGCAGGTTATGTCTTTATTACAGCAATTCTAGCAGTAATTTAAACTGGGGTATTCAAGGCCTTCCATTGCTGTGGCTTAAGAGAGAGAGAAGCTGAATAAAACTTGCACTGAAACTACTTTAGATTTCAATAAGCTAGTACTGCTTGGAAAACAGAGTGGACTTAATAGAGTAAATACTTAACACAACCTCTTTGGTACTCTTCAGAATAGCACAGGAAGTCTTCCAATGCAAATCTGAATAGCGTTATTGACAGGAACATAGCTAGGTCAAAGCTATTATCCACACTTAGTTGTTCTTGAGTCTTTTCTGACAGGTCCTTTCTGATTAGTTTCCTCAGGCTCTCATGAGACTGGACATGAAAATAACGATGGTGCTATTGTGCTCTTTAATTTCCCATTTACAGTGTGCATAGTTGGACACTGTGCAGACCTAAGAATTTCATAGTGATGTACTTGACAATTTTATCCCATAGGCTCTCTTAGTTAACAGTGGCTTCTTGAACTATGTTATGAGGAAAGATTTTTAGCTCTGGGAACTAAAGTCCTTCTGGCGATCTTACGTAATAGCATCCATTCCAGACCACATACTAACAGTCAGAGGAGCCAGATACAGGTTAAGACATACAAAGCCAACCTACGAGGCAGCCTTTATTTGAATCTTATGAAAGTTCAACCATAGCAAATGAGATGAAAAGAACTTAAAAACTGACTCTCTTAGTAGTCAAATCACCACAAGAATTGCAAGACAGGCAATGATCCAAATAGATCATATCCATAATTTAATTTCTCATTGCTTTTCAACTCATTTACAGTAGTATTATTCAGCATGGCAAAGGAGAAACTTTCTCTCTTGCTTTTCTTATACATATTTTAGAGTGAATCAAACACTCTACTGTGTGAATGCAACATACTTGAGTTCTTTTGTTTTAATGTGTTTAGGTGCCTGTCAGAAATTGGGCAATATTGGGGGTACATAATATACAACCTTTCAAACACAGTTTTTATTTTGTGATTTTTGTCATTGTTTCTGATTATTCTCTTGCATCAAATTTGTTTTTACATGTTGGATTTATATTTTAGTTATTCTAATTATTTATGTTTATTATTTATTTGTATCCCACTTTTATTATTTTATAAATAACTCAAGGCAGCACATACCTTCCTCCTATTTTTTTCCACAATGACAGCCCAGTGTGGTGGGTTGAGCTGAGAGAGAAAGAGAAAGTGGCCCAAAGTCACCCATCTGGTTGTCATGGCTACGGTGGGAGTTGAACTCACAATTTGCCACTTTCTAGCCTGGTGCCTCAACCACTAGACCAAACTGCCAAAGGCCAGTTTGGTCTAGTTTGGATGGAAGGATAATACATTCATTAAGCTTCCCAAACCTGGTGCACTCCAGCTTTTAGGATTCTATTTTACCATCACCTCAAAAAACATATGTTGCATATGATGGATACTGTACAGTAGTCCAACATAGCTGGAGGGGCATAATGGTGGTAGGTCCTTGGATTAAGTCCACCATAGGTCTTTTGTCTCTGCTTCTTATTTTGCTAACAAGAGCACAAATAATTTGAACTGTCAATTGCAAAGTGAGCCAAGATTTTAGGGATTGTGGGTATCTGCAGTAAGAAGGATAGGTCAAATGACAAAGCAGGTGTCACCATGTCATGGTGAAAACTATGCGGCTTGCATATTTGGGTGCAGCACTGGAATTCAAATATTAGAGGCTGGCTGACCTGACATTATCTTTACCGTATTGTGGTTTATGCCAGATGCTTATGTAAGGGATGTAGCATTTGGTATATAATATAATGAATGAAGGATGTCACAGCCTCCAAAACCCAGTGGGGCCACTAATTAATAAAAAAAAAACTATTAGGAAGATGAAGGCTTAAGGAAAATTCACCTACGTTACCCCCTTCATTCTGCCCTGCAAACGTATATGTGGATGGCCTCCACCTGTAATGTATTTGCTGAAGGTTGGAGTCAGCAGTTTTGCCCATGGCTTTAGTCCATCAAAAACCTCTCTGAAGATAGATGGTAGTTCGTACTTTGCTACTTAAGCTTCCCACAACTGTCATCAGCTTCTTAGAGAGCTCTCCAGTTTTGAATGGATAAATGAGTAAGAAACGATGCTGGATTACAGAAGGGCACACTGTATATAGGCCTATTTGCTTAATGTTTCTGAAGCTGCTTTCTCCCCGGAGGTTTGGCCAGAACCTAATTGGTCCTGGATGCCTTCCAGCAGTGCGGATGTAACTCTTGAGTTGCACACGTCAAGCTAAGCTGTGCCTTTCATACTGCTTCTTTCGGCCACCATAGTTTGGGGAGGTGATGGAAGGAAATGCAGGCCAAGCTGTTTACTGGAGAGGTTCGGATGGGAAAATCATTTTCAAACATCTCTTTTTAATAAGAGATTTGTATCAAATTGCTGCATTGGTGGTTGATTTTGCAATAATAATAAGAGATTTATTAACATTCTATTAAATATTATGTTAAACAGAATATTGGAATGTGGAGTACCCTTTATTTAGGATATCAGCTGCTCCAATTTTCTTTCCTTTACTCTCTTCTGGCCTTTTTCTTTTCCCATCTTAATTTCAAATACCGTTGTCTCTAAACATGTTTATTTTTATTGACTAGTTTTGGAGAATTCTGCTTCCCCTGTTCTGTAGTTTTTATGTTGTTTCATCTCATTGGGGTTTCTTTTAATAAGGCTACAAAACATCTCAATGCTAACAGTGTAAGATTTTTCTATACTCTTTTTTAGCACAGTAGTTTGGGTGGGTGCTGTCATGAATTTGGATCTGGATACGGGCCCAACATCTGAAGATATTTTGAGAAGAATTTTCTCAATTTGATTACAGATTGGCCTATTTGTTCATTGTTAATTTGCCTTGTAAGTTAGTACAGTACCACTTGTGGGAGTGAAGACTGCTCATCCCCAGTTGTGAAAGATTAGCGTTAGGTTCCACGATTTCTACATCGTTTGACTTCAGGATATGTTATTGGTGGTAAAAGAAGGCGGAGTCTCCTCACTGACAGACCGTAGATCGTGACTCTCTGTGGCTATGGTCCATGCTCTTTCGTTGGATAGCCCCGATCATAATGATTAGGGGCTGAAGCTGCCTTGGAGGGGCGGCGGAGTAAGGGAAAGCCGCAAGCCAGGTTGAGGGGAGCCGCATCCCCCCCCTGGGCTTGGTCTTTCCCCCCCCCGAAGACGACTGCAGCGGTGGTTTAAAACGGCCACCCCGAAGAGGAGGACTCAGCTGGATTAAGATTTGTGCAGGAGGGAAGAAAGAGGTGGATAACATCTGAACCGGGACAATTGGGCGATACAACTAAACAAAAGTACCCCGGGATTAAGGTAACATGGAATTTTTAAGAAAAGAAAAGTGAGCGGTGAAAGGGACAGGAAAAAAAAAAAGAAAATATTTTTGACAGCTAAGCGGGGCTTCGAACCAGGAAAGGAAGAAGCCGGAACTAAAGATTTAACTAAATTGGACTAAAATATTTTGGCAATAAACAGGCATAAAATAAAGCTGGACTTAAGCTTGTCAAAAATAATAATAATAAAGTTTACAAATTGGAAACTGGACTGTGCTGGAATATTGAGGTTCGAAAAACCCTAAATAAAAAAATAGGGGAAAAAGGTGAAGACTTTGTATAATGGAGAGTGCCACCTTTTGACAAAAACTTGAGCTCAAACAAAAAGGAAAACATCCTGTTTCTGAATGAACTTGTGTGGATATGACATTAAAGAAATATTGAAACAAAGTAAGAATCTTAGAAAGTGAAAGCAGAACCAGAATAAAAAAAAAAGCAAGGAAAGACTGACTGTGGGATTGATTGATGTTTTTGGTATAGACCCTGGGCTGGAACAATTGAGAACTTTAGAAAATTGAAAGAAGAAAGAAGGAAAGTAAAAGTGGTTTTTTTGTGGACTTTAACGATCATAAAATATAAGAGTGTGTAATAATGATATCTCTTCGGGAATTAAAAATGGAACTTAAAAATATGAGAGAATTACTACAGGAAAGAGGCGAATCATTTTGCTCTGTGTTAGAAAAAATGGAAATGGTGATTGAAGAACAAGAAGAAAGATCTTCATAGGAGGAGGAGTCGACTCAAGGAGAAGACATTTTAAATAAACAATTAACACAAAGAACACTACAAAGAAGTGGGGAAAGAAGGAAGGTTAAAAAGTTGAGATTTAAGAAGGCAATCAAAAGGGGGAATACCTGTGAAGTCGGGAAAGGCAGAAAGACCCAACAGAAAAGGGGCAAAGAAGATATTAAGAAAGAGAGGGATATAAACTGGAATGAGAAAAGATATGGGGGAAAGAGGGGGAGGAGAAGCAGTAAGAAATGGGTGCATGAAATAAAGAAATACGGAAATAGTAAAATGTTGAAAAGAAATTGGTTTTTCAGAGATAATGGTTGATGAATTAAAAAGGGGATTCTGCAGGGTGACAAGGGGTAATAAGAATATTTCTGCAATTAAAAATATTTAGAAAAGAGGGTAATATAGATACTGATAACTCTTATTAAAAATTAAGGGGGGAAAATATGCTGTGGAATCCAAATGAAAAGATGTAATGATTATTATTGTAACTTCTTAAAAATAATGGTTTATTGGGAATCAAGATGAGGGAATAAAGGTATATTTTAATCATTGAGGTGTCACACTCAAAGCAGTAAAAGGGAAACCTATACTTGTTTTTTTTTTAGTGTTAAAATTTGTATTAATCTAGAATTTATAAAAAGAATGTGTAATGGAAAGGGAATATGACAGACTAAAGAACCAACTAAATTAATAAGGTAATATAGACTATTAAAAGCAAGGAGAGACATTGATAACCTTTTTTATTATTATTATTATTATTATTATTATTATTATTATTATTATTATTATTATTATTATTATTATCATCACATATTGTTTATCTTTATTTTTAAAATAAATATTAAAGGATTATATTTGAAATAATTGAAATGAAACAAAAAGATGTTTCGATTGAGATTAATGAAAGAGGCTAGAATTAATGTGTTTGTTTCTTTCCTTACTGAAAATTTGGAATGGAAAAGGTAATAATAGAATTAAGTATGCATATATGAATGTATAATTGCTGTCATATTTGTATGTAAAGGTGATGACCTGGAAATATGTTGTCCACTAAAAAGAGATTTTTGTTTTTAATGTGAAAAACTGAATAATTTTTTTTTTTTTTTAAAGGATAAGTTATTGGCAAAGGATTTTGCACCAATGAATGTAATGTTTCAGGATGAGATTTGTTTACAGTTTAGGTTTTGCTGACTTACTGTAACATCCTCAGCACTTGGACCTATATTAAATGTCAATTATCTAATTTTAGGTCCTCATGTTCATGCTCTACAGAGACATTGAACAACATAGTTCTTCTACCAGCATGCCCACCATGGTTAGTCAGTATGTGTGGCTGAGCTTATGAAGAATTTACTTTGCATGAAAATAGTTGATTTAACATTCTGAATCTTTGACATCCGAAGAAAACATTTTCTGAAGGAAAAACATCAGAAATTACATAAGTAGGTAGAGGGATTGTGGAAGGGCTGCTGCAAAAGTTTCCTCTGGTGGATTTATATATACTTTTTCCATTTGGAATAATCATTTGGCATATACAAGAAATCAGATACGCATACATTCCATTATGTCACATGGAGAGGATTGACATTCCAAGGGTTCGTTAATACATTTGACTCACAGCCTGGATAATTTAAATGCCCGTATTGTTGCAAGGAAACTGAGTCTAGACCAGCCAGGCCTAGCCTGATCATTTTGAGATAGCTAGATTACAACTATAATAACTGACTATTCTTCCCAGAATGATAGCTAAGGTTTTGTGTGTATATGTTATAAATACATATAAATATATGCATATTTATAAAGGAATCCAAAATTATTTTTGAAAATACTCTAGCCTGCACAAATGGAGAAAAATGTTTGCAAAGAAGAGCCTGAAAAATAACAGGTATTGAAAACTGCTTACAGAAGATCAATCACTATTCAGAGTTGAAAACAAAATAGCACATGCTGGCTATTTGATTTTTCTTTATATAATAAATGCATCAGGAAACAAAAATCCCCTGACATTTGGGAAACTTATGAAAAAGAAAGGATGCCTTGAGAAAATTTACATAAGGTGTAACGGGAAATTGCATATGAAAGTTCAACTTAAGAGGGAAATGGCTAATGGATATGGGCTGCAAACAAACCTTCCTCCATCTCATCCCATTTCTTGCTTAGTGGACAGGAAATGCTTTAAAATGGCTGCTTCATGAATTAATATAGGTAGTCCTTGACTTACAACAGTAAATTTACTTACAACATTTCATTTAGTGACTGTTCAAAGTTGCAATGGCACTGAAAAAAGTGGCTTATGACCATTTTTCATACGACCATTGCAGGGTCACATGTTCAAAATTTAGATGCTTGGCAACTGATTCATATTTATGACCATTACAATGTCCTGGGCTCATGTGATCTCCTTTTGTGACCTTCTGACAAGCAAAGTCAATGGGGAATCAGATTCACTTAACAAACGTGTTACTAACTTAACAATTACAACGATTCACTTAACAACAAATTCACTTAACAATATCTTCATTAATGACTTAGATGAGGGACTAGAAGGGAAACTTACCAAATTTGCAGATGATACTAAGCTGGCAGGAATAGCTAATACCCAAGAAGATAGGCTCAAGATCGAGATGGATCTTGAAAGACTAGAACACTGGGCTGTATCTAACAAAATGAAATTCAACGTAGAGAAAAGTAAAGTCCACGTAGGCAAGAAAAACCAAAAGTACACATATAGACTGGGTGAAACCAGGCTCAATAGCAGTAACTGTGAGAGGGATCTTGGAGTCTTAGTGGACAACCAGCTAAATATGAGCCAGCAGTGTGCAGCAGCAGCCAAAAAAACTAATGCAATCCTAAGTTGTATTAACAGAGGGATACAATCAAGATCAAGGGAGGTACTAATACCACCCTATAAAGCCTTAGTAAGAGCACACTTAGAGTACTGCATTCAGTTTTGTTCACCACAGTATAAAAAAGATGTTGAGACTCAGGAAAGAGTACAGAGAAGAGCAACCAGGATGATTAGGGGACTGGAGGCTAAAACATACAACGAACAGTTGCAAGAACTGGGCTTGGCTAGTCTAGTGAAGAGAAGGACCAGGGGAGACATGATAGCAGTCTTCCAATATTTGAGGGGCTGTCACAGGGAGGAAGGGGTCAAGCTATTTTCTAAAGCACCTGTAGGCCAGACAACGAATAATGAATGGAAACTGAACAAGGAGAGATTTAACCTGGAAATAAGGAGAAACTTTCTGACAGTGAGAACAATCAACCAATAAAACAGCTTGCCCTCGGAAGTTGTGGGAGCGCCATCACTTGAGACTTTCAAGAAGAGATTGGACTGTCATTTGTCAGAAATGGTGTAGGGTCTCCCGCTTGGGTGGAGGGCTGGACTAGATGACCTACAAGGTCCCTTCCAACTGTGATGATCTGTTATCTGTTAACAGTGGCAAGAAAAGTCATAAAATGGGGCAAAACTCACTGAAATGTTAGTAACTTAGTAATGTAAATTTTGGGCTCAATTGTGGTCGTTAAATTGAGGACTACCTGTAGTCCAATTGATCCAAGGGCATCAGGAAGGCATCAAATTGGGAAAAGCTAAACCAAAGAGCAACATTTTGTTCACAGAAGTTACCAAAAAAAAATAATATTACTTATTGTCTACTTTCATTTTCATTTCCTTCTTCATACCAACGATGTTTAGTAATTTGCTGTTTCTCCTCTTCTCTTCCAGGTCCAATTATTGATTGAAATCACTTGGCCATTGTTTATCTTCTTTATTCTGATGTCTGTGAGACTGTCTTATCCACCTTATGAACAACATGAATGTAAGTTTTAAAAAATGCCTGAGTTCTTGGGCTCAGGAGAAGTAAAAAAGTGAGAGGCAGACTGCATAGGGAGTCAACTATTACTGGCCTAGAAACATGAAAAAGATTTGGGCCATCAGAGTGGTCTATACTTGATCTTCAGCTAGAAAGGATGGTTCTTCAGTTTTGCATATGGCTATAGCAGCTGAAAACCAAGTTTTTATTGCAATTTGCTTTTGTTGTCAACAAATGCCATTGCTAAAGTAGGGATTTGCCTCTGGCTTGACCACTATCAAGAATATAAAAACTCTTGCTAACATAACCCTGAAGGTTTCTTTATAGCCCTGTGCTTAGTAGTACAATCCTAACCCTACGATGATTCCTTACAGGAGTGATTCTCAAACATTTTGGTCTCAGGGTCTCTTTACATTGTTATAAAACAAAAATTGAAGATTTCAAAGAGCTCTGGTTTTTATGGGTTATATCCATCAATAATTACTACATTAGAAATTAAAACTGAGAAGCTTTAAAATATTTGTCTTTGCAGACTCCCTTAAAGGGTCTCAGAGATTCCCAGGAGTCTCCAGACCACACTTTGTGAACCACTGCTTTAAAGTGATTTCACATATTATTTAAACGATGGAGCTGTGTTGTTACCTGTAGCTATTTTGATGGATGTTTTTATTAATGAAAACGGTTGGCAAATAGCAAATAAATCTTACATAACAGAGAAATCCTAGACATAGAACAATGTGGAATGTTTAATTACCCTTCTTAAACTCTTGCATATACATACTCTGAAGTAAAACTAATTGACTTCAACAGGATTTATTCCCTACATTGATGGCCAGCTTCACATAATTTGTGAAACACAGAAACTTGCTCAATATGGTCCTAGTCAGCTCTACTGAAACAGAATTTCCTTTTTCAAAATATAGCAACCCTGAGGTATATTTCTCTGTAATAATTCAAACTTGCTGGTTATAGAGAAGGGATTTCAACAGAGATAACTAGGCCTGATGAAATCTCTCTTGCATAACTTTTAATATTGATAATAGTAAGTCAATGAAGATGTCCAACTGAAGCCAGAAAAAACCTAAGTTGAATTTCATCCTTGACCATGAAAACTCACTGTCAATCAAATCTGTCTTTATGGTCATAGACCAGCATAAGGAGGACGGAATACAAACAATTGGTAATTTTAAAAGCTAAACAAAATAATCAGTGTTTTTATCACTTTGTATACACTTGTGTTTTATTTTTTGTGATAGATAGATAGATAGATAGATAGATAGATAGATAGATAGACAGACAGACACTGCTCAAAAAAATAAAGGGAACACAAAAATAAGACATCCTAGATCTGAATGAATGAAATATTCTTATTAAATACTTTGTTCATTACATAGTTGAATGTGCTGACAACAAAATCACACAAAAATTATCAATGGAAATCAAATTTAGCAACCCATGGAGATCTGGATTTGGAGTTACACTCAAAATTAAAGTGGAAAAAAACACTACAGGCTGATCCAACTTTGATGGAATGTCCTTAAAACAAGTCAAAATGAGGCTCAGTAGTGTGTGTGGCCTCCATGTGCCTGTATGACTTCCCTACAATGCCTGGGCATGCTCCTGATGAGGTGGTGGATGGTCTCCTGAGGGATCTCCTCCCACACCTGGACTAAAGCATCCCCCAACTCCTGGACAGTCTGTGGTGCAACGTGGCGTTGGTGGATGGAGCGAGACATGATGTCCCAGATGTGCTCAATTGGATTCAAGTCTGGGGAATGGGCGGGCCAGTCCATAGCATCAATGCAGGAACTGCTGACACACTCCAGCCACATGAGGTCTAGCATTGTCTTGCATTAGGAGGAACCCAGGACCAACCGCACCAGCATATGGTCTCACAAGGAGTCTGAGGATCTCATCTCAGTACCTAATGGCAGTCAGGCTACCTCTGGCGAGCACATGGAGGGCTGTGTGCCCCCCTAAAGAAATGCCACCCCACACCATTACTGACCCACTTGCCAAACCAGTCATGCTGGAGGATGCTGCAGGCAGCAGAACGTTCTCCACGGCGTCTCCAGACCCTGTCACGTCTGTCACATGTGCTCAGTGTGAACCTGCTTTTATCTGTGAAGAGCACAGGGCGCCAGTGGTGAATTTGCCAATCTTGGTGTTTTCTGGCAAATGCCAAACATCCTGCACGGTGTTGGGCTGTAAGCACAACCCCCACCTGTGGACCTCGGGCCCTCATAGCACCCTCATGGAGTCTGTTTCTGACCGTTTGAGCAGCCACATGCACATTTGTGGCCCGCTGGAGGTCATTTTTCAGGGCTCTGGCAGTGCTCCTCCTGTCCCTCCTTGCACAAAGGCGGAGGTAGAGGTCCTGATGCTGGGTTGTTGCCCTCCTACGGTCTCCTCCACGTCTCCTGATGTACTGGCCTGTCTCCTGGTAGCGCCTCCATGCTCTGGACACTACGCTGACAGACACAACAAACCTTCTTACCACAGCTTACATTGATGTGCCATCCTGGATGAGCTGCACTACCTGAGCCACTTGTGTGGGTTGTAGACTCCCGTTTCATGCGACCACTAGAGTGAAAGCACCGCCAGCATTCAAAAGTGACCAAACCATCAGCCAGAAAGCATAGGAACTGAGAAGTGGTCTGTGGTCACCACCTGCAGAACCACTCCTTTATTGGGGATGTCTTGCTAACTGCCTATGCTTTCCACCTGTTGTCTATTCCATTTGCACAACAGCATATGCAATTGATTGTCAATCAGTGTTGCTACCTAAGTGGACAGTTTGATTTCACAGAAGTGTGATTGACTTGGAGTTACATTGTGTTGTTTAAGTGTTCCCTTTATTTTTTTTGAGCAGTGTAGATATAGATATATAGAGATAGAGATAGATATCTATATCTATATATCTATATATCTATATCTATCTATATCTATATCTATATCTATATCTATATCTATCTATCTATCTATCTATCTATCTATCTATCTATCTATCTATCTATCTATCTATCTATCTTAGCTTTTACAATTTGTTTTCTAAACATGTGAATTTTATGTTTTTTCACTTTTAAAATTACTAATAGTTTGTTTCCCACCCTTGTTATAGCAATAGCACTTAGACTTATATACTGCTCTACAGTGCTTAACAGATCTTTCTAAGCAGTTTACAGAGTCAGCATATTGCCCCTGACAATCTGGGTCCCCATTTTACTAACCTTGGAAGAATGGAAGGCTGAGTCACCCTTGAGCTGGTCAGAATCAAATTGCTGCACTGCAGGCAGCTGGCAGGCAGCAGAATTAGCTGCAGTACTGCATTCTAACCACTGCACCACCATGGCTCTTATGCTGGTTTATAACCCTAATAAAGATTTGATTGGTTGATTCACTGAGGTAAATTCACTGGGTGATTGGGCCAATCACTTCTCCTACTTTATCTCACATAGTGATTGTTTTTATAGAGACAAATAATTGGAAAAGGAAATCTGTGTATTCTGCCTTGGTCACCTGCAGAAAAGTGGGATATACAGGTAGTGGTCACATGCAATAGTTTGTTTAGTGACTGTTCAAAGTTATAACAGCATTGAAAAAAGTGGACCATTATGACCATTTTTTGCTGTTACAACCTTTGCAGCCTCTCCTCCTGGTCATGTGGTCAAAATTCAGGTGCTGGGCAATTGGTTCATATTCATAACCGTTGCTGTGTCCCAGGGTCATGTGATCAAATTTTTTTGGTGACTTTGTGACAAGCGAAGTCAATGGGGAAGCCAGTTTCACTTAACAACTAACTTAACACCTGCAGTGATTCACTTAACAACTGTGGCAAGAAAGGTAGTAAAATGGGGCGGAACTCCCTGAACAAATGTCTCACTTAACAACAGAAATTGTGGTCATAAGTTGAGGACTACCTGTAACTTTAACAAACGAATACAGGCAGGCCTCGACATACGACCACAATTGAGCTAAGTGAGCAATTTGCTAAGTGAGTAACACGGTTGTTAAGTGAATCAAGCACATGACAATGGGGATGCTGCAACGGCCATAACTCTGAAAAGCGGTCACAAGTCCCTTCTTTTCAGGGCCATTGTAATTTTGAACAGTCACTAAATGAAACTGTTGTAAGTTGATCTGTATATGGTACAAGAGCTCTGTTGTCTTTTGTATCTATTTGCCCTCTCACAATTTGCCTAGTTGCTGCATGTATTATAAAGTCATTGTTTCTTGTTGCCATGTATCATATGTGTTAGAAGACAGTTTGCGGGGTAGTGGAGGAGGCATAACTTTAGGATGGAGAAGTTTTAAGGATGACGTCATGCAGTGTCCTAAATATTTGTCCTCATATTTCTAGGTCATTTTCCAAACAAGGCCATGCCTTCGGCTGGAACCCTGCCCTGGGTCCAGGGGATTATCTGTAATGCCAACAATCCTTGCTTTCGTTCCCCGACACCTGGGGAGACACCCCGCATTGTTGGCAATTTTAACGAATCTATGTGAGTGTTCGCTGTTTATTAAACTTTGTCCTGCCAGTGTGAAGAAGACAGAACAACAGCCTTATCAAGAGGACAGGCTGTTCTTTGCCGTACTCAAGGGAAGCCTTTGTCCTTTAGCACAAATGAGGAGCAAAAAAGGGGGGCCGTTATTGGTGGTAGAGTGAATATTATAAATAAGGAAAATGTAATGCAAGACAAATTATCTACGCTGAAAGAAAGCACGTTCCCATCTATTTAGAACATCCTTGGTGTGCCTCTGCTGCTGAGGGCTACCAAGAAAATTTGGGAGCTTATGTTGTCCTTTGCATCGGGAGAGATGGCTGTTTATGGTTTGTCAGGCACTGTAGGTAGGCCAGATCAGGAAACAGCTAAGATGATCTAGCGATTAAGGCACCTGACTAGAAAGTAGAAAACCATGAGTTCGAATTCCGCCTTAGCCATGAAAGCCAATGGTGACTTTGGGCCAGTTATTCTCTTTCAGCCCAACTCACTTCACAGGGTGGTGGTTGTGCGGCAAACAGGAGGAAGAAGGTGTGTGGAATATGCCTGCCGCCTTGAATTATTTGTAAAAATAATAAAGGTGGGACAGAAATTAATTAATGCTACAGGATGGCCAGAACTGCCTTTATTGAGATTGACTAGTATAATAACCATCTTGCAAGTCTGTCTGAGTTATGTCTGAATGTTACCTCATTTTTCTAAGAAATGTTTCAGCCCCCTTGTGCTTAAGTAATGCTTCCTGTACATTTCCAACAAGGTTATCTTCCTTATCCTCTATCCCATAAGCCTGGTGGATATGCAGAAACCATGAGTTAATCAGAAAGACTTCAAAGAAGCTTTCTTCCCTGGTAGTCATCCTGCAAATTCTTGCTTGTAGCTTCAGGAAGGCTATTCCCTCTACTCTACTTCATTTGTGATTCTGGAGATAAGACACGCTGTCTTTCTCCTCTTAAGAAACTGAGGGAATGGCTGTGTTAGCATGACAGGCTGAATCACCAACTAGCCAATCATACCTCCTCCTAGTTTGCTTTGCAAGCCACGCCAATTCAATTAATGGATGTCTCCCTGTGCTCAGAAACAACACTTAGAAGCAATTTATAAACAAGTGCTTATGGGAATATGATCGTGTTGACTTAGCAGAATAGCACCCAATGATGTCAGACACAAAGTAAATGTGGATAAAGAAATATTTTAGGATCCATTTGGGGGATATTTGAAACTGTCTCTTTCACGATGACTAATAATTTTTCTCTTTTGTTTCTTCTCTCTTTTCTCTTGCCCTCATTTCTTCAGTGCTTACCGATTGTTCAATGATGCTGAACGCTTGCTATCATTTAGCAAGGACAGCAGCATCAAGGATGTACCGCAAGTGTTGACAAAAGTGTTGAAATTTGGGGAATTTGCTTCAGGTAAGTGAACCAAAAAAGGGAACATGATGCATTTTGCAGAGATTCTTGTCTATAATCTAGAACAGTGGCAACTGTGTGGACTTCAACTCCCAGAATTCCTTAGCTGGCATTTTTCCAAGCTGGAAAAAGCTTTAGAACGGAATCAGGGCCAGATTAAAACTAGGGGTTACTATCCAAATGCCTGCAAGCCAAATTTTAAGCAGGAAAGTCTTTTTTTCACTCTTGTAATAAAATCTTTTGGGGAGGAGGACACATAGAAAGTGCTGGCAGGTAAATCACTTCCCACCCTTTTACTGATACTTTGCCCTGAAATGAATATATTAGCTTGTGCATTGTTTTCATGAAAATCAGAGGAGCTTCCTTGTAATAAAATACCTGTTCCACCCTAATATGAAATATGTCATTATAGCTCTTTTGCAATTTTTTCCCCTCTCTTTGAAATGTACTTTGCCTATTCCTGCCTCTATCTTATAATAGTAGGAGGGGTTTGAGTGGCGGGGTATACCTGTGACTATCTGTGGCTGCTTTTTCTAGTATAGGAGCACTAGGGGGGAAAATCCACCAAAGTGAGATGGATGAGGAAGAGAAACATCTTTCTAGCCAGCTGGTGATTCATTTCATTGTATGCATTTGATCTCCAGCTCTTCCCATATATGCAAACCTTTTGGCAGAACATTTTGCTGCTTTCATTACATCTTGTTCGTTCCTCTGCTTGCCTCTCCAGCCCGTCTTTTCTCTAGTGTAAGAATTCAGAAGCAGTCAGGGGATCCAGGAATGGTAGGCCTCTCACTGGGAAGTGAAAGGTATTTGGAAGGAAGTGGAAGTATTTGGAATACTGTGCCTAGTTTTGGAGACCTCACTTGAAAAAAACGATATTAAAGAGATTGTGCGAGTCTAGAGACGAGCAACAAAAAAGGTCTGAGGGACAGATTTATCAGGAGAGATTGGAGAAACTGAATATGTACAGCCTGAAGGACAGAAAGGAATGGGGGAACATGATTGAAACTTTTAATTATAAAGGCGATTTAAGGCGCTAGAAGGTAATATTTTCAATATTAAGCAAAAATCAAGAACAGAGGGGCATAAACCCAAACTGACAGGAGGAAAGTTTAAAAGTAATGCTAAAAAGTATTGCTTCTCAGAAATAGTAATAGAATTTTGGAATCAACTCCCAGTGGGAGGTTGAGGGTCAGTCATCAGTAACTTGAGTTTAAACCTGCTTGGGATAAACACATGTCCCTCATACCACAAAAATTTAAAAAATAAACTCAAAGGGCAGACTCGATAGATCCCTAGGTCTTTTTCTGCTGTCAGTTTTCATTGTTTCTATGAAAAGAAAGTTACTCTGAAGTACCACCTAAAAAAGCAGTAGCTATCTTCTTCTGCAAAGAAATGTTTTCGTCTGCAAAGAAATGTTTTCTGTCAAAACCCGAGTTTCCCCCACTGCTTCTCTCTTAAATTCTCTGAATTTTAAATGAAGGGTAAATGTTTCTGTAGTATGACAACAACACAATCTCGAGGCAGCTCAAAGAAAATTTATCTGAGAAATTATAACACAGAGCCAATGCTGCATGCGTTTTGTGGGGAGCCAAAAGAAAGCAAATTCTGGGACCTCCAATTTTCTTACAACGCCGCATTCAAACAGTGATTGGAAAAGAACAAGGCATTTCTTTAAGTGTGCGTTGCACTTTTCCATGGACATTAGCCCTGGGGGTGGAGAGTTTTATTAGGAGGACTGTACGCTTGCCCGGAGAGAGGGGCTTTTGGAAAAAGGCACCCCTGGATGCTGATTTTATTTGGCCAATATTACTCTGTACTCATCTTAAAGCTGCTTTGTATTGCGTATGTTGCAGCCTTGTTTGTTTTGCAGCTTTCCCCTTTCTTTTGCCAAGCAGGGAGAGGCTTTTGCTGACTGAGTGAGAGAGAGGGAGGGAGTAAGTAAATCATTGCGATGATTTTCGGAGTGGAAGAAAAAGGGATGTCAAATACAGTTTTGTCACCCCAAGGGCTGGCATTCTACAAATGATGGGTGTGCGAGCAACACTTTGAAAGCATGACAATGGTCCATCTGATTAACAGGAATGGGTGTGTTTCGTAAAAAAAGGGAGACTGTGTGAAAGACGCATTGTAGGGCGAGCTGGGGAAAGGGAGACCAAATGACAATGAGCTTCTCCAATTGAACTTTCTTTCCCGGAAAGTTTTCCAGATGTGGAAAACCTTCCTCGAGTTGGGCAAATGGCAAAATTAATATAATAAATAACATCGGAAAGCTGTATATTACATTTCAGTTGTCTTAGGTGCTTTATAAAGATTGAGTCAGTGATATTTATTATAACCTTCTGCGCCAGGGCTCCAGGGAGAGAGGCAGAAATAAGGCTGGGAAATGATGACATATCTCAGGCCATTTAATGGGCTTTTAGTCAAGGCAAATTATGCACTTCGATTTCTCAGCGCTTACTTTTAGCTGTTGCTATTTTGCTAAGAAAAGAATTAAACATAGCACACATCATAAGCTCAAAGTGACTTTTTCTGACACTAATCCTGTAAAATACATGCTGGCAAGTTAATTGAAGAAATCTGTCTATCTTTAATAAAGTGAAGTAATTTGACATTTGATATGCCTATTATTTAACGGGCTCCATATTTGTGTGTATGGGCTATGGTGGACAAAAGTGTGTTTGTCCTTTAAGTTACACTTAAATTATTTCCAGGAAAATGGGTGAGAAGCTCTTACAGCAGTGACCAACAATTTCTGGGCTCCATCTCTGGCAAATTAAAGTACCCACAGAGTCCTACTTGGCAGTAATGAAACGTATCTTTCAGGATTAGCTAACCAGTTACTGAAGAGCACAAAGGAAGTGTTGAAAATTCTCGTGGTGTTTCTGTTTCCTTGCATGGAATGGTAAAGAATGCTAATCCTTTTACTAAGTTTGGTGGGCTGTAGGCAAGAAGGTCCCCAAAAGAGAAAGACTGTCTGGGAGCCCATAAGTGCTGGAATTTTTGGGTCTAGATGGAAACATGTTTCTAAGGGGAAGAAAAAAAAACAGAAGATAGAACAACAGGGACTGGCTGCTGGGCAAAAGGGAAGAAGAACTGTCTTCTTGAAGCAAAGGCAGTTGATGTGGCAATCAGAATGTAATTTCCCTATGCTTTATTTCTCAGAAGAAGAAAAAAACCCACCCACTTCTTAAAGAGAGCTCTGAGATCTTTGTTCATTAACTACTTTTCTTGCAATAGCAGTCTGCATTTTCTTTCTTTCTTTCTCCTCCTTTCACTGCCTTGTTTGTGAAGAACTTCCTGGCTTTCAATTGTACTAGGAAATTTTAGAGCCAATTCCTTACCGTGAAAATTATTGATGTTCATCTGATTCTGTTTTTCATATGAACATTCATCCTGTGCTCTGAAAGGACAGGGCACAGATACGATGAAGTTTAGTCGTACTTCCATGTTGTTCCCCAAGCATTTTTCTTTCATCCACTATAAAGTTGGCTTGAATGAAATGTTTTTATAATACAGGGAATTACATTTTGCTAACCCCTGAGTGAAATCGATATGTGGTATTTTCTTTTTCTTTTAAAGAAGAAGTGTCCACGCCCCTTACAGCAGGATGAAGTCTTCTCTGTTGTTTCCTATTGGACAACTTCCCAAATTTAGTAAATTCCTGATATGGCAGTTTTTTTAAAATTTCCAGTCTTAGGCAAATGATAAGAGTTATGCTTCTGATGCATCAGTGGGAGCACGAGGTTGGGGAAGATTATTGTGACCTTCCAATGAACGGTCAAATTCTTCATGCAATTGTTGTTCTCTTCATTAAACTAATTTTGGAACCACCACTGCTCCTGTCATTCTCAGCACTTAGCCAAATGAACTGCAACTTTCTTCACTTGTGGTTAATTTATGACCTTTCTCATGGTTCTGGTCAAGGTGTGTGTGTTATTTTCTATCCCAAAATATGTAATTTAAGAAACAGTTTGATGAGGTTGTCAGTACAACTCTAATTTAAACTTAAAGAACATTTACTTCTGCATTATTCTGGGACAGGGCTGTCAAACTCTATTTCATTGAGGGCTGCATCAGGGTTGTGTTTGACCTCGAGGGGCCGGGGTGGGTGTGGCCACATCACTCATGTCGGGGGCACCTGTGGTGGCCAAGTGCTAAGACAGGACTTCCCTCAGACTCTCCTTCCCTCTCATTATGATCCTTCCTTCCTTCCTTCCTTCCTTCCTTCCTTCCTTCCTTCCTTCCTTCCTTCCTTCCTTCCTTCCTTCCTTCCTTCCTTCCTTCCTTCCTCCTTTCCTTTCCTTTCCTTTTTCCTTCCCTCTTCATTCTTTCTTCTTCCTTCCCCTTTCCTTATTTTTCCTTCCTGGTTCTCCTCCCATCTTTCCTTCTTTTTCTTTGTCTTTCCTCTTTCCCTTTCTCCTTTCCTGACCCTTCTTGCATGCCCAAATGCAAAAGGGGAAACATTTCTCCTTTTGTTTTGTTTTTAGTTTGTTTTGCTAGCTCTCTGCCAGTGAAAATGGAAGTCGGGTTTAGGGTTAGTAACCCCCGTGCCCCATTTTCGGCCTGGATGGCCTCCTGCAACATTCTGCCAGTGAAAATGGAGCTCAGGGGGGCTGCGTGCCCTCCCATGCTCCATTTTCACTGGCAGAGGCACCGCGGGCCAGATCTAAGCACCCTGTGGGCTGAATCTGGCCTCTGGGCCTTGAGTCTGATACCCCTGTCCTAGGAGAGTAGATAATGCATGATCCAAGTTGGTTGCTCAAGGTTCTTTTCACACAAAGGTGGCATTCTAGTCTTACAAACAAAGTGTTCTCTTTTAATGCCATATTGTCAGCATTGAATAGGTAAGCTGATTTATTTCTAGTTCAGGAGGTATTTCAAAATTTTTGTTTTGAAACTAAGAACACTGGAACTCTATGGAACTTGGAATGAGTTGCTGTTCTTGGCTGTCTTTTGTATGATCAGTCAACACATGCTTCTTTTACTGCCATCATTTCTGCAAGGGCATGTATAATCAAGCAGTACCAATTATTGTTATTATTATTGTTCTTCATAAAACACTGGGCACAATTAAGACTCTTATTGTATCATTGTTTATAATCATGTGAATAGTTACTCTTTACTGTTTTCTGAATTGAAACACAAGTGGATGGTTGGGTTAGGCTAGGTCCCTAGAGAATTATGGCATTCATTCTTAAATTGGATTTCTTTTTACCTACTTGAAATTAAAATAGCACCACACATATCAAGTATAATCAATGGAAAATCCACACATTCACTTGGCTTCACATAGCATGTTATTCTAAGATGCTTATTTTGGAGTTGCACTTTATAAGCCCTGATTCATGACATGTGGAACTCAGCAAGCTGTGGTTAAATCAACATGCCATAGTTTAGAAAAACATGTGAACAAGGTCAAATGCAGTCTAATAGGATGGATTATCTTTTTCTGCAGTGGGAAAATTTTCAAATGGTTGAAAGAAATGAAACGCTGTTCTTCAGATAGTAGGTTACAGATTGAGAATAGGATGTTTGTGGATCTTCTTGGATGAAGTATCAAGTGCCTATGAACCTTTCTTGTTTCCGAAGCAGGCCATAGAGAACTGCTAATTTCAAATAGATATTTGCATATGCCCCCTCCCAACAATTTAATTTCTGTAGAATTCCAAAACAAGACTTTTAGAACTTTCCGCTTTGCCGTTGATACGTCTTGCTGTTGTTTCAGTGGGATCACTTCGTTTAATATCTCAGAACAATTCTTACCCCTTGGGTCTAGATATTCCTTACAAGTCTCAGAACCAAGTGCTTGTGAAGATGTATCCTCTACCAATTCATTTCTGGCAGAGAGACAGGTATAAATTTAGGGAGATTGTAGAGTGTAACGCTACTAATTGCCTCAAATGTAAAGATTAATAAACACATTGACAAGATAGCATTTAAAAAGTTGCCTCTGGTGCTTTTCACAAGTCTACAAATTATTTTTCATAAGTGCCCCCAAAGACCAAGATTTTTCACTCGACCCTTAGAAATGGATATTTCTTACATTTGCATTTTGCTGCCTTATTTTCTATAACCTGGAGTCAATTCATACATTTTTTCAGTTCATGGTGATTTATGATTCATTAATATGGCCATGTTGTCATAATCTGGGATTGCCAATTACATGTTGCATTCTCAAGTGACAACCAGCCAAGAGTGAGATTTGTGTCAGGATACGAAAGGCTGGGCTATAGCTTCTTAAACTGATGTAAAAACTTTGCTGTTGGCTATTAAGTTATAGAAATCTTTCAGGGCCCAGAATAGAGCAACATTGCCTTACCGGACTGACTGACAGTGGCTAAGCTTTTTTCATCACAGTTTGTTAACATGCTTGCTTGACCCATAATGCTAATCCATAATAAGAAAGCTCCTACCTCCTGTTGAATGAGAAGCAAATAAATAGGGTACATACTGTTTTCTAATCCTGTGAGAACGTATCACTGAAATTTGGTGGCAAAAGGGCCAGGTTTAGGTAAAATCAAGCTTCTTAAACTTAAACCCAAGGAAATAGAAAGTAGAAGGCTGGGCAAGAAAATATGGGAAGTCACCATTTCTGTACCATGCTTATTCAGCTCCAAAACTTCCAGAGTGACTCCATATTATGCCACTAATGTTTGCCAAAATGTTGAGCTCCTGAGGTTAATGTATTGCAGGCTGAAAGCCGGGGATTGCAGCAATTTGTCTTCCCACCTATAAGCTTCCTCATAAACCACAAGAAAGGATTTGTCTCTTCTTGTGCAGTTTCCAACAGCTGGCAAAGTTTGGGACAGGGGCAGCTTTCAGCTTTCTAATCTCTTGAACATCATCCTGCCTTGATTTAGAAAGTGCAACCAATAGAATCCCGTTGGTTTGATGAGCCCAATGCAGAAGCTTCATGGAAGGTTAATATTTACTCTGTGAGTACCATGCTCTGCTTGCCTGACCCACAAGCCAAGGCCCTCTGCCAATGCTCTTGAGGCCTTAGCCTGGGTCTAAGCTCCCTTGGCCCAGCTCCAATAGTTTGTTGATTTCGGATACCTTGGAATGCTGAATGGGCTCCAGCTCTGGATTTGAATATGGGTGGCCATGAGTGCTGTTTGGCTTTAGCTGCTAGCTTAAATAGGCCTTTGAATGACTGCGATCGGCTTTCTTGAAGTTGGCTTGGAAATGAAATGTGTGTATTCAATTAATATTACAGTACAGGTAGTCCTCGACTTACAACAGCACTGGAAAAAGTGACTTATGACCAGTTTTCACACTTACGATTGTTGCAGCAACCCAGTGGTGGGATTCAAATATTTTTGCCACCGGTTCGGTGGGCGTGGCTTGGTGGGCGCGCTATGCGTGCACACGCACACCAAACATGCACTTTGCACAGGCGCAGAGGCATTTTAACTCCTCTCCTGCAAGCCTGCACGATCCCGGTTGCTTCAGCCGCTGACGCGGCACTCTTCTGTGCCGCGCAAAGCAGCTGCGCTTCAAATTCAGCAGATAAAGGGAGTTTGGGAGCCTGGGTGGGCGGATGGGCCCAACAGCAGAGCGGTGGAGAGAACTGGTTCGGTCTCCACTGCTCATCGCTGCTACCGGCTTGCCAGAACCGGGCAAAACCGGTCGAATACCACGACTGCAGCAACCCCCCAATGGCCACGTGATCAAAATCCAGATGCTTGGCAACTGACTGATATTTATGATGGTTGCAGAGTCCTGGGGTCACATGATTTGTGACCTTCTGACAAATGAAGTCAATGGAGAAGCCAGATTCACTTAACAACCGTTTTACTAACAACTGCCTTAATCACTTAACAACTGTGGCCAGAAAACGGTTGTGAAACAAGGCAAAATCCACTTAATTGTCTCGTTTAGCAACAGAAATGTTGGGCTCAATTGTGGCTATATAACTCAAGGACTACCTGTACATCAGCAAATTCCCTGATACAAGTGGAACCCAACCAAATGTCAACCTGAACACTGCCTGAATTGGTAATGCATATTTTACCAAATATGTATAGTGATGTTCAGCTGTGCAAGAATGGGAAGGGTGTCAGTGATTATTTTGGTACATCTTAGGGTACCTGGCTGGGGAACGCTGCCATAACCAAATAAAAGCTGTTTCTATATATTAGGTCACATTGGAGACATTCTCAGCTTTTGAGAATACTTGTAAAAGCTCAGGAACTCCCAGAATCCTACTTGGTTAACAGCTGGCTAGCTTAATGACAAAAAAATACCAAGGCTGTATGTAGACTTGAGCAATAGGTTGAAAATATTTTGAAAATTATCAGCTGCGATGGAGAAATTCTCTGACAGTTGGAACAATTAATCAGTGGAATGGCACTCCAGAAAGTTGTGGGTATGCCAACACTGGAGGCTTTTAAGAAGAGATTGGACAACTCTTTGCCTGTAATAGTGACAAGTGTGGGGGCTTTCAGTACAAGCAGCTCTGGAAAATCAAAAAAGTGGACTGAATGGTAACATACTCAAAGATATTCCTTTCAGTTTGTACTTAAGAGTCATCCTTTTTATTTCTCCCAACATCTGTCCTGGATGACCTTAGAGACTTCAGGTCAGGTATCTCATATCAGAACTTACACAATCACTGAGGCAGCAATTTCTTACATTTATCAAGATGTGGGCCATGTATTTCTCACCAGTCATAAACCTTTATCTTCACTATATGTTGGGACTCTGTCAGCATCTACGGAGATCTAGAACTTAAGATAAATATTTGATGAGCATGCACAGCATAAAAAAAAAATAAGACACTCAAGAGTTATAAGATAATCTCCACCTTGCTTTTTTTTAAAAAAAAACTATTTTATTGGCATGAATGCATGCTGGTGTGTTGCACTGCATCCAGAGGTGGTATTCATTAGGTTCTGACCAGTTCTGGAGAACTGGTAGCGGAAATTTTGAGTAGTTTGGAGAACGGCAAAAATCACCTCTGACTGGAAATTTTACAGTATCCTTCCCCTGCCACGCCCACCAAGCCATGCCCACAGAACCAGTAGTAAAAACATTTGAATCCCACCACTGACTGCATCCAGCTTCATTCTTGAGATAATCCCAAGAAGTAGAATTCCGAACATATGAGAATGCATCTCCTACCATCCTGTAGAGAATAAAGAAGATGACCTTGATGGAAACATGCAGATTTTTTATTTTATTTTATTTTACTGCAAGCAACTCTTTATTATAAATGACACAGTTCCATTCTTATGGTAGAAGCACTCAGAGTAAAACGCACTCAGAGTAAAACACACAAGGGGAGATCTATCCCACTCCCCTTCTCTGCCTGGGGGAGAATTACTCCTCTAATACCCCATCTCCATCCAAGCCATCTTCCCTATTGCTATAGAAACATTCTCCTGTCAAAACTCACAAGCTTTCTGAATGACCCAAACAGACTGTCTGTTCTGGCAGGTTACCCTAAAACTGTGAGAGAGAGGAGGGGGAGAGAGGGAGGGAGGGAAGAGAGAGGGAGATCCCACCCGTTCATTTTCTTTCCTCTTTTAGCCAAGCTTGCTCCTCCTCGCATTTAAAATGGGAATTACCACAGAAGGTTGGTGGAAATGTTCCTGTGTCAGGTCCCTGTAATTTGCCTGAGCTAAGCTGATTCTGCCTTGGGTTGTCTAAACAAACTGTCAGCAAAACTTTTGTTTTGTTCAGGGGTGATTTTTTTTTTTTAATGAAGTATGTACGTTTTAGGATCGAGTTGTAGAAAGAAAAGACAGTGAGAAGATCATCACCCTTAAGAAGGGTGTATGCATGCAAGAAAGCCACTTTTTAATTACCCTGTCCACAAATCCATATTCAGAAACTAATGTAGGGCATGATATTTATATTTATTTAGTGGTGGGATTCAAAAAAAATTATTACTGGTTCTTTGGCTTGGTGGGCATGGCTTGGTGGGTGTGGCAGAGGAAGAATGCTATAAAATCTCCATTTGCATCCCACTCCAGGAGAAGGTACTGCAAAATCCCATTCCCTCCCCACCTCACTAACCTGCTTTCCAGCTCTGTTCTCCTGTGCAGGGCAACAAAAGAAGACCCAGCCAATCAGCTGGGACTCGGGAGGTATAAAATAGATTGTGGAGGGGGCAGTCAGAGGTGGTGTTTACCGGTTCTCCAAACTACTCAAAATTTCCGCCACCGGTTCTCCAGAACTGGTCAGAACCTGCTGAATACCACCTCTGGCTATATAGTGTAAAAGAGGGTGAACAACATTATAGAATATATGGGGAGGTAGAGAATCAGAATGTCTATCTTTGCCATCAGTTTAGCAATGCCTCTGCAGCTAACAATGAGAAAACACAGTGGCCAGCAAATAGCAGAGGAGTTTTAAACTGCTTGGTGGCTTCTGTCATGACGATCAGTTTGTAGACTAATAGATTCAAGACTTAATAAATAAATCACCACAACGTTCATTTAGTATTACTTAGGGAGAAAGAAAAGCTACCAGACAGTCATGTTATCAAGTTTGATCAAATCTACTCTTTAGAGAAAGAATAAAGCCAAGAGCAAAAAAAAAGAAAAGAAAAGAAAAGCTTGTGATCCTTCCAAAATACAGATTTGTCCAAATAAAACTGAGGATGCTGTTGAACACCCCAATCTGGTGTCTTCCAGATATGTGAAACTCCACGTTGCATAATCCCTAGTCTATCTGGCCACGTCATCTATTTATCTGTAGATGAAGATTATTATATCTGGAGATGTACAAATCAAGCCTTTGAATGCATTTGTTTATTTGATTTATATTTCACATTTTCTTCAGATGATGTACTGGTACGTAAGGTTTCCTTCTCCTGTTTCTCCCTGGAGCAACTTTGTGAGTTGGTTAAAACGGGTCACCAACCTCCAGGGCTGTGTGACAGGGCTGTAGCCTGTTTGAAACTGTGCTGCAGGAGAGATGGGCAAGTGTGCGTGTGTGAAGCTCCGCTTGTGCAAGTTGAGGGTGCTGGCACTTGCACGCGAAGCTTCATTCATGCGAATGTAGCTTCGTGCGCACGAGTGCCTTCTTCTCGCTCAAATGGAGCTTTGTGTGTGAGCACAAGTGACCTCTGCTAGCACGAACAGAAGTTCGTGCACAAGTGCAAGTGCCCACCATGCGCATAAGTGGAGCTTCATGCACAAGCACCCTCCACTCGTGCGCGAAGCTCCATTTGTGCAAGCAGAGGGTGTGCCACAGGGGTGGGATTCAAATTTTTTAACAACCGGTTCTGTGGGCGTGGCTTAGTTGGTGGCCGTGGCTTGGTGGTCATGTTATTGGCTGGGTGTGGCCAACTCAATATCACACACATCGAGGCATGCATCTTCTCGCCTGGCCTCTCATGACTGAGGGGATGCTGCAACAGTCTTAAGTGTGAAAAATGGTCATTAGTCACTTTTTTCAGTGCCATTGTAACTTTGAATGGTCACTCCACACAAGCAAAGTACCAGCAAAGGAGGAAAAAAATACTCCAGAGACGTTCCTGAGACAGGAAGTCTAATCCTGCCAAGAATGTAATAAGGGTTAACGGAGAGGCAGTTTCTGTAAGCAACACCAGAATGTTTCCTTCCTGCCTTCCTTACAGGATTAGGCCAGTAATTTCTTCTAACAACCAGTTCTCTAAACTGCCTAGAATGTTAACAACCGGTTCTAGCGAATAGGTGCGAACTGGTAGAATCCCACCCCTGGTGTGCCATGCCCACTGCTCTCAGAAATAGAGCTATGTGCATGCATGTGCCTGCCACTCCCATCTCTCTCTCACACACACACACAGTGCCTGGATGCCAAGCTAGAAAGATTGGGGACTGGCGGGTTAGATGGAAAACATGCTTGGCTCATAATCATCTTTTGAGCCTTTATGGTCGAAGGCGAAATACAGCCCAAGTCTCCCCCCTCCTACTACAACCCTCAATCCATGCTGGGGAATTCTGGGAGTTGAAGTCCAGAAGTCTTTAAAGTTGTCACAATTGGACACTTCTGATTTAGAGCATTGCTCTCTCCCCAAAATGTTTCAGATATTACTACACATTCCTTGCTATGCACCAAACTGATTGGTATTGATGTATCTTGAAATTCACAGCATTTAGAGCAGTGGTTTTTGAACCTTAGCAATTTTATGATATAACTTTACCTTTTAATGAGAATTTTGATTCCCCAGTAATGGAAGGCAGCTGAGTCTGAATCAAGAGCTTAGCGAAAGAGAAATTACAAATATGCATGTATTTGATCTAGGATTCAAATAATTGTTTCTGTTAGTTATACTAGTTAAAACGTTCTGCTCCTTTCCCAGACTCTCTGAGTAATCCTTTGTGTCTACAGTAGGGGTATTCTTTGGAAATATGAGAATGCATCAATCATCTAGGATAAGCTGTTTTCATTCAGTTGCAACATAAATATATTTCTCAGATGCGATGGCTCAGTCATTGAAGATGATGTGCTTGGCAGCTGGAAACACCCAAGTGTTGCATAATCGAGTGAGCTCCTGTTAGTTGCCTGAATTAAAAAATATACAAATGCGAGTAGATAAATAGGTACCATTGCTATTGGATGGTAATAGCATTCTATGTGACTCAGCAGATAGTCATGCTGGCCACATGACCAATAAATGTGTTTGGACAATGTTGTCTCCTTGGCTAAAAAATGGAGATCAGCACTGCCTCATAGTCGGACATGACTGGATATGGGAACTGTTATCTTTATCTATGTACAAAAAATATAATTATATTTGCATGTGTGTATGTATATATACTAAAGAGAAAATAAAAACTAATGAAGATTAATAAAAAATAAAGGAAAGAGGGGGAAAAGAAATAAAGTGCAGAAAGGAATAAAAAATAAATAGAAGAAACTTTCAGTTTCCCTTGCAGCAAATACAGGTATCTTTAAAAAATATTTAAAATTTAATTTAAAAGGCGTCTTTTACTCTATCGTTGTAAAAAGAACCCACACATTTTTATTATCTTTTTTTTTCTTCTGATCATCCGAGCCACAAGTTGTAAGTGCGCTTTTTTTTCTCCATTTTGTGCAAAATGTTAAGGGGTTCCCAGTCACCCATAAATGTAGATGTTGTCTTTTCTTTAATTAAGATAGTCAATTTAGTCATCTCTGCAAATTCCATTAGCTTCACCAACCATTTCTCTGTTGTAAAATAGTGTTGAGCTTTTCCACTCTTTGAGCAAACAATAATATCACTGCGGTGATAAAAACAAAAGTCCATGTCTCATATTTTCTACCTTTTTTTAAAATCGCTGTAGAGATTTAAAAAACATTTGCTTTTTCACCTAAAGTTCTGGAAACTTTGCAACTAACTACAGTGTTAGGATCAAAGTACCATATCATTAAAAACAGAAACAATTAATCCACCTTTGGTGGTAGCAAAAAAAATCTCTATTTAAAATGGCCTTTTGTGGCTTCCTGAAGAGTCATAAATAAGCATTGTCCTTGCTGGGAATCTGTTTATCTTGTTTCCTGTCAAAGCACTTAATAGTCTGGGCTTGCTCTATGTATGGATGCATCTTTAGTCTCAAGTTGAATTTTGATCTCATATCCAATAAATCCTATGTGACCGTTCCTAGTCCCTTGCATAATTAGCTTTTTCTGCAACTCAGTAATCTAACTAGTTCTGCCGTAATCTCTGTAGACCAGGGGTGTCACACTTGTGGACCGCAGGCCAGATGCATCACGCTCTGACCACACCCATGCCCAGTTTAGCAAAGGGGAAAAGAGTTGTGACTGTTTGACAGCTGCCTCCAGCCGTGCAAGATTTTTGCAGTTTTCTTTAGCAAGATTTATTAAGAGACGGGGTACAAGAATTTGAGCAATTGAACTATTTCCACTTAGAACCAATTATTTATCCCTAATATATTATGGTGGAGTAGAGGATCCACCATCTTCGTCAAAATAATAAGCGCCATGTCTTTTGTTATATACAAGAACAATACATGCACGGTGTCAAAAAAATGGAGCTTGCATTGCATGGGTGTAATGCTGCTGTAATTTTCCTCTCTTTTGCCTCTTCCTGCATGGATGTCTTTGGAATGGAAATTTTTTTAAAGGTTTTTTTTTTCCCCTATCAGCTTTTTTGTGATCCAGAGAGGAAGTTGTTTTTTTCACTGATAGCAGAGAAGTTTGCAGTTGGGTATTTACATTACAGCTTGTTTCCAGTGGCGCAAGGATGCTTCAGGACTAAAATCAAACTTATTTTAGAGATCCATCATTGGATTATCCCTCCCACTAAAGTTGTGGGAAAGAGACAGTTCCCGGCTACTGAGCCTGTGGGGATAATAGGAATTGAAGCCCCAAAACATCTGGAGGGTAGCAAGTTACCGATCTATTCTTTTCTGTGACACCACAATATTTCTTTTTAACTTTCTTCCCAGACGTCTTCTTCCCCCTCCTCTTCTCTTTTCTCTAATCGAATTGACTCGAGACTATGACAAATAGCTCTAAAAGGGTTTTTCATCCTCAAGTAACCTCCCATCCGCTTTAGCCAAGCCTTTTGTCTCAAACCATCTGCTGAGAGTGATTATTTTGCTTGTAAAAAAAAAAAAAAAAAAAGAAGGAACAAGGAACTAACTGGGCGAGAGAGCATTGACCGATAGTAACCCCAGAAGCTTCATGCTTGAGCCGAAGACGAGAAAATGGTGGGGTTTTTTTCCTTCTTATTCGCCTCATAATCTTCTACCGGATTGGTGTCTGCCAAATTGGGTCTGACTAAGACAGGAATAATTTGGAATGGCACAAAAAGAGAGAGGATAGCCCCCCCCTTTTTTTTAGGTTGTGGAATTTCTGCTTTCTTTCCACTCCTCCTATTGTACAGAGACCCATTCCTCCTCTGCAGGTTTTGGGATTCTCATTCCAGGCTTCCTGACACTTTTGAGCATTTTATATATTTATAAACCCTTTGAGCAGATTATTATTTTTTTTTAAAAAAAGCCAGCTAGTCTTCCTGAAGATCCGACATGTTTTTTCCACCTCTGTGACCCAATGCACACTGCTAAGGTATCTTCTCCAGTGTGGTGCTCTTCAAAAATGCCAGGATGGCAATTCTTAACATTCCTACCGGCATAATTATGGATTTTCCATAGTGAAAACAGCAAAGCAAAACGGAACACAAATGAAACCATTCAAAGAGGACCTGGTGGTTTTTCAAGGGCGGGCTTAATCCTTTTCAGATATACAGATCTTCTCGTACATTCAAGGAAAGGAAAACCTATATACTTTCTTCATTATCTGTAATTCTGAAAGTGTTTTAATTATTTTTCCGCTAGATGTCATTCCCCAAAAGTAACTTGTAACCAGCCTAAGTGGTTAAAAAATTGGGAAAGAGGTTTATAAAACCCATAAATTACACTCTGATTCTTTTGAATTTTATACCTATCATGCCCTAATTAACTTTCTAAAAACAATTATCAGGTAGGCAATTACAAAAGGTTTTAAGACCCCTTCAGCTGAATTGGCAGCTTAAATAAAACCACAGTACTGAGTTAGAGATTAGACTGTCTTCCTTAGTCAGAGACACAGTTAGAAGGAGACATAATAGAGTGATTCAGGCCAGAGGCAATGGAAGAACCTTGCTTGTAGAGAGGGGAAGAAAACTTTTTCCACAGAGCTTTCTGAATCCATCCCAAAAGTTAAGTGGTGCAAGCCAATCTTTAATGTAAGTCAGGACTATGCCTATTTTTCTTTTCTCTGCTTTTTAGCATTACATGTAATCCTGGATTTACAACCGCAAATGGAATTAAAATTTCCATCACTAACTAATGCGGTTAGCACAACCTCATCACTTAGCGAAGGCAATTCCTGCCTTTATTAACTGAATCCCACAGTTGTTAGTTGAGGCAACTTTCTGACGGCTCCCCACAACCAAAGTTAGTGAGTACACGAGTACACTGGCAGGACCAGGCTAGCAGGCTGGTAACTGTCTACTGCCAGGTGGGGTAGGGAGTGAGGGTGGGGGGGAAGGGGTGCAGGTGTGGCGGTAGACTTAGCAGAGATGCACAGGTCGAGAAGGATGCATGAAAGGTGCTGCTCAGGTCAGGGATGTGGGGATGCAGTGTGGATTGAGGAGAGTGCATGGGAGTGTATGAATAGCCAGTGTAGAATGATCATATAGTGGCTGGACAAATGTGTGGGTGGAAGAAACTCAACCCAATGATTTGCCAGCTTCCCCATTCACTTTCTGGAAAAGCCAGCAGGAACATGTGATTGTGGGCTATTTCTCAACTAGTCAACTAGTCATAGTTGAGCGCAGATTGCTAAATGCCCCGATCACGATCATGTCACCATGGGGGCCATTCCAAGGACCTGGCATAACCACCATCCATTCAGTACTGTTATAACTTCAATTGCTGAACAAATTGTCATAAATCAAAGACTACCTGTACAGTGTATTTGATATCTCCTCGTGTTGAACTGGCTGCACTACATGAGAACGGTTAGCGGTACTTGATATGGATAGATAGAAACAAAAAAATCTCTTTCCTTTCTGAATACATTACAGAAGCATTTTCCACTCATCACCCAAACCATTGAGCTAATATAATATTGATTTTCTTCCCTATATTTTTCCTTATGTTCCTTGCCAGAGATGATAGATTCCAGGATTATTAAAGATGAGTGCATGGCTATTAACCTAGTGAACTATACTAATGTAGACCTCTTTTTAAAATGACTTTGACGTCATTTAAAAATTCATTGTTTTATTTTGTCATGGATTTTACTTCATAATTGCCCGGCAGGTGTCAAAGTTCAGGATTTTCTGGTTGTCAATGAGACGTTCTCTGAATTTCTCCACCACAAGGCTTCCCTATCACAGTCTGATATCGATGAAATCCTGAATGCTGAGGTCAATCTCCATCAGGTAAGAAATATCCATCTGTATGTTCTGTATGTTCCAATATCACATGCAACCCACCCAATTATGGGGAATTAAGTACCGTATATACTCGAGTATAAACCGAGTTTTTCAGCCCATTTTTTGTGCTGAAAAAATCCCCTAGGCTTATACTCGAGTCAGATTCCCTCTGAAAAAAATGGTGTGGAGTCGCTGCCGCCGGAGCGGCCCCAGTCCCGCCGCCTCGGAAGGGAAAGGCAAAGCGCTTTTGTCTTTCCCTTCCCGGCTGGGGCTGTTGGGAGTCGCTGCGCCGGCGCGCCCTGTCCGCCGCCTCGGGAAGGGAAAGGCAAAGCGCTTTTGCCTTTCCCTTCCCGGCTGGGGCTGTTGGGAGTCGCTGCCGCCTGCCTTTCCCTTCCCGGCTGGGGCTGTTGGGAGTCGCTGCTGCCGGAGCGGCCCCAGTCCCGCGTCGCCTCGGGAAGGAAAGGCCATGGCTGGAAGGCCGCCGCTGGAGCGAAGCTGCGCGCAGCCGCTGCGCTGTCCGCGGACACAGTGGCGCGGAAGAGGGGGCGGAGCTCCCCCGCTCCTCCCGACAGGAGCTCCGCGTGGCGCCATGGGCAGTCTGGCGCCGATCGTGCGCGCGCGCTCAGCCAGCGGCGCTTAACCCTTCCGAGGCGCGGACGGGCGGGCAGCGTCCAGCGCGGAAGGAAGGCAAAAGCCTTGCCTTCCCTTCCCGCGCGTGAGATAGTGAGTCGTTCCCAAATTAATTATTTTTATTTTGAATTTACCAGTAGCCTGCATTTCCCACCTCGCTTATACGAGTCAATAAGTTTTCCCAGTTTTTGTGTAAAATTAGGTGCCTGCATATTGCGACTTATACTGGTATATACGGTAACAATCTCTGCAGCATCCAAGGTTGGGTAAGAATAGAGTAGAGTAGAGTAGAGTAGAATAGAATAGAATAGAATAGAATAGAATAGAATAGAATAGAATAGAATAGATTAATAACTTTATTGTCACTTTGAATGTACACTAATCGGCATACATTAAAGTGAAATTTCGTTGTATGCAGCTCTCAAAAGGTCAGCACTCCTATATACACTACATAATATAAATAAATGCAGATATGCATATAGACACATATATGACACAGAGAAACAACACAGTCTAGTTTGGATGTATACCTGTACATGGCGAGAAAAATGTAAGGCAGGTATGATATAATTTTAGTATTTTGAACTGTGATGAAGAAGCAGAAAAGCTGATTTCCCAATGGCGTAACATCTGGGCAATATTTCTAGATCATCACATCTGGCTACCAGTTTAGCGTGGAAGACTTGTGCAACTTAACCAAGCTGCCAGAACTGGTTGCAATCAACAATGGCAGCCGTGCCTTAGTTTGCTCTATGCCGAAAGAACAACTTGCTTCTCTAGAAAGAGCGTTTCAGAATAATATGGACTTCATAAAGCCACTTATGGTAAGTATGATGTTTTCAATATTGCTGGAGGTACAATCTCTCTCTCTTTTTTTTAACACTGCAAGGATATGGGGAAATGGCACATCTAAGTCCCATAAAATGCATTTCTTCATTGCTTCTTGTCTCATAGGTTTGGTTGCTTGATGTCCTTTGTTTTGTGATTCTGCTGCTCTGCAATCTAACCTGGCCAAGTCCAACTTTTTTGTTTAACTACTCGGTGATCTGTTTTTCTTTCTCCTCTCAGGCTTCTCCCTCCAGCTTTTTCTTCTGGTTCTTCCTTGCAGGAACCATATTTTCCCCAAGTTCCAAGCCCTTTTCTGCAAGCTTCTAGATGGCATCACTTTATGATGCAGTTTTCTCAGCCTCCTGACTGATCAGTGATGAGTCACCTGGTCTTTCACCTATCCTTTTCTAAGCTTTCCTATCTTTTTGGTTGCCTTTGTGGCTCAGGTAGTTTAGTCCAGGGGGGGGGGGTGGGTGGGGGGGGGGGGGGGGGGGGGGGGGGTGTGTGTTTGGGGGTGTTGGGGGGGGGGTGTTTTGGGGGGGGGGGGGGGGGTTTTTTTTGGGGGGGGTGTTTTTTTGTGGGTTTTGTTGGTTTGGGTTTTGTGGGTGGGGGGGTTGGGGTGGGGGGTGGGGGGGGTGGTGGGGGGGGGGGGGGGGGGGGGGGGGGGGGGGGGGGGGGGGAAAGGGTGGGGGGGTTGTGCACCCAGAGAGCCTGGACTTTATATTGCCCTTGGCTATCATGTTGATTTGGGTGCGTGTGTTCAGTGGTTAGGGCACCAGGCTAGAAACTGGGATTCTAATGCTACCTTAGACACAAGGCCAGCTGGGCTAATCTGGGCCCTAGGAAGAAAGAAATGGCAAACCACTTCCTAAATATTGCCAAGAAACTCAGAAACTTTTCCAGGCAGCTGGCAGAAATCAACACTGACTTGAAGGCACATAAAAAGGGCAGTCTTTGAATCTTCTCATTGGCGGTTAGCCCTGAAGAATGCTATGTCTCATTGAAGACTTCATGGTTGAACAAGCTTGGCTAAAGAAGGTCCATGGGTCCAGTCACTGTTCGCCAACTTCATCTGTCTGTTGCAGCAAGACTGTTCAGCCAGTCATAAAGTCTTCATAAACATCACTGTACCCAAGTTCTGCTTCTAATACAATGTAAAGTTGAGGCTCAGTTCAGAGCATCATTTTTTTTGTCTATTATCAAAGCTCCTACTGTTTCTCCACCATCAAAGCTTCATCAGTTACTTTCAATCAGTGCCATCATTCTAGAAATATATGATCCAAAAGCTTCAGAAATGAGAAATGGCTTAATATCCAGTTATCTTGATCAACGTCCTAGGGCAGAGGTCTCCAAACTTGGCAACTTTAAGACTTGTGGACTTCAACTCCCAGAATTCCTCAACCAGCATAGCTGGCTGAGGAATTCTGGGAGTTGAAGTCCACAAGTCTTAAAGTTGCCAAGTTTGGGGATCCCGTCCTAGGGATTAAGATCCATAGACAATAAAGGCACTCAATTTAATCTGGAATTTTGTCTTTTGTTTTGTTGGAATAAGAGAATTAAAAAAGACATGCCCTCTGTCTCTAATCCATCTGTCCCCAGCGTGATGCTCTTCAGATGTGTTAGATAACAGCACAACTGGTGGGCCCCTGGTTGGAAAAAGCTGTTTTGCTATAAAAGGGAAAGAAGGAAGAGAGATATTTAAACCAGGGGGAACAATTTTATAGAGTCAACTTTATGGTCTTCTGTCGGCATTTGAGGATCCTTTTTCATTAGAAGTGTTTCATGAAACACAATTTGAATAAGGCATGGTAGAAAGTTCTTTGTGTCATTTCCTAACCTTGCATTGTCAACATAGTACACAGGCCATCTTGGGAGTAAGGATATAGAAGCTCTGTTAATTCTACATCATTTTCCTTGTTCTTACACTGTGTTAGTATGCTTATTCATTTTCTGCTTTTCAGATGATGCTACTTCCCAAAATGTCTTCAGATAATTAAAATTAATCATGTATTATTGGCACGTAACAGCCATAGATTGGCCCAAAAAGCCACAGCTGTCTTTTTGATGGAGTTTTCCTCATTGAAACTTCAATAAGTATGGCTTAGTGGTTTGACTCAGAAAAACACTGGAGTGGTATTTCAGTTCCCAATCTTAGTCATTCTAAATTCCATTTGCTGCTTCCGCCCTTCCGTCTATGATGTTGTCTCTCATAAAATGGTGGTTTCACCTTTTGTTGGAAAACAGACGCCAGTTATGACTTGGGGAAGGGGCAGTTGCTGATCTGTGATGTAAAGCTCTTTTAAAAAATTGTACACCATTGTTCATTTGTCCCTTCGTATTTAGACATGGCTCATTTTAATGCAAATATCAAGTTACAGGGGATATAAAGTCTGCCACCTCTAAATAATTTCTGTATTATTCTGTCTACCATATGTGTTAGCAACTATTGAGTATAAAGAATCATAGCTGATTAGAAATGTTTCTGGAAACTAGATGAAGCAAATAGATTTGAGTCTTTATTATGTCTGGGAACAGGAAAGATAGGACCACTATCAGATCTAAGTTATCCTGTTGGTTAGTGTGAGGTAATTATCCATAGCTATAGTCATGTCATATGAGATGTCCAGAGATATAAATATGAGGATGATAGGAAGCACACAAAGAAGCAGCAGCAGCCCAATGAGGTTCCAATGTTATCCTTTTTGAGAAATAGACATTGGTTCAGATTTGGATTTGTTTTTCCCTAACTGGGCCTGTTGATTCAATACATCCTGTTAAGCCTGGATTCCCCAACTGGTGTTAAGGAAAACAAACTAAACAGAACGTGCAGTGAAGTCAGATAGGAAGACAGGTAAATGTGTGAGATAAGTTTTCTAGTTAACACGCAGTAAAAATACAGATACGCTTGTGCTATCAAAAATATAGTTTATTCCATTTAAGAATTATAGCATAGTCATAATAAACGGTCCATTAGTCATATATCAATTTCAGTCAAGTCTTGTCGGAGATATTCTATTTGCAAAGTCTGTGTTGAATAGCCAATGTCAGTTCACTTACAATAAATCAGTCAAGTTGAGTAAAATCAACACTCCTTTTTCTCTCCCCGTTCCAGCAAGAACGCAGTCATCAATCCATCCAGTAATTAGGGATCAGTAAGCCAGAGAGAGCTAGCTGCAATTGCCTCGCTTCTTATATGATGCTTTTACAACCACACCCTTAATTACATTCTTGCAGTTAAAGTTACACACACTTTAACCAACAAACCATGATACCATATTTATTATTTTTACCCAAACCAGTTAGGGTAAACAATGTTATCCCTAACACATCCATATTCATTTTTCTTTAAATGTAATGGTCTAACTGATCCCTTCTCCTTCTAGTTTGCAGTAACTTTCAGTTAATTGTAACCTTCCATTTGTTCTTCCAGAAAGGGATCCCCTTCAATTCAACCATGGAGAATGTTAAGGAAACTTTGGAGATGCTGATGCAGAGCCTGGGGAATGTTCTTAAAGAGGTAGGGTTACTGATCACTGTATAACTCTTTCTTATTTATTTATTTTATTTATTTATTTTTGTCAATTGCTTACAAGATAATAGGTAAAAGTAAAAACATAGTTATGAATACATGGATACATATAAGAAAAATAAAAATATATATAAAAGAAACAATAGGACAGAGACGGTAGGCACGTTGGTGCGCTTATGCATGCCCCCTACAGACCTCTTAGGAAAGGGGTGAGGTCAATAGTAGACAGTCTAAGGTTAAAGTTTTTGGGATTTGGGGAAGAAACCACAGTATTCCAGACACTGACTACTCTGTTGCTGGAGTCATATTTCCTACAATCAAGTTTGCTGCGATTTACCTTGAATTTGTATCTATTGCTTGCTCGTGTATTGTTATGGTTGAAGCTGAAGTATTCATTGACAGGTAGGACATTGCAATGTATGATTTTATATACTATACTTAGATCGGACTGAAGGTGGCATAGTTCTAGGTTTTCTAGGTCTAGAATTTCGAGTCTGGTGGCATAAGGTATTCTGCAACGAGTAGAGGAGTGGAGAACTCTTCTTGTGAAATATTTCTGGACTTTCTCAACTGTGTTAATATCAGATATGTAATGTGGGTTCCAGACTGATGAGCTGTATTCGAGTATTGGTCTAGCAAATGTTTTGTATGCTCTAGTTATTAGTGTAATATTACCAGAGAAAAAGCTACGTAAGATTAGAGTAACAACTCTTAACGCCTTTTTGGCTATGTAGTTACAGTGGGCTCTAGCACTTAGGTCATTAGAGATGAGTATTCCAAGATCCTTGACAGAGTTTGGATCATCAACAAGGTCTTGACTACTCAGCCTGTATTTTATTTTCGGATATTTTTTTTGCCAATATGTAGGACAGAGCATTTATTTGTTGAGATTTGAAGTTGCCATTTGTTTGACCATTCTGATACATAGTCAAGGTCTTTTTGGAGGGTAGCAGTATTGTCTGTGGTGTTGAATAGCTTTACATCATCAGCGAAGAGAACGCAGTTGCTCTTGATATGATCGCAGAGGTCATTTATGTAGAGTATGAAAAGAGTTGGTCCTAGAACACTGCCTTGGGGGACACCACTGTTGACAGGTACAGAATTTGATAGGACGCTCCCAATTTTGACCGTTTGTTGTCTGTTTGACAGGAATGCTTCTATCCAGTTATGCAGGTGTCCAGAGATACCGTAAGATTTTAATTTTAGGAGTAGTTTGTCGTGTACCATTGAATCAAAGGCTTTACATTTTTTAAAGCAGCTTGATCCCGGGTTACATCTCTTCGTACAGACACAAATTCAAATTCATATTCATTTTATATACCATTTCATATCTTATTACCATTCTACATTTTCTATATAGCTTTCAAAAATGATGTTTTATGTTTTTATGTTTTATGTTTTGCTTGTTTATGTTTGTTTTTAAAAATCAATTAAAAATTTAAAAAAAAAAGGCTTTACAGAAGTCTATGTAGATTGCGTCTATTGCTTTGCCTTGATCAAGTTGTGTAGTCCATATGTTTTTGCAGTGTAAGAGTTGCAGATTACATGATAGTTTTTTCCTGAAACCAAATTGTTTATGAGAGAGTAGGTTGTTTGTTTCTAAGTGGAGGATGATGGATTGGTTAATAATTGATTCCATGACTTTACAGGTGACGCAGCATAAAGAGATTGGTCTATAATTTTCAACTAGGCTGGGGTCTCCCTTTTTGAATGTGGGGATGATCGTGGCTTGTGACCATAGTTTTGGCAAGGAGCTGGTCCTGAAATATTTTTCAAGGATTATGCTTAGAGGTTTGGCTATGGCAGTGGGTAGCTTTTTTAAGACGTAGGCACATATTCCGTCCGGTCCAATAGATAGAGATGGTTTTAGATTGTGCAGTGCTTTTTCAACAATGTCTTCTGTAAAATCGATACGTATTAGATCATTGTAGTTGTCTGTGGTTCGACTAGGAAATGCTGGGCATAATCCATTGCTGTTTACAAATACTGAGCCAAAGAATGTGTTAAAGATGTTGGCTTTAATGGTGTCGTCGTTGCAGTCTTTACCATTAGGTCCTTTCAGGGGTGGGATGGACCTTGAGTCTTTTAATTTGTTGTTTATAAAATTGTAGAAAGCGCGGGTGGAATTGGTGCATAGAAGGGTTTCTTTTTGTTTAATGTGATAATTGGTGCATTCAGTTTTTATCTGGTGGCATAAATTTTTTTATAGGCTTTTGAAGTTGGCAACGTGACCAGATTTGTTTTTCCACCAAAGTGATTTCTTTTTGGATTGAAGCTTCCTTATTGTTTTGGGTAATTTGTTTTTTCTGTTTCAAGTCATGATATCAGTCGAGATAGCCAACTTGAGTTGTGATCTTGGGCATGTGGGTGTTCATGGAATAGCAAGGGTGGGGGATAAATGACAAATTTTCTTTGTGATGGAAATTATACCCCTTATGTGCAGTGTTGCCGTGCAAATACTTAAGAACTGAACTTGTTTGTGACCTTGCAATGCATGCTTTGTCAGGCTGGCTAAGGAGGATGCCTCTATTTGCGTACCTTATATAGCCCTTAGATGCATTCACCCGTCAAGAACCATGTGGATGAGCTGTTGGGCTCTCATTTGCCATTCTCTTACTATTTTGTGGCATGCTAAGAGCAGGATCTTGGACATTTTTCATTTACTTTTAGCAAGCCTGAGTTTCTTGAAGCACCTAAGCTGGGGTTAATACAACCAGTAATCACTTTATTCATTTAACATATCTGTTTCAAATTTTGCTTAGTTCCAATAATGAAAGAAACTACAATTCTTAGTCCAACGTGTTATCAGCTTGACTTCATAAGAAGTGGGCAAAGAAAAGGAAGTGAACAGACCTAATTTTAGCTACAACTGGACTGTATCAGAATAACCACAGAATAACCACAGTTTATTCTTAAATATACAAACAATTATATTCCCTCTGTGCAAAAGCTTTTGCTGGGATAAACGTTAATAGCATATAAGGATATGATAGATTATAATCCAAAGCATTGGAAGTCCTAATCATCATCTTCATCATCATCAACATCATCATCATCATCATCCTAGTGTAAAGTTGCCACCTCCTTTCGTTTGTATGCCAAGGACCAGGCAGAAATTACCCATGTGATCTAGCCAATGTGGCCAAGCCAAACTGGGAAGTCAATACAGGGTATTTTTTTTCTTTCTATTTTCCCCCCTGTCTTTGCCAAGTGGAGCATTCTGGGAACATGAATATCAGGAATTCACTACAATAATTAATTGGGATGAACTACTTAGGCAGTTTTTTGGGGGCAGTTTGGGGAGGGAGTTGTATTAAGTCCAATAATGCGATATATTTATTAGACTATTTCAAGTTTATAAAAATAACTTTGGTTGAGCTAAGATAGGCGTTGCTTCAAATGGCTTTTCGATATTTTTCCTTTGACCAAAGTAGCTGGATCTTGGCGGGTAACCCTGAATATGAGGCATGTATTATGTGCAAGGGGGAGCAAAAATGAAATCTGAGACTGGAAATCATGTGAAATGTGGATTGAAGGGTTAAGTTAATTGTGTGATAATCTACACTATCTCTATTTGTAAGCCTGAATCCTGCATTCCTTTTTTTTCCTTTCCTTTTCTTTTTTGTATGAACTGACATTATGCAGTACTTGGTTTTTTTTCTTCCTTTCTGAGCAAATAAACACTCCGTTCTGGCTAATCTGTGTAAAGCATTAAGACTTTTGAGTGTTAAAAATGCTTTTGCCTACTTTTGCAACTTCCCTGCTTTAAGCAAAACATGAAGGAAAAAAAAGTTCTACCCAAGTACTGTATTCCCATTTTTCCTTCCGGCTCCACAGCTTTGGAATGTTAAAACTCTGAACTACAGTAACCTCTGAGCTGAGCTGAGCTGTCTGAGGTTACTTCAGGTTTTTGTTTTTTTAAGCACATTGCTTCAGTGGAGGACTGGCGTCCTGTGTGTGTGTGTGTGTGTGTGCATGTGCACATTTGTCCCATCATCACAATTTCCATGCTAGTTATTTCTCATTGGAGGAAATGTTTCTTGAATCCTAGAACCTTCATCAACCCTTTTTAGCCGGAAAATGGAAATTACAGTAACAGAAGAATCTGTGTGAAATCAGGATGAAGTACAGTCGACAGAATTGCCTTAAAAGTTTGCCTGAGGGTTACTGATCACTATATAACTCTTTCTTATTTATTTTATTTATTTATTTATTTTTGTCAGTTGCTTACAAGATAATAGGTATAAGTAAAAACATAGTTATGAATACATGGATACATATAAGAAAAATAAAAAAAAGAAAAGAAAATGAAAGAAACAATAGGACAGGGATAGTAGGCACGTTGGTGTGCTTATGCACGCCCCCTACAGACCTCTTAGGAAAGTCTAAGGTTAAAGTTTTCGGGGTTTGGGGAAGAAACCACAGAGTCAGGTAGAGTATTCCAGACATTGACCACTCTGTTGCTGAAGTCGTATTTCCTGCAATCAAGTTTGGTGCGATTAACCTTGAGTTTGTATCTGTTGTTTGCTCTTGTGTTGTTATGGTTGAAGCTGAAGTATTCATTGACAGGTAGGACATTGCAATGTATGATTTTATATAGTATACCTAGATCGGACCGAAGGCAGCGTAGTTCTAGGTTTTCTAGGTCTAGAATTTCGAGTCTGGTGGCATAAGGTATTCTGCAACGAGTAGAGGAGTGGAGAACTCTTCTTGTGAAATATTTCTGGACTTTCTCAACTGTGTTAATATCAGATATGTAATGTGGGTTCCAGACTGATGAGTTGTATTCGAGTATTGGTCTAGCAAATGTTTTGTATGCTCTACTTATTAGTGTAATATTACCAGAGAAAAAGCTACGTAGGATTAGGTTAACAATTCTTAACGCCTTTTTGGCTATGTAGTTACAGTGGACTCTAGCACTTAGGTCATTAGAGATGAGTACTCCAAGATCCTTGACCGAGTTTGGATCATCAACAAGGTCTTGACTACTCAGCCTCTATTTTATTTTCTAATTTTTTTTGCCAATATATAGGACAGAGCATTTATTTGTTGAGATTTGAAGTTGCCATTTGTTTGACCATTCTGATACATAGTCAAGGTCTTTTTGGAGGGTAGCAGTATTGCCTGTGGTGTTGAATAGCTTTACATCATCAGTGAAGAGAACGCAGTTGCTCTTGATATGATCACAGAGGTCATTTATGTAGAGTATGAAAAGAGTTGGTCCTAGAACACTGCCTTGAGGGACACCACTGTTGACAGGTACAGAATTTGATAGGACGCTCCCAATTTTGACCGTTTGTTGTCTGTTTGACAGGAATGCTTCTATCCAGTTATGCCGGTGTCCAGAGATACCGTAAGATACTGTATGTTGAGACAAAAGTCAATCATGTTGTGGTCACTGTTGGAAAAGCGTTCTTTAATTTGTATTCCGTAAATTGAATTCAAACTATTGCAGAAGATGAGATCGAGGCAGTTGTTAAATCTAGTGTTGTTGGTTACTAGTTGTTCTAGTCCCAGATTTGTTACTGCATTGTAGAAGGTTGCATGTGTGGGTTCAGTTGTGCATTTGTTAAGGGTCCAGTTAATATGAGGTAGATTGAAGTCACCAAGAAAGATAAAAGCGTCTGGGCAGGATGCTGCCCATATTATTGCATCATCAGTCCATTGATGTAGTTTATGTATTTTATTTTCTTCTGGTCTTTTTCTTCTTCTTTTCTTTTAGTCATACAATCTTCTCTTTGCTGATGTGGATGTAAATTAGGTCTGGCTGAGGGATGTGATTTCTCCTTGGCAGTTGTTCCAAGGAGCAAACAGCATTTTTTCTGTTTCTATTTAAGTTCAAAACAAAGGCCCCTTTCGGGTGGTGTTGTGCTGTGGAAGAGCAGCATGAGGCTTGCTTTTCATTGCCTGACTTCCTGTATATCTGTGACAAATACATTACAGGAATGAATTATATAGTCTCTTTTATTTCCTTACAAGCAAGGGAGACATCATGTTTGTTAGGCTGCCTTTTTCTATGAAGGTGGGAATATCCTGGCCTATTTCAGTACATGCAAATTTTAAACCCAGCCATTTGCAGCTGTTGAGAAATGATTTGAAGGAGCAATGTCAATCAGTTTCTGTGGAATGGGGCTAAGCTGTTTACAACTGTGGATTGAGGCCAGGTGTTTAAAACCCAGACGATCAGAATTTGAAGGAAAGAAACCTAGCTCTAAATTCTTACTCTGGGAACTATCTGGTTTTTTCCCCCCATATTAAAAGCAAGGATTAAAAGCAGTGAATGATTCCCAATTATAACTCCCAGCACTGGCAACAAGCATGGCTAGTGGATTGCAAGAGTTGTGTAGTGCGATATGAGAGTATTTGCAGGTAGTCCTCGACTTACAACAGTAATAGAGCCTGCCCATTATGCTCATCTGTCATGACAGTTGTTAAGCAAGGCATCCATGTGATTACCATGCTGAACAACCACAATCCCTGCTCTAGACCACAATCCCTGCCCTCTCTCTCTCTTTCTCTCTCTCTCTCTCTCCCTCCCTCCCTCTCTCTCTCTCTCTCTCTCTCTCATCCACAAGTATATATGGTAATATTTTTTTAAAGTACCCCTATATACTTGAGTATATGTGCATCCATGGCTAAGCTGACCCACAAATTTTTAATCAAAATACCACAAAAAATGAGGGTTGCCTTATTCATGGATGGTACATTTTACATGGCATTTTATTTATTTTTAAAAAGGGTCAGCTTATGTATCACAACACTGATTGCCCCAATTGGATCAGAACTTATGCATGGTCATGATTATTATGTTATTGACTTGAATGGTTGTATTAGGTGTCTGTACTTTGAAGGAATTTCTGTTTCTTTCAGTAAGATATAAAACAAAGATTCAATTAGTGCACATTCTATGGTGAATCAACGATAGAATGTACACTAGTCCTTAACTTATAACAATTCATTTAGTGACTGTTCAAAATTTCAGCGGCACTTAAAAATGTGACTTAGGACTGTTTTTCACAGTTGCAGTGTCATACGATCACCTTTTATGACCTGACAAGCAAAGTCAATTGGGAAGCCAGATTTGCCAAACATCCAAATTATCCAATGATTCGCTTAAACAACTGTGGCAAGAAAGGTCATAAAATGGGGCAAAACTCACTTAACAAATGTCTCATTTAACAATAAACATTTTGGACTCAACTTTAAGTCGAGGACTACCTCTTTTGCAACCACAATAAACTTGATAACAAAAAAAGTGGCTTTTAAAATTAGTTAATTGGTTGAAATCAGGATTGGCGTAGTATTTTGTTGGAAAAGGTTTAATGAATAAATAGTGATTAGCATCGTTTTTGAGTAATAATATATTTCTCAGCTGAGATTGTAAAAGTTAGCTTAACTTAAGCTTCTCTCAAGAAATACTGAGCAGAAATGGATCTGGGCAGTATTTGAACAGAAAGACTTTGGACGTCTCCAGTCTAATCAGCTAAACTGGGAAAAACACCAATGGCAAACTTTTTTTTATAGCTCCAACTCTGTAAAACAATGGAATGGGTTTTCAAATTTTTTGAAAAGAATAACATCATTGACAGATCATATCTTCCTTTCCTTGTGTGTCGTGCATTGCAGTTCGTGAGCATGAGAAGTTGGAGTGACATGAGACAAGAGGTGCTGTTCCTGACCAATATGAATTCCACAAGTTCTTCTGCTGATATCTACCAGTCGGTGTCTCGGATTGTTTGTGGCCACCCTGAGGGAGGGGGACTGCAGATCAAGTCCTTGAACTGGTACGAAGACAATAATTACAAAGCATTCTTTGGAAGCAACAGCTCTGACGATGATGCCGTGAATTTCTATGACAACTACACTAGTAAGTAATAGGAATCCAGGAACCGCTTGCACATGTTTTCTGTCTGACAAATCATTAAGAAGCCCATCTCTTGCCATCTCAAAACACGCAGAAGCTAGAGGAGAAAGAAAGGGTGGATAATTTTGTATTCACCTGGGCAGGGGTGGGCTGCTGGGGGTTCGCAGGGGTTCGGGAGATCCTCTGACTAAGATTCTGCACAGTTCAGGGAACCCCCAAATCCCACTCTTGGCTGACCCCACTCACCCTGCCCCAACCCAAAGCAGAGAACTCTTTGCTAAATTTTTTGAAGCCTACCCCTGAACCTGGGTGTGCTCTCCAAGCTGGGAATGTTCTGGGCATGGGATTTATCACCCACCATTGTTTTTCTTTTTTGTTTTTAAAGCACCTTTCTGCAATAACTTAATGAAGAAACTGGAATCCAACCCACTTTCCAGGATTATCTGGAGGGCCCTGAAGCCTTTGCTGGTTGGAAAAGTCCTGTATAGCCCTGATACGCCAGCAACAAGGACAATTATGTCAGAGGTAAGAACCTTAACCTTCACTCTTGTCCACCCAGCAAAGGGCCATGTTGGTATTTCTGCTGTTGGATGTTCTCAGCTGAAGTCCCAGAGGAATGGAAAAGTCAGAGATAGGCCAGGCCTAGGGATTAAAAAAAAAAAAAAAAGGGAATCAGGTTTTGTGGTCGTATACCAGTTTGGAATCTCAGGCTGTAACTTTGGCTTGAATGTTGAGACTTTATCTTGAATTTGGTTTGAATGTTGAGACTTTGTCTTGAAATGGGGTGTTTATGTGCGCATAAGGGAAAGAATTGGAAAAGGCTCCCAGGCTGTACAGGTAGTCCTTGACAAACTACCACAATTGAGCCCCAAATTTTCTGTTGCTAAGCGAGGCAAGTGCCCCATTTTATGACCTCTCTTGCCACAGTTGTTAAGTGAATCCCTGCAGTTGATAAGTTAGTGACACGGGTTGTTAAGTGAAGCCGGCTACCCCGTTGATTTTGTTTGCCCAAAGGTCCCAAAAGGGGAATCACAGGCTCTTGGGACACAGCAACGGTCATAAGTATGAACCAGTTGCCAAGCAGCTGAATTTTGATCACGTGACCAAGGGGATGCCGCAGTGGTCGTAAGTGTGAAAAGTCACTTCTTTCAGTGCCATTGCAACTTTGAACGGTCACTAAATGAACTGCTGTACATCGAAGACCACCTGTATCAGAACGATTGAAATTATACAAGCTTTATTAATTGTGGTATTGGGACCCGGTGGCTCAGTGGCTAAGACACTGAGCCTGTCGATCAGACAGGTCGGCAGTTTGGTGGTTCGAATCCCTAGCGCCACGTAATGGAGTGAGCTCCCGTTACTTGTCCCAGCTTCTGCCAACCTAGCAGTTCATAAACATGTAAAAATGCAAGTAGAAAAACAGGGACCACTTTGGTGGGGAGGTAACAGCGGTCCATGCGCCTTTGGCGTTTAGTCATACCAGCCACATGACCACGGAGACGTCTTTGGACAGTGCTGGCTCTTTGGCTTTGTAACGGAGATGAGCACCGCCCCCTAGAGCCAGAAACGACTAGCACGTATGTGCGAAGGGAAACTTTACCTTTATTAATTGTGGCAGAAGCAATCATTTCCTTTCAAATCTTTCTTTCTAAGCTGCTGAAGGTATTCATGGAAAGAAGATTCTTCTTTGGAGCACCTCTTAATAGCAACCTTCTTTTGTTCACTCAGGATTTAGCGTCATTCTGATGAGGATTGTTGGGAGAAAGCACAGCTCCCAGCCAACAGCTTGGAGAGAAACTGTGCCATCGGTGATTGCTGTAACAGAAGTTAGAAAATAGGAACACCGCAGTTCATTGCTGTAAATTATTATAATTTACTTACAGGATAACGATCTCTCCAGCTTCCTACATTTGGGGAAGATATTTTTTTTTTGCTTCGCTCTAAGTAGGATGCTGGAGAGCTGCCAGTCAGAGCAGGCCAAACTGCTCTTGATTTAGCAATAGCCCAACAGCATATTGTGGAGGCCTTAATAGAACCTCTTTGTTCCAGAAGTACACGTAGCTCCCACCTTATTCTAGCTCGGTAAACAAGTTTCAATCTGTTTTAGTTCAAATGTATGTTGACCTCAGCTTATTGACTGAGGATCTGGGTCTCCGATTTTGGTTCTGTTTTCCACATTAATTTAGATCATTTTTACTATTATTATTTTCCCCCTTTGTGGGAAATGCTGTTCAGAGTCCCTCTGAGTAAGCTACTGTAAAATAAATAAACAAAAGAATTGCCCAGCACTGCATATGCTTCTGCATTCCAGACCAGTTGTAACTTCCAGGCAGTCTTCAAGGAAAACCCCATGTAGAGTTCATAGGTTAATTGAGATCTTTCAATCTACGCATGATGTTTTGGCCACTTTATTTTTAGTTGTTGCGAGATCGTACACAATGGACTGGTCTGCATTGTCCCTTTCAAAGTCTTGGTGGCCAAAGTCCAGACTAAATTCTATACCCGGGTATTCTTTTCATCAAATTTGATGTCTGTATACTGTCCTTCTAGCTTCTAGCTCACTTACTAAATTCCAAGTTCCATGAGCCACGGTGGCGCAGTGGTTAGAGTGCAGTATTGCAGGCTACTTCTGCTGCCTGCCTGCTGCCTGCAATTTGGCAGTTCGAATCCCACCAGGCTCAAGGTTGAGTCAGTCTTCCATCCTTCCGAGGTCGGTAAAATGAGGACCCATATTGTTGGGGATGGCAATAGGCTGACTCTACAAACCGCTTAGAGAGGGCTGCAAAGCATTGTGAAGCGGTATATAAATTTAAGTGCTATTGCTATAGCCTAAGAAGCTACGGTATCTTTTGCTTGATGCCTAGAAATCTATTACCCCTACTACCTGGAGTGATGGAGGCTGTTGCCCAACACAACTGGAATGTATTAGGACATTAATTTTGAAGCGTCTCCTTTTTCTTCCTCTCAGTAAAACATCAGTTCTTAGGGCAACAAAAACATTTGGAAGCCAATACCTTATATTCAGTGATTTTAAAACCCATTTTTGCTGTTGTTTCAGGTCAACAAGACATTCCAAGAACTAAGTGTCTTCCATGAACTTGGAGGCATGTGGGAAGAGACTAGACCCCAAATAAAGAAATTCATGGAAGAAAGCCAGGAGATGGATCTGATTCGGGTTAGTATGCCCTAAACTCCTTTTTCTCTCTCATAATAAATTTTACAAGAGGTTTGTTTATTTCAGTATCGTGGTCGACAATTTGGCCTTGAGTGTTTCTGCCCGTGTTGGAGTAGAGTAGCTGATTCTTTCTGCCAAACCTCCTTTGTCTGGTAGCTTTCTTGCCTGTGCAGTGTGAACTATCCTGGGATAGAGAAGGAAGGTGCAAAGCTACATAAACAGTGTCTCTCCCTGTTGTGTTGCCATGTGTTGAATGGGGTGATTTGTTGGACGTTAGACAGATTCTGACTGGTCCATAAATCAAGCTGTTCTGCATGAAGTACATCTGCCAAGGATGCGGCTGAGAAGTATGCAAAATGAGGGGTATTCAAGCTTCACTTTCTGCTATACAAATACATTTCACTAGGGAGCACTTACTCTGTTATTACTTCCCAAACCCTGTAAAGTGGGCAACAAGCCCAGGCCTCTCTTTTGCATTCCCCCAACTTCCCAACTAGAGCAGGACATTTAATTAGCTGCAGGGGATCGTAACAGTAAATAATCTGAAGTTTCATCCTTTGGATATTCCTAAAAGGCTTTCATTCCATTTCATTTTCATGAGCAATTCTGTCTAGTATTGGGAGACTCCATGCATTTTCATGGCCAGACTGCCAGACATTGTTTTGAGATCTTGGGTTCATATTTCTTCCTTATGTGAAGCTTTCTGGGAAAAGAGAGGGGGAAAAAATAACTCTTGGGTGTTTCTAAAAGGCATCTGTTTCACTGATTAAACTACCTTTCCCAAGGATCTAAGAGTTTACCCAAAACAGATGGACGATGTCATAGTTTTATTTACTTGTGACCCTGCTGGCTGAAAATGCTCCAATGCAGAGTCTTAACAGGCCTGGGAAGTGCCAAGTGGTCAAGCTTTTCCTGGCTGATGCTAGAACTAGAAACCTTGCAGGCAGAGAGTCAAGGACATAGCGTAAGATACAAATCCTATTTATAGTAAAGGGAAGGGTCAGTTTTTGTATTCCTTCTCCCACCCTGTGATGTAATGGGGTGAGAGCTTCATACATATGGGAGGAAAGAGCAGTTACCATCTGTGTACTGAATTTTAACTAAACAGTCTGGTCTTGAATCTAACCTTAACACTGGTTGAGTGAAGAAAAAGATTCACATAGACTGTAAAAAAAATAAAATGGTGAGAGGAATCCAGGCACGTGAGTAGAACAATGCGCTATTGGCAAAACATGGGCAGCATTTTCCAGGAAACCTCTCTCTGGCTGCCTCTTTCCAGAGAATTGGCAGTGTCACAAAAGTCAGTTGGGGAATTGCGATAGATGTTTAGGTTGCAGCATTCTCTTACACAACAAGATGTGGCTTTAGAGTTCACGGGGAACACAAACTGTACTGTAAAGGTATGGTTTGGACAAGATGCAGGCCAGCTTTTCTTTTCTTCTCACTGTCTATCGTCTGTTGTTTATATCTTCCTTCTGCTCCCTACCTCTGCTCAGCTTGACAGCGGAGATAAATGGGCATCAGCATATGTTGTGGCAACTCACACATTTAACTGGGGGAGGGAGATGAAGTCGTGTCTCCAAGGAGTCAGCTGTGGAGCCTGTAGTAAAACAAAATGCTTTAATCCAAGACTCCTGTTTTTTTTTAAAGGATGCACACTCATTAAGCACACAAATCATTTAACAAATGAAAACAGGGGAGCCATAAAACACCAGTGTATTATACAAGAAATCAAATAAGACCCAGAACAAAACCTAGAACAGAGGAAAAACCACCTAGTCACAGAAAGCTGCAATCTGATAACATAGAAAAGGAAAACACTCTTAAATCACAAAAACAGATACATATTTGAATGGGTGCCATGTAGCTGATGGGAAGGTTTTGACAGTGGGAAGAGGCTGTACTTGTAAATGGTATATTGTGATCCTGGGTCACAAAATGAACAAGTCCTGAAATACCAGTGTATTTTTGGATAGGCCATTGTTTAAGTCTCTCAATATCTTTTTGGGTCCTGAGCTTGTCTTCAGGAGTGTTGGCTATTCTTGCCAGTTTAGTGTCATTTGCAAATTTGATGAGTTCCCCTTCTATTCCCTCATCTAAGTCATACATGAAGATACTGAGCCTAGGATGGAAATTTGTGTTAGCCCACTGCTTACTTCCCTCCATGTAGATCAGGGGTCTCCAACCTTGGCAACTTTAAGACTTGTGGACTTCAACTCCCAGAGTTCCTCAGCCAGCAAAGCTGGCTGAGGAACTCTGGGAGTTGAAGTCCACAAGTCTTAAAGTTGCCAAGGTTGGAGACCCCTGATGTAGATGTAGTACTAGTGGTGATATGCTTCCAGTTCGGACTGGTTTGGCCGAACCGGTAGTAAAAAAAAGCCGAGGATCACCTGAGAGGAGGAAAAAAAATCCTCAGACAATCAGCTGAGAGGAAACAGAAGAGAAAAGCGCAGGATCGGCCCTCCCAACCGCCTCCTGCGCTTTTCTCTTCTTTATCCTCTCAGCCGATTGACGCTGCAGGCCTCAGCTGGTGTGGGGAAAGCTGCACGCCAGCGTTAGGCAACGCACGCCCACCAAGCCACGCCCAGCGAACCGGTGGTAAAACAATTGGAATCCCACCACTGTGTAGTACCATTAAGAACGGCTCATTGAGTACCATTTGTCAGCCAGTTACAAATTTATCTGGTAGTGGTGCTGTCTATCCCACATTTTTCTAGCTTATCAAGAACTGGTTGTGGTCTACTTTGTCGAATGCCTTACTGACGTTTATTATGTCCACAGCATTTCGCTAGTCTACTAATTTTGTCAAAGAATGAAATAAGATTGATTTGGCATGATCTGTTTTTAACAAGCCCATGCTGGCTTTTAGTTATAAAAAAAAACCTACTTGGAATACTTTTCTTTGTTTATTGTTCACTTTATTATTGCTGTTCTGTATTCTTCTTATCTTAGTGCAAAATCTGTACAGGTTTTATTCTGTTGAAAACTTAGGTTCTTGGTTCTGATTGCTGCCTGCTTCCCCTAACAGCCTCATAATTTCTGCATTATGTGACCTTGATTTTAGTTTCTAGTTTCAAGACTGGGACATAATTGTCAGTCTTTGGTTGACACTTCATGTTCTGGATCTAATTGTTCCCACAATTAGAAATTATCCAGGCAAAGTATGCAAAATCTGTACTGCTTTTCAGTATCTTTAGGGCAACCAGATCAATGTGACCAGCTTTGTGGGGTGTTGTCACAGCTGGAGTAAGTGTAACCAGTGGCAGAATTACATTTATCTTTATTTATTGGCAGCCATTCTTTTCTAGCAGTTGCTCTCACTGTTAGTTGTTTTTTTTGTGCTCCTTACCTTAAAAAATATAATAGGATAATTAACTATATGCAGTCCTGTGACCTTCCCAATTCACTTGCTTTTCACCTGCAATCCCTGCTAAACACCTGTGAAAAAGGATAATTTCACAAAGAAAGGAAGGGTAAAGTTGAGGAATCCAGAAGGGAAAAATAAAAAGGTCCCAACTGTTCATAGGCTTTTTTTGTTCACGTCAGGAGTCTTCTGCAAAGGCCATGTAATCAATTTGCCTTCTAATTCAACGTTCGAGTCGAATTAACTATGTGAACCCTAAATAAAAGCAGGAAAAGAAAAAAGAAACAGAAAGTGAAGCTGGATTTGCCCAAAACCAAAAGTGTGCAAAAATACAGGTAGTCCTCAACTTACAACTGGTTGCTTAGTAACCAGTTAAAGTGACAACAGACACCTCCCACCCCCAAGGCTACTTGTGACCTGGATTTGAAGTTCTGATGGACAACCCCCCCCCCCCGCAGTCATGTGATCACATTTGGATGTTCGGCAACCAGCCTGCATTTACAACCATCTGCAGCATCCCACGGTCATGCAATTTGTGACATTTTGGGGTTATTTATATGTTTCTGGCAAGAAGCCTGTTGCAGTCAAATTCACATAACAACCATGGCGTTTGCTTAACAATCCCCACAAAAAGGTTGTAAAATCGGGTGCAGTCACTTGCTGACACATTTAACAATCTGCATGATTTATGACCGTAATTCTGGGCTCAATTATGGTTGTAAATTGATGACTATATGGATAGTCTAAGAGGGAGATAGTAATGTAAGGTGGCCATGCAAAAGAGATTGCAGTTTGGGGTGTGGAAGGGAGGCTGCATCCCCATGAGGATAGCACATTTGATACCAAGCCACCTTAGACTTTATCCTGCCTGCATGGAATCACAATTTGACAGTTGTGGGTTTTTTTGCTGGCAGAAATTATCTTTGGCACTTGAAACCAGTCCTGGAAAAATTGAGTTGTAATTTTGTACCCTGGTACAGGACTTGTTTCTAAGTAAAGATGGAAGATCTGCTCCATGAATATTCTTAGCAGTTTTACTCCATACACAAGTATTGAAATGGTCAGTGTGCAATCCTGAGCTTTTAGAGAGAGGGGAAAAAAATATCATTGACCCATTTTGGTCATACAAATGGAAACAATTTCTTCCTTTCCATCCTGTCCTTCTGGCTTGAGAAATGCTTGTTTACTATGTTCCACGCGATTTGGTTTTCTGGAGATCTTATACGAGGTTGCCACCTGGTGGAACCAGCGTTGAAAGCACACCCTGAACCTTCACGGATGAGGGTGTGATAAAAGACACTGATTTTTACCTCATCCCATAAGTGTACAAGAATCCTGTGACTCGTAAATAAGGCCTCGCTCCAGAACTCCTGCATAAATGTTTTACTTTTACTTATCCACGAGGCAGTCAACATGGCAGGTTGAGGAGCGATGGAAAGGAAACAAAATTGGCAACTCACTTAACCAATATTCCAAGTTCCAAGTTTTCCAATAATCTAAGTTCTTGAGAAAAGACCAGAAGAGAATTAAATTACAAGCAGTTTTAATATGTTCCCAGCCATAAAAAGAAATGAACATTTCTATTGGGCTTCTGCATGCCAACAGCCTTCTCTCTATCTGGCAAAATTATTGGAGTGTAATATCCCCATCATTCCCTGCCTCCGTTCCCTGGAATCACATTGCCCAAAAGCTTTTAGTACCTTGGGGAAGGTTGCTGTGAACATCTGTTCCAAGTTATTGATAAACATTGATAGAAATAGCAATTTCCTTGTTTTCTTCTTATATAGCAAACTGCTATATCATAGCTTACAGAAGTTTGGATTCCCTATTCTTTAACAACAAGCTGCACTTTCAAGTGGAATGAATGAATGAATGAATGAATGAATGAATGAATGAATGAATGAATGAATGACAATAGCTCTTCTCCCCCCCTCCCTTTCCCCTTTTTTCAGGGCGAGTTTAACTAAAGCCTTTTGCTCTTTTGGTTACTGTAGGTTTTGCTGAAGAGTGAGCAGCTTTGGAACCAACACATGGTTGGTTCAAGATGGACCAGGGAGGAGATTGCCCAATTCCTGGCAAAACACCCTGAGGATGTTGGTCCGGTGAATAGCTCTATTTACACCTGGAGGGATGCGTTCAATGAAGCCGATCAAACCATTATGACTATTTCCCATTTTATGGAAGTGAGTCTCCTATGCTTGATGGGGGATTATTTATTTTATTTTCTGTGTGTTGTTAGGATGATTGATTCCAAAGTTAAAAGTGATTTGTAGAAGAAGAAAGGAAGGGAACCTCTTTCCAAAGATATGTAGAACGAATTTTTGAATTAGGGATTATGGTGGCAGTTGAGTTTTGGAGTTATTTTTGTTTTGAGGTTGTTGTTTTTCCCCCCGTTAGCCTGGAAGTTATCTGTGATCCTTATTTATCTGTGAGGGGTCCTTGGTCCTCTCTGAGCTTGGTTGTGTTTTGTTTTTTTTACAGACAATTACAATCAAACTAGGTAATGCTAGTACTGATAGTTTGGGTAATGAAATGTCTGCGTAGAAACAACCAAGCTCAGAGAGCACCAAGGGTCCCTTATTTCAACCCTGAGCTATTAACATTCTCTTTCATTATTACTTATCTGACCCTCACAGAGAGATTAAGGCTCCTAAAGGGAAAATAGTGACCCATCAGTGATCTGTCACATCAATTGTTCAAGGGACCCAAACCAGATCCCTGAAATTCTTTGTTTTGTTTTGTGTAGGAAATGTGATGTATATGAAAGGCACTAACCTATTGTCACAATTGTTGACAATAGGTTAGACAACCTGGTTCCTTATAAGTTTTTGATTCCAGCTTTGATTATCTCTAACCATTGATCATTTTGTCTTAATATTTTAGAAACTGCAGTCTGAAATGTCTGGAAAGTTTCCTACTCTTCAAATTAAGTTGTGAGAAGTCAGATAGGACTTTTGACTAGTGAGATAAGAACAGGCTTGGTTCTAGAGACATGCTCTTAATGAAGGCTCTTTAAGCACCACAAACTATGATATACAGCAAAATAAACAAAGATTCACCCTGAATCAAAGTTTGAAAAATAACTTCCTAGGCAAAAAATGACATTTTAGTTTTCCATTCCCTCCCTCCCTCCCCCCAAACAAAAGCTTCTAACTCAACCCTTTGTTGCCATTTTAGTGCGTCAATTTGAACAAGTTGGAAGCTGTGCCTGATGAAGGGTGGCTTGTTAGCAAATCCATGAAACTGCTGGACCAGAGACGATTCTGGGCTGGCATAATTTTCCCTGAAATTGATCCAAAGAGTGTGGATTTGCCCCATCATGTCAAATATAAGATACGGATGGATATCGACAGCGTGGAAAGGACCAACAAAATTAAGGACAAGTGAGCATCCTTTGTTAAGATTCTGACTACAGTCTTAGACTTGAGAACTTTAATTTATAATCAGTAAATTGTTCTTACCTGTTTTTGCAGATTTTGGGACTCGGGTCCCCGAGCTGATCCCTTTGATGACATGCGCTACATTTGGGGAGGCTTCACCTACTTGCAGGATGTAATAGAGCAAGCCATCATCCGGACTTTGACAGGCTCCGAGAAGAAAACTGGTGTCTATGTTCAGCAGATACCTTATCCATGTTATGTGGACGACATGTAAGACTTATTAAATGAATGCCCTGTTGATGTTTCTGGCTCCCCCTTAATAGACAATCAGCCATATTGTGACAAATTTAAAATGATACCTTATCTTAGCTGGAGGATATAATTAGGATTTTTGCTTTAAAAAGTCCCTAGTACAGTCCTCTGAGAGTAAGAAGCTGTAAGAAGCCTCCTTTACCAATCTCAAAGGGAGGGGGTATCTTCAAGATGGTGACAAGGATGCTTCCTAGCATAGTTTTTAATTCCCTGGGTCCAAGAGTCTTTAGAAACAATAGCAGCTGCCTCTGAAAATATCCTCCCAAACCTTTGTTTGCCTGCTGCTCCCTTTCTAGATTCTTGCGCATCCTGAGCCGGTCAATGCCTCTTTTCATGACTTTGGCGTGGATCTACTCAGTAGCGGTGATCATCAAGGGGATCGTGTATGAGAAGGAAGCTCGGCTGAAAGAGACAATGAAGATCATGGGCCTCAAAAATGGCGTCCTCTGGCTTAGCTGGTTCATTAGTAGCTTAATCCCTATTCTCATGAGCGCAGGGCTGCTGACATGCATACTAAAGGTGAGACTGGCTTCTCTTTCCCCCCTCTCTTTTCTTGATAGATTAATGTTGCAGTTAAAAAATATATTAAGAACTCTTCCCCAAAGTTGCACCTCAGAATACAGTAGACAGCCAGCTAATCTAATTCTCAGTTGGCACAGGACAATTATGGTTAAAGATTATGGGAATAGGCCGAGCTATCTAGAAAGTGCCGGCCTGAAAGTCTGATGTAGAATATGAATCTATTTCCTCAATATCAGTGTCTCTCAACCTTGGGAACACGAAGAAGCATGGACTTCAGCTCCCAGAATTTTCCAGTCATTGATAGTAAGGATTGGCCTTGGCTAAAACTTTAGCTGAATCCACATATTTCACACATCAGAACCAACCAGACCATATTATGGCCCAGTGTAGTGTGTGATCCCAGCCTTTGCTCAAGCATGCTTCACAAAGTTGGATGCCACAAAAATATTTCTTTGAATTCTTGAAAAATGGCGATAAAAAAGATAGCCAGTAACAGATTGGTGTAGACATCTAGCATGTCTGTAGAAGAATATGCATTGGTGTAAGGTTACTACTCTTCTTCACCTCTTACCTGGGAGGAAAAACTGAACTTGGATGTTGAAAATATCCTCGACAAAACTCTGAAGTCATTTGTAGTAGTTGTATTTTTTTTAACAGTACTGCGTTTGGTGCAACACAAACTTATTTCCTCTTTCTCTTCTTTTTTATCCAGAAAGGAAACTTGTTCCCCTACAGTGACCCCAGCATGATATTCGTCTTCCTGTCTCTCTTTGGTGTAGTAACCATCTCACAGTGCTTCCTCATCAGCACCTTCTTCTCCAGGGCCAACATAGCAGCTGCCTGTGGAGGAATTATCTATTTTATTCTTTATTTGCCTTACGTCTTATGTGAAGCCTGGCAGGACTATATCGGTTTCCCTGTCAGAATATTTACAGTGAGTATTGACAGTAAGCAGGCAGATCTTTTTGTTGTGGGTTAAGCAAAAGAGATTTTCCAGAGTCTGATATTTTTAAGATGCTTAGTACAATGATTCCCATTTCTGCAACTCAGATGGAAAATTTTAACCATGTGCTTCTGGAAAGCCGGGAGGGCCGTAATTGAAGAGATTTTTCTGAGTATTTTTTTTTTACACCGGTTCCTTTAATCCATGACTAATGTGTAACAAAATCCAAGTTACATTTCAACTCTTTGTAAAGCTTTCAGAACCACCAAATTACACGGCTTCCCAATGTACTTTAATCTATTTTGCTGATCTCTGACTGGAAATGGTAGTCGTAATATTTACTTCCCTTTGCACGGAAAGCATTTTTCTATGAAACCTTCCCATCATCTTCAGGAGCAAGGAGACATAATTGGGGCAAAGATACAAAGAGTTGTGTTTCTGTTGAATGATTATCACCACTGGGCATATATACTTTAAATCAACCATGGGCAGTGATTGAAGTACCAGTCTGCATCATTTTTAACTTTGGGTCCCTTTTACTTAGTGTATATAACAGCGGCTGGTCTAATCTGACCCGTTGGCTTTCCTAACATTAAAAAATGTAAATCGTAAATGTAATAGGAGTATTAATTGGTGGTCCTTCTTCACCAGAGCCTACTTTCTTCTGTTGCCTTTGGATATGGCTGCGAGTATCTTTCCCTGTTTGAAGAACAGGGGATTGGATTGCAGTGGGACAGTTTCTTTGAAACGCCTGTGGAAAAAGACAACTTCAGCTTGACCCTTTCTGTGTTCATGATGGTGCTGGATAGCTTGTTGTATGGCCTTATGACTTGGTACATTGAATCTGTTTTTCCAGGTAGGTAATCCTCCTTCTCCTGATCCTTTTCCTCCTCTTTCTCTTTTCTTCTCCTTCTCCTTCTCCTTCTTCTCCTCCTCCTCCTCCTCCCCTGATAGTTTCTATAGCCCTATCTTCTTCACTCAATAAAACCATTGCCCCAGTGAAAGCCACTGCCCTGTGGAGGATGGGAGGATAGCTGCTCCTCTGCAGGGGAGAAAGCAGAAAAATCTTTCAGGAAGTGTGGATGGGAGGGTTGATCTAAGGAACACTGATCAGAAGAGAATTCTCATAATGAGAAGTGCCCTTTCGGCAATACTGGCTTCATAGCATTTCCTCTAGAGAAGCAGCAAAAATCCAGACTAATTGGTTCAGTTGCATAAATGCTTCCAAACTGTGGAGAAAACCAGACAGGAACAATCCCTTCATATGGAAAGTCTGTTTTCCTATATACATAACCCCCGAATTGTGTGATTAAGTTACTCAGAGTTGTATGTGCAAAACCAGAGGTGCTAAACTTGCAAGCAGATTTCTCAAATGAGAAGATATTTTAACAGTTCAGCTCAGTGAAGCAAATCATTTTTGGAGGATACTTGCATGCCAATGTTATATACTGCTTTCAATGTTGCCTGCTGGATATATTTCTAGAAAAAATAACTACAAGCATTCAGAGTCTTTCTGAATTGATCTTACTGTAGAGATACAAAGAATCCCACTTACATCATCCAGTCTGCACTTTAATAAATAGAAATAAAGTTAAAGAAAATGGAACTACAGGGCTACAAGTAGAAATTCTAGGAGGCAATCAAAACCCATGTGTATGCCGGTTAAAAGAATGCATTTGTATGTGTGATTTACAAATGGAAAGAACCTAGAATTTGTTTCAATCAGTTTTAGTACTTAGTGTTAAGTCATATATGTGGCGCTTCCCAAATCAAATAGGTTGATGTGGCTAGAACCTGTGTTCTAGTTCTAGAATGTGGGTAAAACAAGCCTCCTCCAGCCATTTGGAAAGCATCTTTTCATATCTCAAATGCTGTGATCGATTCTTTTGTTTCATGAAAAAAAAAATGCATTCTGTTTAGGTCAATATGGCATTCCCAGACCTTGGTACTTCCCCTTTATGAAATCCTATTGGTTTGGTGAGGAATCTGGGGGACAGTGGCTCCCTTCTCATGCTGCAGGATCATCAGAAAGTAAGTGACTCATTTGCAATCTTAAGATGCTTGCTGAAAGGAGGCGGGGTCATCATCATCATCATCATCATCATCATACAGAGCACATTGGGCAGCAAGTGTTTTCTAGCAGTTTTGATCACTCACATCATCTTTGGCATCGTTCCAAGGGACATGAATGATCTTAAGATCTACCTTTAATGTTTGGCGCCAGGTTTTTTTGAGGCTCATCTTGTTTCTTCTGTCCTCCAGGAGGTATCCAACATAGTGCAATTTTTGGATGCTGGTCCTTAGGCATACATAAGATATGGCCAACATTCGATGTTTATTCACAGTTCTCGATAGGTGTTCTAAAACTAATCTTTGCAGTACCTTTTCATTAGTGATGCTGTCATGATATGAGACATGGAGGATTTTTCTCAGGAAGTGGGGTAGTTAAGGAGTAATGTTGGGATTTCTTGCAATTCAGAAAGATTGGATCAGATGGAACATGAACTAATCTTGCAAAAACATGACTGGATCTTAAGCTGCAGCGTTGGTGCCAAAACAAACCTAACCAAGGCCTGTTCAGAAACAGCAGCATTAAACCTAGGTCAGATAATTCTTCCCAGATTTTTTTAATAGAAGTCTTCTGACATTTCATAGTTCTATTTGGGATCAGTTAGATTGCCAACAGTCATATTCCCTGGGATTCATAAAGTGACCACATCTACATCATATCCCAATGTGCCCTGTCATCTCCATTATTTTCGCTACCTACATTACTGTTCAAAAAGACTGCACACAATACCAATAAAAATCTGATTGCCTGCTTAATTGGATTTCCTTTCTCTTTTTATAGTTTGTATGGAAGAAGAGCCAAGCCATCTTCCCCTTGGAGTCTCCATTAAGAACTTAGTGAAAGTTTACCATGATGGCAAGAAGCTGGCTGTAGATGGACTTACACTGAATTTCTATGAAGGGCAAATTACCTCCTTCTTGGGGCACAATGGAGCAGGAAAAACTACCACAATGTAAGAGGGAAATTTTGTTAAAGAAGAAGAAATGACATCTTGATACATAGTTGACTCTATCATGTTGAAAACTAACTCCTTCTCTATTATGTTTAGGTCCATTTTGACTGGCTTATTCCCCCCAACCTCAGGCACAGCCTTCATCCTGGGTAAAGATATCCGTTCTGAACTCAACACTATCCGGAAGAATCTGGGTGTTTGTCCTCAACACAATGTCTTGTTTGATGAGTGAGTCACATTACAATCACAGTTCCCTTGTATAGCTACTCATTTATTTCCTCGTTAGGAAAATGCATAGGGTTATGATGGGAGATGGTGGTGGGGAGAGAGTATACATTTGCCAATATGTCTGGTGGCACAGGGGTTGGAACGCCATATTGCAGGCTAACTCTGCTCACAGTCTACAATTCGATCCTGACGGGCTCGAGGTTGACTCAGCCTTCCATCCTTATAAGGTCAGTAAAATGAGGACCCAGATTGTTGGGGGCAATAGGCTGACACTGTAAACCACTCCAAGAGTGCTGTGAAGCACTATGGGGTTGTCTACGTGCTACTGCTCTATGAATAGCATCTGTGTTAATGTTAGCTAGTCCACCAAGTTCATGTTCTGTAGGATGTATTATTTTGCTTCAAAAATGTTCTCAAATTCTTGAGATGCTTGAGAAAAAACATAATGGAATATTTATGTAGGAACAGCACTAAATAGAAAACATACCAGAATTACATTTGTTTTTTCAAAGAGACCAGTTGTGTACTGTGTTGTGAAACAATAAATAAAGCAAATAAAGGCTTTCTGATGCATGTAGATTATTTTTATTGACTGTTCCTGGAACTGGGTCCAGGCAATAAATCATGGGTGGTTTTCATCTGTAGTACATTAATTGTTTTCCGCAAATACCAGTGCTTGGAACCTTTGGAGGAAACCAAGAAGATAAAGGGCTAGGCTAAGCAGTGGCTTCAACCCCTAATTCATTTTGAGAGGAACAATTCTCCAACCATGATTCATGCTGTATATTACACAATTATCTCATATCACCATCCATGGATGATTAGATGTATCTGCTTGTAGGGAATATTAGCAGGCAGGATTAAAGCATTGATCAGCCTTAATTTGGCGTGTGTGTGTGTGTTGTGTGTGTGTGTGTCAGCCCTATCTGCTGTAAATAGATTTACTGCCCACGGAAGTATGGTAAGTGAAAGGGAGGAATAATGATTTTTTTCCCCTTGGCAAAGAGAGTTTTGTGCAAGAACTCATTTATATTTACAAGATAGAGCTCTTTTGTTTTCATTTGCTGACTGTGTAACTAAATGAGATTGTTAGCAACTTTCTTCAGAAGCTCTGACTCCTCCAGATGCTCAGAAGTTGTGAGCGTTCACCTCAAGTGATATAGTTTTCTTAAAATGGCTTTCTGCCCTGTAACCCTTCAGTCGTGCTTCCTATACATATTTGGATTGTGCTTAAAACTTTGTATAAGAGAGAAGAGAACAGGGGATGGGAGGAGACTATTCTCGTTCTTCCTTGGACATGAAAGCCAACTGGGTGACTCTGGGCCAGTCAGAGAGTCTCTCTCTGTCTCTCCCTCCCTCCCTCTCCCTCCCTCCCTCCCTCCCTCTCTCTCTCTCTCTTGAAATCTAATGAATAAATAAAACAACCATGGCCTCCTAAGGCTCCATTATCGCCATTGGGATATTCTTATTGTACCCAAGTTGATTGGTCTTCTAGAAGCTGCAGTCAAGGAAGAAAAGCATCTGTCTGTGAGACGATTGATTAGGAAATATTGGGATAGATAATAAATGGTCTGATAAGCTGCAAGAAACCTTCTTTGATCTGTGTATAGATGGCCTTTTAATTTCCCCCACTTATAGGCTGTTTTAAAACACCTAGACATCAGATTTTATATCATGTCAACTATGGCTGGGTGTCAAAAGTATAACTGGGAAAATGGCCTATGGTAGGCATAGCCTCAATTTTCAAAATAGATTAACAGAACTAAACAACACATACTGTATATAATGTCTTTTTTCTCACCCGTTTCTCCCTTTTGCCCAGGCTGACAGTGGAAGAACACATTTGGTTTTACGCACGCCTGAAGGGGCTGTCGAAAAAGTTGGTGAGAAAGGAAATGGAACAAATGGCTATGGATGTTGGCTTGCCTCACAAACTCAAATCTAAGACAAGCCAACTCTCTGGTAAATTGCTATTATTCAGTTATTTAGTGTTGCTTATCTACATCCCTGTAGAATATAAGATGTTGAGAGTTCTCTGGGCTGATAAATCATTGTTCTTCTTTTGTAAGCTACAAGGGGACTTTCAAACTCTTAAGAGATGTTGTACATCTTTGTACACCACATTCTGTTTAATTGTGGGTGGTAGATGGAGAAGAAAATGGGAAGAAAAAAGCATGGAGGGTGGTGTCAGTTGAGCAGAAAACATGAAGATTCCTTCTGGATGGTCAGAAACATTCAGAAAATTGCTCTTCTCCTGTACATCCTGTGAATTTACAGGATCTTCCTTAAGGAATTTAGTGAATTAAAGAAAAAGAAAACCAAGCTCTCATTTCAAAATGACCCATCCATATTTGAGAAATCATTGCTATAGAATGGCAAGAAAAATCCAATGGTGTCTAGTCTGGAAGTATTTTTCTTAAATTAGTCTCCTAAAGGCGTGGATGTGTCCTTCCTCAAATTACATAATAATTACTGGTGATATAGCTCATCTGAAGGATATTTAATTGGGAAAGACTATTTCAGTCATAACATGCCTGCCCACTTGCTTCCCTATTGGGATATATTCACAATATTCCCTATTGGGATATATTTGCATAATGGTTAGTTCTTCATATTTATTTATTAATCAAATTTACATGGCCACCCATCTCATGAAAAATGGCGTACAACAACCAGATGAAATCACACACATATAAAAGAATCGTTATGAGAATATAAAAACGTTAAAACATTAAAGTATCCCCAGAGAGCCTAAATCTGTCCAAATTTGTCTCCTAGGTGGCATGCAGAGAAAACTTTCAATAGCCCTGGCCTTTGTAGGTGGTTCTAAAGTTGTCATTCTTGATGAGCCAACAGCTGGAGTGGATCCATACTCCCGAAGAGGAATCTGGGAGTTGCTCTTGAAATATCGACAAGGTATTCTTTAGTCTTGCGGATCAGTGAAATTTTGGATGCTTATGGTCATTTGTCAGAAGCAATTTTTTTAGATAGAAAAGAGAAGAGGTTTAGTGGCAGAGTCTGTAGGAGGCTTCAATTTCTGTTACCTCCAGTTTGAGCTAGGAAAGAGTCCACTCTGAAACCCCAGAAAGCAATTGCTGGCTAATGTATACAGTATTAAGCTTGCTCAGACAGTGATCTGATTCTATACAATTTAAATCTATGTTGTGTATTTTTATTTCCCTTCTTTGTGTGCAAAAATGAAACACCTAATTATATGCATTAAGAAGATCACTAATTTTATTCAATATTCCACTTAATGTAACTGTAGTTCAGGGCTAGTCAACCTTTTTATACCTAACGCCCACTTTTGTATCTCTGTTAGTAGTAAAGTTTTCTCTAACTGCCCACCGGTTCCACAGTAATGATGATTTATAAAGTAGGGGACAAAACCCCTACTGCCCACCATGAAAGCTGGAACACCCACTAGTGGGCGGTAGGGACCAGGTTGACTATCACTGCTCTAGATGAACTCTCAAGGAATGATTGCCAAAGATTTCTGTGCAGAATAGCAATAGCAATAGCAACAGCACTTAGATTTAATATACTGCTTCACAGTGCTTTACAGCCCTCTCTAAGCAGTTTACAGAGTCAGCCTATTGCCCCCAACAAAGTGGGTCCTCATTTTACCCTCCACGGAAAGATGGAAGGCTGAGTCAACCTTGAGCCTGGTGAGATCTGAACTGCCAAATTGCAGGCAGCTGGCAGTCAGCAGAAGTAGCCTGCAGTATTGCACTGCACCACCAAGGCTCAGAAGATTGGGCAGACCTAAGTCAAAGATGGTTCTCCAAGATCTTCTAGATGAAACCTCTTTAGTCTTGCTAACATTTTGGTCGGAAAAATCAATCACTATTACTTTTCTGATGTTTCAAGTTAAGATGTCTCCCAGCCCAACAATCTGCAATCTTTTAAACTAGAGCAGCTAAGATTTGAAAGTGGGGCTTTCTGCAGTGCTACAGGTGTTCTCTTCCACTGAGCTATGGATGTTCCTCATGAGGTAGTGTTTGAATAGGCTGTGGTCCTCCAGTTGAACCTTCAGTTATTTGTAAAGTTGTGCATAGGAGAAAGAACTTGATGCTACTGACAACATTCCTATGCTTTAATCAATGGGCAATAATAACATTGACATCAGATTTCAGCCAGCTCGAATGGCAGGTCTTGATCTTCTATATCTTCTTGCTATGGCTTTTGTGAGAACATCTGCAAGGCTCTTTGGATAAGCATGGGACCACCACGATTGTGTGGGAAAGTTAATTTGTTCCTATTTTCCTGGTGTTCATTTACTGTCCCCTAGCTTTGTTCTTTGTAAGGAAAACAGAAATCACATGATCTCTAAGCTTCCCTAATAGTTGTATGTTTCCTTTGAATTGTAGGTCGCACTATCATTCTCTCCACCCACCACATGGATGAGGCAGACATCCTTGGAGACCGAATTGCCATCATATCTAATGGCAAACTTTGTTGCGTTGGCTCTTCTTTATTCCTGAAGAACCAGCTGGGCACAGGATACTACCTGACCTTAGTCAAGAAGGATGTGGATTCCTCACTCAGCTCCTGTAGAAACAGCAGCAGCACAATATCTTACCTGAAAAAGGTAGGAGCTGTTGCCAGTATGGGCTAAAACAATCTAAATAGATGGGGCTTCGGAAGTATAATAACTTCTTTCTTGGGGTGTGTAATCATACAAAATATTCAGGAGCACAATGGGACAGTCTAAAGACATAGCAATATTCTGATTTCTGATTGGTTTGATTTCAATGCCTGCCTTGGTTGCTCTTGTGTTAGAGTTGCAGAGTTCTTAAAATATATTCCCTCTTGATCTTCTTGGGCTAAAAGATTTTTCCATTACTTTTTCTTCTTTAACTAGGATGACAGCGTTTCGCAGAGTAGCTCTGATGCGGGCCTTGGGAGTGATCATGAAAGTGACACCCCGACAATAGGTAAGGTTGTTTCTTGCATACTGAACGTCTGCACTTTGTTTGGCTAGATGGGGAGTTCTTAATCCCCAGTGTGATAGAATGTTGATATTAATTTTCTTGGCATTGAAAAAAAAATCCAAAGTCTGCAGCATTGATAAACTATTAATTTAAGCAAGGCGAGTTAAAAATGTAGGCTTGGCTTCTGGCAGTTGCCACTCCTTGATGGGCTTTTGTTGCTGGTTAATGTGGTGGCAAGATTCTCCTCTCCTCCTACATCCTGTAACACCTGCTCTTTTAAAGAGGGCCTCTCCCCTTAGAATAGATCTGGGAAGAACGTAGGTAGCACCCGCTACCCTTGTGGCCCAAGTGAACTTTCTCTGTTTCTTGATAATCTTTCCATGGACAGATGAAGCCCTTCTATTCATGGAAGTCAAAGTGTGTCTAATTTTCTATTGTGAATTCAATCATTAGATTTAGAATAATTTTATTGTCATTTTGAATATACACTAATTGGCATACATTAAAATGAAATTTTGTCCGTCATTCATCCTTAAACTGTATGTTCCATTATCGCATCCAACCCATTCAATTATAGAGAATGAAGTAACAATCTCTGGGGCATCCAAGAGTTGGGTAAGAATAGAGTAGAATAGAGTAGAGTAGAGTAGAGTAGAGAAGAATAGAATAGAATAGAATAGAATAGAATAGAATAGAATAGAATAGAATAGAATAGAATAGAATAGAATAGAATAGAATAGAATAGAATAGAGTAGAGTAGAATAGAATAATTGGCATACATTAAAATGAAATTTTGTTGCATACAGCTCTCAAAGGATCTCCACCTCCAATGTACACTACATAAACATGACTAAATAAATAAATTAGAAATTATGCATATACCCATATATATTAGATGACATGGAGAAACAACAAGTCTAGTTAGGATGTGCATGGCAAGAAAAACGAATCTTATGAGTTTACCAGACGGATGGCATAGGGAACTAGGCTGTGACAGAATCTGATAGTCCTGCTAGAAATACTTCAAAAATCTCCTCCCTCCTTCTCTCTATTATTGTGCAATGAATAAGTTGTTGTTATCTTATATTGGTTCCACTCCCCAAGATAAGCATTTTAATGATTAGCAATATCTGATACGAAGATAATACTCAGTTGGTACAGCATAACGCAACAGCAGCAAATTTGATGACTCATTGTGTTCTTCTAGATGTATCTGCAATTTCTAATCTGATTATGAAGCACGTCTCAGAAGCAAAGCTGGTGGAAGACATTGGCCACGAGTTAAGTTATGTTTTGCCCTATGAAGCTGCCCGAGAAGGAGCTTTTGTGGAGCTCTTTCATGAGATTGATGACCGCCTCTCTGACCTGGGAATTTCCAGCTATGGCATTTCTGAGACTACCTTGGAAGAGGTATGTGATAGCAGCTATTCTGAAATTGTCCCTAGCTTGGTTTGCTCCCGGTGAGGTGTGGCTGAGATAGATATATTTATTTATTTATTACTTATTTTTATTATTAAATCCCTACACTGCCAACCTCACCTAAGGGACTCTGGATGGTTTAGAACAAGGGTTTCAAACTAGATTTCTTCAAGGGCTGGATCAGCATTGTAGTTCTTCTCTGCGGACCAGCCGGGGTGGGGGGTAAAGACGGAACAGATGCCTCCTGCAGCACCCTGCCAGCCAAAATGGGGCATGAGGGGCTGCACGTGGCTCCCCCATGCCCCATTTTGCCTGGCAGGGTGCATCAGGAGACCGTCCAGGCTGAAAATGGAGTGCGGAGGGCCGCACGCAGCCCTCAGATGCCCCATTTTGGCTGCCAGAGGCACCACGGTCCAGTCCTTTGCTATTTCCAGGCCGGTCCCGGGGGCCAGATTTAAGCAACCTGTGGACCAGATCCAGCCCACAAGGCCTTGAGTTTGACACCCCTGGTTTAGAACAACATAAATACATCAATATGAGGAAGAGCTCAGATTAAAAAAAAAAAAAACCAAGTTAAGAAGAAAGTTAAAATTTACCAGTTAACCGTGAAAACCAGAATTAAAAAATTCAGAAAGATAAAAAAAATTCAATAAGGCAGAGACAGTGGCCTCAAGTCACCAGCCATCGCCAGCGTGGCAACACACCCCATGGTAATTAGCAAAGCCAGGTCTTGGTACTCTTCCAGAGGATCAACAGAGTGGAGGTTTGCCTCAACTCTGAAGGTCAGATGTCCCAAAGGGCAAAAGCAGGAATCCCGCCAGTCAACATTCTTTGACCAATGGGATATGCGGCAAGCAGCATGTCCTTTCCTGCTTAACTAAGTGGGATGGATCAATGTAATTGGGAAGAGACAGCCCCTCAGGTCCCCTGGCCCAATAATAATAGCCTTCTTGAATTTGGTAGAGGGGTATGCTTCCAAAACATACCAACGCCCATTCTCATAAAATGAATCGCAGTGTTGCAAAACTGTGTTTTGGCTTTTCTCGTGGGGGGAAAAGTAATAGAAATAAATAGTAATAAATACAAACATAAGAACTGTGTGCTATTCATGGATTTAATTCTCCAATTCTATGAGCTGCGGTCAGGGAATATCTCCACATGAGGGTAGGAACTTCATCTCCACGGATGTTACTGTGGGCTATGCTAAGAGCAGTTCTGCCTCTGGATTTTACTTACACTACTTATCAGGGCATCCATGCATGGCGGTACAGGCCTAATCAGAACTGCCATCTGTGAGGTTGGCAAAAAACTAATCTTTCCTTCCAGCTTTCGCAACTTTAAGATGGACAGACTTCAACTTCAATGGAGGAATTCTGGGAATTGAACTTCACATGTGTTAAAATTGCCAAAATCGCCATTATTTAACTGCTGTTAAATAATGCTCCCACTTCCAATTTCTCCCAAAACAACAACCCTGTGAGGTAGATTAGACTGAGAATGAGTGACTGGCCTATAATTGTCCTGCTGGCTTTCATACTTAAAGTGGGATTAGAACTCATAATCTGCCAGTTGCTCGTCCAGTACCTTCACCACAACACCAAACTGGAACATCTTATATAGAAATATACTTAGAGCCATGGTGGGGCAGTGGTTAGAATGCAGTACTGCAGGCTACTTCTGCTGATCACCAGCCGCCAGCAGTTTGGCAGTTCAAATCTCACCAGGCTCAAGGTTGACTCAGACTTCCATCCTTCTGAGGCCAGTAAAATGAGGACCCAGATTATTGGGGGAAATATGCTGACTCTGTAAACCACTTTAGAGAGGGCTGTAAAGCACTGAGAAGCGGTATATAAGTCTATTGCTATTGCTATGCTGTAGAGCTTCTAAGATAGATCCTGCAAGGTAACTTAGCATAAAGCAGCATAGATTAAAGCCATCTCTTTTGTCTTTCAGATTTTTCTCAAGGTGGCAGAAGATAAGGGTGTGGATGCAGAGACTTCAGGTAAACAGCAATAATTGTGCAAAACTGGAAAACTTTAGATAATATAACAACTGAGTTGTGGATTAGTAAAACTTGTTCAATTGCCACATTAGAAAAAAGTTAATGAAATTTCAGAAGAGAAACCACAATTGTATTACTTGGTTGGCTGGTTTTTATGATTTACCTTAATAACAATAGATTATAATCTGGTATATCGTTTATTTATAATAACTTTTCACATGTATAGTGCCTAATTTTATTTAGGTGATGGATTTTTAAATTATTTTTTATATTCCTTTTTTAAAAAACGTATCTTGGAATTATGTAAATGCAGCTGCATGACATTGTAAAAGGAAGAAATAAACTGACTTCTCCTTAAAAATAATTATAACAATAAACAATATTATTAATATAACATGCTGCCCTAAAATCTCTACTGTTGTACGTACATTAAATGTTCTTTTCATGTGGTAGCCCTTAATGACTAGCTATTGTATTTGAAACTTATGGAGCAAGAAAGGTTTATGCCAGCAATGGGGATTTCCAGAAAGATCTGTCAGTAATAAGGTGATTCATAATGTGAATGGGATTGATATATCTGTCAGCATCTTTCAAATATTACAGCTTCCGTATGAAAATATTTTGACGTGTGCTAAAAGCTGGTACCATCTGCGAGTCTGCTGAGAAGATGTACAAGCCCTAGAATCAAAGAACCATGAAATGAAATCACTCAACAAATGTTGATGAGATCGGCCTTTGGATGCCCAGTTCAGAACCAAACCTGCATCCACATGTGCTTCTATCCCATTGCCCTGGGATAGAAGTGTCGCTTCCTTGAAGCAACTTTTATTTCTTTTCTGGGAAATTCCTGGCTGGGCAAAACTCTTAAAAATAAAAGGAAAACAGGGAAGAAAACATAGAAGTGTAATGTCTATGAAGATTCTCAGTCATCCAGGTCACAGTTGTTGCTTTTTTCAAGAGGCAACTAGACTTTCTTTGTTTTTCTTTGAAGACGTTTTGCTTCTCATCCAAGAAGCTTCTTCAACTCTGACTGGATGGTCACCATCCAGTCAGAGCCGAAGAAACTTCTTGGATGAGAAGTGAAACATCTTCAAAGAAAAACCAGAAAGTCCAGCTGGCTCTTGGGGGAAAAAAGCACCTTTGGGACATACAAATATAACAGTTAGGGCAGCGTGACTTCAATATTGATAGAAAATAAACTTTTCTTTTCAGACGGCACATTACCTGCTAGAAGAAACCGAATCTTTGGAGACCGACAAAGCTGCCTTCGTCCATTCACAGAGGACGATGCTTTTGATCCCAACGATTCTGACATAGATCCAGGTAGAGTAGAAAGTTTCCATGTTTCCCTGCATGTATGAGATTTAAAAGTATGCTGTACGTATACCTGATGACCAACTGTAAGCTGAGGTTCATTTGCTGTGCATGATTTGTTGATTATATTTCAAATAAGGACTTTGAAGTTATGGATAGGTCGTTGTAATTCAGGGGAATATCCAGGGGTGGGATTCAAAAATCCCAACAACTGGCTCGCTGCCCAGTTGCTAGGTGGGCGTGGCTATAGTGGGCGTGGCCTACCGGAACTTCCGGGACGGCCATTTTTCGCCTTCCCAAGGGCCTGGAGGCTTCCCTCGGGCCTCTGGGAGGGCAAAAACGGCCGCCTCCGGGCTCTGGAAGCCCCCCAGAAGCTGGAAACAGACCCATTTCCGGACTTCTGGTATTTCTGGAAGGCCCATTTTTCCCCCTCCCAGAGCCTCTGCGCAGACCCTGCGCTTCCCTGCATCGAAAATGGGCCGAATGGAGACTCCTGGGAGGGGATGGGCAGGATGGGCGGGACCAGCTGCTTGGTTCAACTACCGGTTGAGCGAACCAGATGCAACTTTAACATCCCGTTCACCTGAGCCAGTCCAAACTGGTAGAACCCCACCCCTGGGAATATCATCTCCCAACACACTCATGTTTGGAAGAATTTGGATGAACTTCACGCATGCACATAAAACCCAGTGTATGTAACTTGAGACCCAGGAAAACAAGAGGCCACCCCAGTTTGACACCAGAGTTAATTTACTGATGGTCCTTCGTTACTAACCAGTAATTGGGGCCAGAATTTCTGTTGCTAAGCAGAGCCGAGGTGAAATATGATGTAACCATACTACTTAGTAACGGCAGTTCCATGTAGTCCCCGTTGCATTCGTTAGGCGAGGACCTCAGGCTTCTTCTGCCTTAACCATGCTTGCCTTGACTTTTATCTCCCTGCCCCTGCCTGTCTCCCTCCCATTTCTGCCTTCTGGCTGCCCTGCATTCACCATTTTCTGCCCCCTTCTGCCTTTCATTGTCTTGTGCCCATTGCTGAGAAGGCGCGCTTGGCCAAGGCAGCCACTTACCTTCTCGAAGCTTGAATATGAACGGATATATTTGCTTTGAAGCCTACTTGATGCAGCCTACAAAGTGGTAGTGAATAATCAAGTGATGTGCATGTCTGCATGTGAATCAACCTTTGTCAAAATAAACCAATAACAATACTGAGGGAAATTGGTAGCTGATTGTGGAAAGGTCAGTTCCCCCGAGCCTTATCGCTGGAACTTTATAGTTAGCATCAAAGAAATGCCGTTGCCAGGCTGCTGTTTCAGCCACTAGATTTCCTTTGGAAAGGGTTTTTTTTTTCTAGCTCCAGCATGGCTTCCAGTTCCAAAATTTCTCTGTTGCTTCAGGTCATTTGGAGGGAAAATTTATCTGCTGCAGAGATGGAAAATGTACCAGCTCTAACTACCCTACCTGATGTTCCTGAACTGCAATTCCTAGTCTCTTTTTAAATATTGACCATGCCGTCTGGAGCTCTTGGGGGTGTTGTAGTGCAGTTATGTCTAGTGAGCCATACAATTCCCCTATGCTAAATAAGAGAGGAAAGGTTTCTAGGCTCCAAGCAGATGCTTAAACAAGGTGTTCTTTCTTAGAAGATTAGGGAAATAGATAAAAGTTTCATTGACTCTCAACCTTTTCCCTGCAGAATCTCGGGAAACTGACCTTCTGAGTGGAATTGATGGCAAAGGATCCAGTCAGGTGAAGGGCTGGAAGCTGTTCCAGCAACAGTTTGTAGCTCTGCTTTGGAAGCGGTTGCTTATTGCCAAGCGCAGCAGAAAGGGCATTTTTGCCCAGGTGAGTTGGGTTCCCTCCAAAGGGTTCAATTCTACAGGTAGTCCTCAATTTACAACCACAATTGGGATTGGTACTTCCATTGCCAAGTCATGCCCAATTTCACGATCTTTTTTTTAAAAAAAACACCACGGTTGTTAAGCAAAATGGCTGCAGATGTTAAATGAATTATGGGGTCATTAAAAAAAAATATCTAGCTTCCCCATTGACTTGACTTGTGAGAAGCCAGCTGGGAAGAGCACAAATGGCAATCATGTGACCATGTGGGACACTGCAACAGTTGTAAGCGTGAGCTTTTTTCACTGCCTAACTTTGAATGGTCCTTAAATGAATGGTCAGAAGTCAAGGACTACCACTACAGGAATTTCAAAAACTGGTTCCTTTCATGCTTAGTAAATCAATTACTACTGATCACTAATAGCAATAGCGCTTAGACTTACATACCGCTTTATAGTGCTTTATAGCCCTCTATAAGCGGTTTACAGAGTCAGCTTATTGCCCCCAACAATCTGGGTCCTCATTTTACCCACCTCGGAAGGATGGAAGGCTGAGTCAACCTTGAGCCTGGTGGGATCTGAACTGCCAAATTGTAGGCAGTTGGCTGCAGAAGTAGCTTGCAGTACTGCACTCGAACCACTGAGCCACAGAAGCTCCTTATGGAGGAGGCTTAGTTTTCTCAGTGGGAAATTTGAATGCTGGTGGTTTACACATAAGGGGTTAAAATCAGATTCTTATTTCCCATCCAGTACCAATATATATTAAACTCTATATTGACAAGAATGCTACTTTGAAGGATGAGTAATGCTTTTCTGGTTTTTTTTTTCTGCTGAATTATATCACATCAAAGTTTTAAAGCGTTTTAATGTGGGATGAAATTTGAAATGTGGTGGGGGGAAGGCCATGTTCTTTGGAAGGATTTTCCTCCCACCCAAAAAATAGTGCAATTATTTGCTTTTTTCTCCTGAATGACTCACTTCCTTTGCTATTGAATGGCAGTATGACAAAGGAATCTGCAGTTCAGTTTGACATTGCTGATTAAATATTGGAAATAATAGGAGCTGAATTTTTAACATGGTGTGGAAAGCTTCTCCGTTATTCTTGAAGAATTTTGTGAGCCCGTTCTCTTCCCTCCTATCTGCCTCATTTCAGATTGTCCTCCCTGCCATCTTCGTTTGCATTGCTCTTCTCTTCAGTCTGATTGTTCCTCCCTTTGGAAAATATCCCAGCCTAGAATTGCACCCATGGATGTATGGTCAGCAGTACACATTTATCAGGTAAAAAATTAAACCTCGCTGTCATAGGAATCAGGCGACTGATCATCGTTGCCTGGTGTTCCCCCTCCCCCTTCGGGTGGGTGGGGAGGGACCTCTGCAGCCTGAAGGGCCTTCTGAGATGCATTGGTGGCACATCTGGGGCCTCATTATGGTCATGCCCTGGGCAGTGGCTCGGCCTTGGTTTCAGGGCTGGGGTTGTGCACGCAAAGTTAAAAAACTTTGATGTAACCTAGTACGTTATGGTGTGGAGGCTAAAACTCACAGATTATCAGATGTGATAAACAATGCAAGACCAATTTAACACCAGGTTATAAACACACCATGTCATATTCTTCTGGGAAATCCTACTGGAATTTTGAATGGAGATAGAAATAAACATGGAAGGGCCATGGAATTAATTTGAAGGGACATTAATCTTGTTTAAAATAAATAGCTTCATCTTCCTGAATTGTTCCTATTCGTCTGTTTCTGTTTCCTCTGCCTTTGAATTAATTTTAAGCCTTGATGGTTTCCTTTTGGTGCACCCACAGCAATGATGCCCCAGAAGATACCACTACTCAAAAGATTTTTAATGCTCTTCTCAGCAAACCTGGTTTTGGGACCCGTTGCATGGAAGGATACACCATTCCGTAAGTGGAATATTAGCAAAGCACTTTTTAAAATGACAAAAGCTAGTTAAGAACTAGAGAACACTTGAAATTCATTGTGGATCTCTTGGCAATTACTTGTATGACGGTGTGTGTTGTGTAATTCTGGGAGAAATACAGATTGCAGCTACAGAATGTGGTTTATGTTCTTAAAATTCTGTTAATGTAGTTTTTTGGTTTATGTTGTTAAATTCTATCAAGAATGTGGTTTATGTTCTTAAAATTCTGTTAATGTGGTTTTTTGGTTTATGTTGTTAAATTCTATCAAGAATGTGGTTTATGTTCTTAAATTCTGACAAGAATTACTTGCTCTGGAATGTATACTGAACTTATACTGAAACTGCAACTGTCAGAAATCCTAACTGGGTATAAACTAGTGGTTGACCTGATGGAAAATTTGGGTAGCTGCAGGCCCCAAAGGCCCCAAATTGAGCAAGTCTATTCTAGCATAATAATTTATAACAACATAACTGGAACGGCTTGGGCAAAGCTCAATAAAATCTTAGTAGCCACGCAGGTTGCTACTTATTTGTTTTAAGGTGGAACTCTTAAGATTTCTGTATAAGATTTCTGAATGAAAGTCTTTTCTTTTGGTCTTCTGGGTTTTTTTTTTTACAGAGAGGTTCCTTGTTCTGTGGGAGAAGAAGAATGGAGCCAAGTTCCAGTGCCTGAGAATGTCATTGAAATCTTCCAGAAAGGCAATTGGACAATGGAGAATCCTTCCCCATCGTGCATATGTAGTCGTAATAATATAAAGAAAATACTTCCAGTGTGCCCTGCTGGGGCTGGTGGTCTACCTCCTCCCCAGGTATGTTGTTACCACTTGAGATACACTTTCTTCCAATCCTAATACTTGGCAGCTAAAACATCCTGCAAGGAGGTAGGGAAGTAGATGGATAGACTGTAGATAACTGAATTTTTTCATTGATGTAATCCATTTATAAGCTGCTGTGGCTATTTGGGGTGGCACACAACCATATAATGAATACATTTTTTAAAAAGGGAAAACTATAGTTCCTAATGCAGATATCAACCTCAGCTAAGAGACTCATAAATAACCCTGTGAAGGTTTTCTGGAACAGCCAGATCTTTGGAGCTTGCTTAAAACCAGTTTCTGGGCCATGTGTTTTCAGGGATGATGTTGTTCCAGAGGAGAAGAATCAACCATAGAAAGCTCTGTCTCTGAATCTTATAATACGGCATTGTTTCAATTGTTTCATTGAGACTTCCAGGAAAGAATGGTGATTAGACCACCTTTTCATAATCCTTTTCCAAACAAGAAGAGGACTTGAGCTTACCCACAGGTGCACCAGACAGTTGCTCCTTGTGAGGAGATCATAAAACACTGATCTCTGGCAGGTTCAGAGCTCTAGGAGACGAAGGGCCTGGGTTTGTCTAAATATCGAAGGATATTTTTAAACAATGAGCCCATTGTAAGAATAAATGCATCTATAAAGAGATTGTGTTTAAAAGAGGTTGTGGACGAGGAACAAGTTTTACCTTACAAGGAAGAGAACTGATCTGAACGTGGATATAAAAGCGACAAGCTACAAGAATTCTGTGGAAAAAGATGCTACCCTTGACACGCAAAAGAAACAAGTGGAATTAAGTAGTAATTAAAGGGGATATACAAATTACAAACCAAGAGAGTGACCTGGATAATTTTTCTATACTGGAGTTACAAAAACAAAACAAAACAGGCCTGTTAAATGTTTGGAGAATTTTGTGAGAAAGTAAAAAGAAAAAGAAAAAGAAAAGAAATCAAGTTCTGGGACATTATTTGAAGAGATAAAGATCAAGGTTGTTAAAAATAAAGGGAAGGGATTTAAAGTTGGTTTATTTGATCAAGTTTAAAATAGACATGTTGTTATCTCTGGTAACCCTTAATCGACTTTTGCTTATCAGGACAGAATGATGAGGCTTTAAAGCTTTATTTATAGATCAAGATGAGTTATGAAACGAGATCGTTTGATGATGTGATGTGATGAATTACTAAATTTACACTTGCTGTGATGAAGGGGAAAGGCATTTCTTTATATATTTTCTTTTCTAATTCATTTTCCCGCACCTTCAATTTTTTCCTTTCCTTTTTAATTTGCATTCATTTCTATTGTTGCAATTATGGTTTTTAAAATAAAATAAAATAAAATAGATATTAAAAAAGTAGCCAGCCAATTATGCCAAATCTTACAAGATGAACAGAGACAATTGGAGAAAGGGGGGCTTGTAAATAGTTCTACACCCCCATGAAGGTCATTAGAGATACAGTCAGAACCTTTAACTTGTACAGCTTGCGAAGCAGAGATGTCACTTGGGCATAATGAGCTGAACCCATAACCACCTGGCCTACTATATTTATATCATTGGAATATAAAGTATTAGAATGGAGAGGAAAAAAAGAAATTTTGAAATTAAAACCTAGTGTTAGCTAATATATTTAATATATTTCAGAGGTTTCATGACCTCTGGTGTGGATGGAAGATGAAATGTAGATTATTTTACAGAGGATTTGGATTATTGATTTCTATAATCAATGACAATAAGGGTAGCTGAGGACCAATCATATCCCAGCTTATTCAGTGTTCTATTTTTCTCTTCCTGCACTGTCTACAGAGAACCCAGAAAACCACCGATATTCTGCAGAATCTGTCGGGGCGCAACATTTCTGATTATTTGGTGAAGACTTATGCACAGATCATTGGGAAAAGGTGCTTCATCTTGCTTATTGTTGCTACTCTTCTTCCTTTATAGCAACTTTTACTCTGATTATCAAGCTGTTGTTTACACAGTGATGCCATTCTGAGGAACATAGCAAAATTGATGTCTTATCAAAATGCTTGTAATTGCTTTTTAAGTGAAATTTGGTTTGGTTTGGTTTGGTTTGGTGGTTGACAGTTATGTACAAGGGTTATGAATTAATGCACATGGATGCCCTTTTATCTCAATGACTCCACTGGTTGCCAAGTAACCAGGTAGATGCATACTTAAATATCTAATAAACCACTTCATGTGGCCCAGCTTCATTCACAAGTGCAGTAGTGCAAGCTTCCTGTATTCAAGCAACCAACTGATTGATAGGTTGTGAACAGAGTATTCCTTTTCCTATCAAGAAAAGGAACACCAAGAAAATGATGACACCTTGCTAATTTGATGCTTTTTGGACAGCCAACCAATGGGGAGAGGCAGCAGTTATGGCGGGCAGCCCAGCTGGTGGTGAGGCCATATGTGGCTTGCAGGTTGACCCTTGTGGCTTTAAGATGTTGCGATCAATTCATACATTCTTTTTTTTAAAAGATCAATATTTATTCTAACAATTGCTTCAGCCCTTCCTAGTGAAGGAGGAGCCTATGGTATGACTCCTCCTGGAATTAAGTTTAACACAGGGAATATCAGTCTGTCACACAACATGTTTTCTCAGGTCAGCATTTTTTCTACGGTGACATTTTCTCTTCTAAAAACTGATGAAATGATTTCAAAAAAATTATCATTTTTGGTATATTTCCCACCATCCCTTTAGATTCTTTCAAATCCATCTTGGTGTTTTCCAAAGCCTGTTTTACAGTATCCACTTGATGCGGTTTTGCTGAGGTGGATTTCAGAAAGTAACACCGATCAAAACTCAATTGAACAGACCTATTCATGTAGCCCAGGGTGCTGTGGATGACAGACTTATATCTTATTTATAAAATGAAGGGCAGTTTAACAATTGCTGCATCTCAAAAGCATTATGGCTACATGCTAAATATGTTGAAAATCCACATGCTCTTTTTCTGCCTGAACTTTCAAATATTCTCACTATACCCTATCAGAGTGAACAACAATTAAAGGGTTTATTTTAAGAGATACACTATATGTTACTCTCACCTTTCTATTGAGAGGGCTTTTAAATGAAATGTGTTTCTCCCTATCTTATAAATATTGGAACTGGTTGACTTAGACCTAACATAATGAGCTTTTCTTTGGTTTTTATACCCACAGTTTGAAGAGTAAGAAATGGGTCAATGAGTTCAGGTAAATATCTTTCCCCCCCCTCCTTTTGTGAGTGTCATCCAATCTTAAGAGCTTTATTCGTATTTGCGATTATTTTTTATGGGTTTTACCAGTTTGGCTTTATTTTTAGGCCATTCCTTACCCAGTCATTTACTCAAACAATAATGTGATGTAGCTGCACTTTGAGAGGCGATAGTCACTCACTAGAATGCATGAAATGAGTGTTCACACATTACAATTACATTTGTTTTATTTTATCCATAACCGATTGAAGGAGTTGTAATGTCCAGACTCATATGTAACTCTGAGCCATAAACCATAGTTTACAAGCAAAAATAGCTGGGTTCATACAATATGCCAAACCCAAACCTGTTTATTATCATTTGGTTTAATTTATTTTGTGTATATATTAAAAACCATTGATTGTATGTAGATGGGTAAGAAACGTTGTTGAGGCAAAGTTGAGGGTAGAAATGAAAAAAAAATATGTGAACCAGTTAAAACACTTATAATCAACACTTATAATACTATAAGCAGCTATTCTGTAACTTGCTACGTTGGACATTCCAAATTGGAGAGAGTGAGGCCAATAAATGAATAATACCCAAATGCAATTTCATAGTTCACCATTTGTTCTGTATGAATCTCACTTTAATGAAGGAGGAGAGTGTGGTAGCTGTGAGAAATATCTATGTGGCTGCTTTTCTTTTTGTTCATGTGTGACAGAGACCTATCTCCTGATTTATCTATAATCAGGGTTCCCCCTCTGTGTTACATATAAACAAACACACATACCTTTGCTGAAGGTTGCAGCATATTTTGTTTTATTGTCTTGCTCAATACAAGGCTTTAGAAAGCTGTACATCTTGCCAAAAATACAAAGTCATTGAGTAAGAAACATTTACAAAAATAGCCTTCTAACAACTGCTTCTTTCATCTGTTCATAGATATGGTGGCTTTTCATTGGGAGCCAGTGGATCTGTTGTGCTTCCTCGAAACGATGAGGTCAATCATATTATCAATCATGTGAAGAAAATGTTGCAAATTACCAAGGTAAATAGCTAAGGAATTTCACTGTTAGAGTAAAAGTTGTTTCAGGAGGATGCTTGGGATTTCTGCTCCTTTTCGAATCCATATATCCGTCATATATTGGGGATACAGCAAAATAAAATAAAATAAAATAAGCACATAGATAGCATCCTCGCTGATATGATTATTAAGAAGTCAGTGGGGAGGTCAGTGGGGTTATTTTTTTAAAAAAATTGGATTAAAGTTTCATTTTTATTTTTAGGGGAGTGCCGCTGAACGGTTTCTAAACAGCTTCCAGAACTTCATGAAAGGCCTAGACACAAGTAAAAATATTAAGGTATCAATTCCACTTGGCTGATTTCAGGACCATATTGCTTAGACATCTTGAACCACCAAATAGCATTTCCCCAAATTTAGGGGGGAAAATGTCTGGAACAGGGTGGGATTCATATTTTTTTTTACTACCAGTTCTGTGGGTGTGGTTTGGTGGGCGTGGCATGGCTTGGTGAACGTGGCGAGGGAAGGATACTGCAAAATCTCCATTTTCTCCTGACTCCTGGAGGAAGGTTACCGCCAGTTCTCCAAACTACTCAAAATTTCTGCTACTGGTTCTCCAGAACTGGTCAGAACCTGCTGAATACCACCTCTGGTCTAGAATTAAAATTAAAAACATAGTTCATTATGATATCCACACGGTTGACTTTTGTGATGAAAATTTTTATTTTCAAAAAGCCCCTTGTTCAGCTACTGTTTGAAATTACAATGTGATTCAGGCTCTTGGAATGTATAATGTTGCAGTATTCTGTGTCATTGGGATCACCATTTTTGATCTTCACTGCTGGCTTCTGACAAGAGAAGTGAATGGGAGAAACAGGTCACAAATGATGAACATGTGACTTAGGGACCCTGCCACTGTGTGCGATTGCATAACAATGGCAACTGGGACTAAGGCTACTGCCATTGTAAATCAGTGTAGTCATGTGATGTTGTGCTTTGTGATCATGTCACAGCAATGGAGTTGCTGGTCCCAATTACTATTGTTAAGTGAGGACTACCTCTATGCCCCTGCAGGAGTTATTAATCTGGAGATGATTCTTGACTAGCAAAAGACAAGCCAGAAATGTGATTCATACCAAGTAATAAAAAGTGATTTTCTATGACGCACAGATAATTCTGCTGATCTCATCAGGCCCAACAGATCTATGGTGGTTATAAATATCTAAGACAATCCTGAATTTAGGATAGGTCTTCCAACAAAATTTAGAAACAACATATACAGAACATATGAATTATAAACACAGTGAATTGCATTGCCCAACTTCCTCACTCTGTTAACCTAGAATCATAAGCTCTATCTGAAAACAATCCCCTCAATTTTATTTCCTGCCAGAAATATCCATGCATGGCATATTTTCAAATCAGTAGACACTTAGATATCTGTGTATACCAGAAACCAAGAAAAAGCTTGCCCAAGGCAAAGAATAATTAGTATATTAGAAATATTAATTAAAACTAACTTCCCATTTCATATAACTGTAGCCTCTCTCACATGCAAACTTCTGAAATGCACAAAGGAAGCCAATGGGAGCCTATGATTTTTATCCTCAAATCTGAGATCTCCTACCCAATGACTAATGCTCTCCCAGTTAAAACCAGATGTTTCCTTTTCAGGTGTGGTTTAACAACAAAGGCTGGCATGCGGTTGCCGCTTTTGTCAATGTGATCAACAATGCCATTCTCCGTGCCAACCTACAAGATGGAGAGAATGCAAGCAACTATGGCATTACAGTCTTCAATCACCCGCTGAACCTCACCAAGCAGCAGCTCTCTGAAGTTGCCCTGTAAGTTTTGAAATGACTGCATGAGGGGTGGAAGGGAAAGGAACAGAGAGGGGAGTATATGAAAACGGATCTCTCGTGATCAAAGGAACATTAAGTCTGAAGTCTCTCTTCACCTAGTTTCAATAACATAAACTAAGATTTCAATTATAGTTATCCTCTTTTTAAAATATGTATTTTCATTAAGAATCTGGCTGAATGAGTCAAAAAAATCAATTGGTCACCTTTCCATCTTTCTATCTTTCTCTTTACTAGGATGACTACTTCAGTAGATGTTTTGGTCTCCATCTGTGTCATCTTTGCCATGTCCTTTGTTCCAGCCAGCTTTGTGGTTTTCTTAATCCAGGAGCGGGTCAGCAAAGCCAAACATCTCCAGTTCATATGTGGTGTGAAACCAGTGATTTACTGGGTGGCCAATTTTGTATGGGATATGGTAAGGCCATATTTAGTTTCTGTTCCTTTTGGTCATAGTCCACAACAATGCAGTTGCCATGCAGAACTTTGAACCCATATCATATCCTGGCTTGTCAAAGAGTAATGTAGAACCTGATCTGAAACAGTAGATGGTGGTATAGGAATACACATTCTCTACATATCAGAAGCCAGCTGTATTTCTAAGGATAGGTTGCAAAAACCATATAGACTAGAGGATGGTGGTGCCACAGAACTGATTGTTTAGAAATGAGACTAAGTAACTCTGATGAGTTTCAGTTTCATTACAATTTCAACCATGTCCCAGCCCTGTGTGTATAAGAACATTCAGACTTGATGTAACAGTTGTGGAGATAGCAAGCACTGTAGAATGCATTGAATCTGAAAGCTGACATAAACTGCATTAAAAATAACAAGCAGACTTTGTGGAGCGTGGGGTTTGATCCAATCAAAAAGAAAGAAAAAGGAATTGCAAGTATGCAAACCCAAACACTTTGGATCGTGAAGAATATCAGACATCCTTTCTCCTTTTCTGTGGTTCCATCAAGTCCTCTTATACTATGATCCATTTATATCACCTTTGTCTCATTGTAGTTCACTTGAGAAGATCTAATTCTTAAAATGCCATGCCATGGCCATCTACTTTGTAACTTAATTGTAATATTAATTTGCATCTTTTAACCTGGAGCTCTTCTGATTCTCTTTTTTTCCCTTTTCTTTGAAACAGTGCAACTATATCATTCCAGCAACTTTGGTCATTATCATCTTTATCTGCTTCCAGCAAAAATCCTATGTATCCTCAACCAACCTCCCAGTGTTGGCACTTCTACTTTTGCTCTATGGGTAAGGAAGTCTCTTTAGATTCAGGTGTGGGCAACTACTCATGTAATGGGTGAAGAGACCTCAATGCTTGTCTGTGTTCTTTGCCAGGTGGTCCATAACTCCTCTCATGTACCCAGCATCTTTTATATTCAAGATTCCTAGCACGGCATATGTGGTGCTGACTAGTGTAAACCTCTTCATTGGCATCAATGCGAGCGTAATCACTTTCGTCCTTGAACTATTCACCAGCAGTGTGAGTTTTCACCAAATAAAACAACAGTGGCATTTGGTTTTTCTGCAGAATTGATTCTGTTGTGTCTCGGTGTCAGATGAATGTGGGAAGCAAGGCATATTTGTGTTACCACACTTAGGACTTCTTCCAAACTTTTCTAAAGGTGTAATTGAAAGGGGAAGAATCTGAATTTATGAATGCAGTGGGAGATACATACTTTTGTACTGTTGGCGAAAGGTAGAACATAGCACAATTGAGATGGCTATTAGAAGATGCAGGCTTTGCTTGGATGCTAATTCATAAGCAGGAGAAATCTACCCAGTTAGTTTAGTAGAAGACTTTAATTGAAGTCTTTTCCTACAGAAGAATGAGGGAAGAAATTGGTACCTCCCTCAGTAGTTGTCTTTCTCAATTCTTAAGTTGTTTAGAGAGCTTCAGAGAAGGGTTGAATTATCCTCTCTATTGGTAGAAGCATCCTACAGTAACCACTGTCTGAAATCTGCTCTTTTGAGTGAGCGAGCATAAATTGTGAAACGGAGCTTACATTTAAACTGTGAGCCTGGACTTATGTCCATTCACCACTGAAATAGTAGAATCAAAACAAATGGATCCTAACTCTGTAGTTAGATTTGCCAATCCTGTCCCAAGCCAGGCTATCCTTTTTTAATTTTGAAAAGCAAAGAAAAACACCCCTTTGTTCCTTTTTATCCAGATGACTGATTGATTTAAAGAGGAAAAAAACCAAAGGAAAGGGGTAGATTTATCCTTTTGCCCTAAACCTTTTACATTTTAAGCCAAAGCTAAGGGACTAGTTTACATTGTTTAAGTCTTAATGGTTGTTTAATTATTTCAGTGCTTTCTGAGCAACAGATCTGCTGCCTTTGGCATCTGTTCTGTTTGTAAATGTTCAAGCTGCTGATCGCTTGGCTTTTGTTGTTCTTTAGAATTTCAACAGCATCAATGACATCCTGAAGTCCGTGTTCCTCATCTTTCCACACTTCTGCTTGGGGCGGGGCCTAATTGACATGGTGAAAAACCAAGCAATGGCAGATGCCCTCGAAAGGTTTGGTAAGCAAGATATGCTGCTCACAGTTTAGGATTTCACTGCCTTCGCTCGGAGTGTATTCTGTTCTGTTTTTCTTCCTATTTTTTTGAGCTCCAAAGCAGAAGTATCCTTTTAGGTTAACGTTTTATCAATAAGGCAGAGACTTTTGTGGACTACAGCTCAGTTCATTAGATGCCTGGAGTGGCTAAACCAGAGGTCTCCAAACGTGGCAACTTTAAGATTTGTGGTCTTCAACTCCCAGAATTCCTCAGCCAGCTAAACTGATGAAATTTGGGCAGAGGGGAACAGCAAAAGAGAAAATAAGGTGGGGGTGATTAGGTAGATATATGGGTTACATTTATGATAGATTACAACTCCACCAATTAATCCCTTTTAATATATTAAATAACTGTAGCTTGAAATCTTTTTTTTAGTCTGAAACTACGGAGCTCTTTCTAATGTTTGGCTATCATAGGCTAACCGACTTCTCCTCCTGCCATGTCTGTTTTGTAATGCGTGTCTTAAGTTTTTCTAGCCATGAAAAGAGGAACAGAATTATGCTTTCCCCATCCCAATCAATATTAATTTATCACTTCATTTTGGCGCATTGTATTTGAAACATCCATGTAAACGGTGGAGATATATATATAGCAGTGGCTTCTTGGGGAACTTTGTGAAGGCTGAACCAGTTTATCTGCTCTCTCCGACCAGGTGAGAATCGCTTTGTCTCCCCACTCTCCTGGAACCTAGTTGGGAGGAATCTTTTTGCCATGGCTATAGAAGGAGCTGTCTTCTTTCTCATCACAGTGTTGATCCAGTACAGGTTCTTTATCAAGTCCAGGTAAGAAATCCTCTGTAGCAATCAGTTCCTAGCATGTGGGAAGGGCGCATCGATATTTTAGGGTTAGGCTGAGGCCTGAGGGCCTAAATCAGACACCGACAATCTAGTGCCTTCCCAAGTATTTTTGGTGGGAGGACGTTTAACTCTGGTTCATTTCCAGTTCGTGCAGCCAAATATAAAGAATTATAAAAAGGTTATAGTACTGAACTTCGAGAGGGGAGCATCTTACTGTAGGTAATTCTTGGGTTACGGCCCCTCCTTCCGCAACTGTTCATAGTTATCGATCGAGGGGAATTTACGACCAGTCCTTGGAATTGGGGCTATTCCATGTCCCCGCAGTCATGTGATTATGATTCGGGCTCTTCGTAGCTCGGTTGCAATTCCAACAGTTGCGGCATCCCTATAGTCACGTGATTGGTCATTTGCAAACTTTCCTATTGGCTTCCTACAAGCAAGTCAAATGCAGGTGTAGAAGGTCACAAGTTGTTCCCGCTGCTTTTCTGCCCACCCATGCTCCGTGACGTCCATCCGCCTGCAGCTCTAGCCTGCCGGCCTAGGACTCTCACCTCTTCCCATGTTGCATCCGTTCCTTGCTCAAAGACTTCTGCCCTCCTTGGATTACAATGACACCCAGGAACTGCTGGTATTGCTGTTGATAAGCAATGCAGCCACATGATGTTGCACTTTATAACCTTATTGCTTAGCGACAGAAATTCTGTCCCCATTGTCATCGTAACCTGAGGCGTATGTGTAATGCCTGTTACAGAAGAACAACAAATGTTCCCCCTGAAAGGGTTAGAAGAGGAGAAATGAAGAATTAGTGTTAAGATCAAAAACTGTACCTTCATTTTTTTATACCAATAACTCAAATGTATTTTAGAAGTTACCATAGACCTGGTTTCAGTGATACTCCTAGAACTTCAAAGACCTTCATTTTTTTGTCTCTCCCCATACACCCCATCCATTTTGTCCTTATTTTCTGCTCATTCTACTCTTCCTATGCTAACGTATCAAATCCAGCTTTTCAATTTCAAATATTTCAATTAGCCACTGCAATTCTTCATCACCCCGATCTGCCAGTTATTTCATATAACTCATGGAAGCAAACCTAGATTTGTCAACAGCCAAATCTTAATTGGGAAGCATTCTGTTCTTACAATGTGGCATAGATGTTTACTACCTCTAGACTTTTAGGCAAATGATTAAAGCATCTTGGGAGTTCATTTTAAAATGTTAAGATGGAATGGTAATTTCTGGGATGTGCCTTGGGCTTGCCTTTAACTAAGTGTGAGTTTTAACTTTCATAAATTGGGAGAGTCAACTAAATGTTCCACGTATGCTATGATGTCCAGTAGCATATCTGTTATGTAGCACAATTTGAAGTTCCAGTGCTAAAGTAAATTTTAATGCAATATATTTCTTTTTCACTCTGTTTCCCAAAGGCCTAGCAAAGCAAAGCTTCCAACTGTGAATGAAGAGGATGAGGATGTGATTAGAGAAAGGCAGAGGATTATTGGTGGTGGTGGGCAGAGTGACATCTTAGAAATCAAAGAATTAACCAAGGTGAGGGAAACAACAAATAAAGTTGTGTGTGTAGGAAAATGGCATTTCTCTTTGAACATTTATACTTCTTACCAAAAACTTGATTCTGAAACCTGCTGTGGATTGTCACCCCAATATTGCTGCTGAGGAGAATTTCTCCCACGAGGGAGTAACTATAAGTCATTCAATGTGTAAATTGAATTGAAACCCCTTTCAGGGTTTCGCTGAACAGAATTGCTCACATGTTAATCTGTGCATGGTTTTCCTGAAGAAGCTTGTAGTTGATGCAAATGGAAATAACTAATAAAAAGAAGATAAAAATCTGGAAAACCTTGCCTGGAAAGAGAAGAGAGGTGAAGGAGTACAATTTGTAAAACTGAATTGTTGTCATTTACAAACCAATTTCTGTTACTGTTTCCAGAGGTACAGAATGAAACAGAAACCTGCTGTGGATAGGATCTGTGTCGGAATCCCACCTGGAGAGGTAAAGTCTTTCTGCTTGTAAATTTACTGTAATATTACTCAAGGACTAAATGGTAAATAAATAAAGCAATTACTAAAAAAGTCATATGGAATCCTGTAGTAATGGAAAGACTTAAGTATATGGCTACATCATGGTAGTGATGTGTAATGATTCCTTAATATTTTTTGCTTTGATTTTCTACACGTAAATTGGTGCAGGTTTTTTAAAATCCCTAAAGCTATATAATTTTTATGTTTTCATAGCATGCAGGTTTTTTTTGTAATCCATATAAGAATTGTGCAAGACCATTTAAAATTATCACCATGTTTTATATTAATAGGCACTGCTGGCCTAAGGGCCCCCTCATGAATTTGGGGGTTTTGTATGATAAATTTAGATATAAAACTGAGTCTGTGGGCTACTGCACTGTAGAAGGACGCTCACAATGCTTGGATTCTTTCTACATTTCAGCACAAATTAAATGGTTCTCAGATCCCGGCATTTACTGTCGGGATCTATGTAAGAGATCTGTGGGGAAAGATGGGGACATGGTGTGCTGATGTTGTAACTTGTAATCGTTTACAGTGCTTTGGGCTCCTGGGCGTGAATGGCGCAGGGAAATCTTCCACTTTCAAGATGTTGACTGGAGACACTGATGTTACAGGAGGAGATGCTTTTCTGAAGGGAAATAGGTATGAAGTAAACTTTACAGGTAGAACTCATTTAGCAACCGCAATTGGGAACAGAAACTAGGTTGTCAAAGTAAAGCAGCTGTTGAGATTGCAGCTGTATTTATGTTCTTACTTCAGCTTTCCTTGGCTATATAAGAAGATCATAAATATGAGGATTGGTAACAAAATTACTGTCTCATTACCATCACTGCAATTTGTGATTTAGTTCTTCTAGTATTATTATTATTATTATTATTATTATTATTATTATTATTATTATTATTATTATTATTATTATTATTATTATTAAATACTCTGTAGTATGACTGTGATGTGGTGTTTGGGGCACTGTGCTGGAGTAGCTTTCAAATTTCATTGTATTCGTGGAATGCAATGACAATAAAGTTATTCTTCTGGTCACTAAATGAGAACTACCTGTGGCTTTATCTACTTACCCATTCACAATTATAACTTAGCACAGAGTTCCCCAACCTTTCTGGGTTGTCAGCCCAGAGCGGGGGAGGGCAGGTGCTTTTATGCATGCATGTGTGCATGCAAACGAGACCGTGAGCGCTTGGCAACACTAGCACGAGTGGTGTGTTGTGTGTGTGTGTGTGTGTGTGTGCGTGCACATGCACTGCACTGGCCGGCCATTCATGCTGCCTGGTGGCCAAGAGGCCACGGCCCAGTAGTAGCCCATAGCTCTACTTAGCACATAGCTCTACTTCTGTCTTAGATGTTGAAGTCTGGGAATTCTGTCAGACAGCTGGAGCAAAAACTGGCGAGTCTTTAAGAAGCGGTTTCATTTCTTCACAGTATTTTGTCTAACATCGAAGAAGTCCATCAGAACATGGGCTACTGTCCTCAGTTTGATGCCATTCAGGAATTGATGACTGGACGAGAGCACCTGGAATTCTTTGCGCTCTTAAGGGGAGTTCCCGAGAAAGAAGTCTGCAAGGTAAAAAATGATTCAAGCAGAAGAAGAACCACACCACTTAATTGCCACCACAAATTCTCTTTGCCTGGTAATTAAACAGAGTGTACAAAAACAAGCATATACTTCCTGTCTCTTAAAAGAGACATGGCATACATGCTTTGTATGTTTCACCATATATTCTTATGGTGGCTTAGAAAAAATAATACAAAATTATAAGAGAAAATTAAAAAAACAGAGAAGATAGAAAGATCCAGCTGTTATCAAATTAATTTGTACCACATCCCACATCATTTCCAAGCCTTTGTAAGCTAAATTCCTTCCTAAATGTGGGGTATTTCACAATCTGGTCTTTGGGAATTGTAGTTCCCTTTCTGCAGGTGAATTTCTGATTGCTTCACAGTCCTGCTTTTTGTTGTAGTTTTATTAATTTAATGTGCGCCCTCCAGAGTCATTTGTTCAGATGAGGAAGAGAAGGAAGGAAGGAAGGAAGGAAGGAGGAGGGAGGGGAGGGAGGAGAGGAGAGGAGAGGAGAGGAGAGGAGAGGAGAAGAGAAGAGAAGAGAAGAGAAGAGAAGAGAAGAGAAGAGAAGAGAAGAGAAGAGAAGAGAAGAGAAGAGAAGAGAAGAGAAGAGAAGAGAAGGGTCTTTCTTAGATTGCTTCTTGTATTTTCCATTCTCAAAAAAGGGAAATTGAATCTAATTTGTGAAAATAATTTTAACTTTCTTATGCATCTACAACCCCTCATGAATCCTCAGAAAATCCAAATGTTCTTCAATATAGTCTGTTTGTGTATATGAACCATACTAAGTTGACTTAGGATATATAATAAGCCTATGCGGTTTCAAAGACAGAAAGGTGATTTGAAACACAAGGGGATAGGCACATTGTATTGTCTACAACGTTTTGAATCAGGTGCTTTTTTCCCCAGGATCACACAGCAGCTTCAAAGAGCAGCCATGAGATTTAGAAAAGATGCAGCTGCTTTAAAGAGTTGCAGGCAGATACAATGTGAGGAACCTCCATATTCATAACATTTTTACGTTGAAATGGAAGTACTGCCCAGTCTTAATAGATAGCAGATTAATGAACAGGAGTTGAAGTATTGTCTGTTCTAAATTGGAGAGACCGTATTTGAATTCTCTTGTTGCTTTCCCATCTGGCAGGTTGGTGAATGGGCTGTCCGTAAACTAGGCCTTGTAAAATATGCTGAAAAATATGCTGGCACCTACAGTGGTGGGAACAAGCGCAAGCTGTCTACTGCAATGGCCTTAATTGGGGGGCCTCCTGTGGTCTTCCTGGTAAGTATAGGCATGATCAAAATAAAACATCTCATTAAAACTATGAAGACACCAAGAAGTGTGTCAACCAAAACTACTTTGCTGTCAGAAACAGATTATGAATTGCACCCCACCCCACAACCTTATAGTGGAATTAAATCAGAGTGTTATCTTGGCACTTGACACATGCCATAATAAATACAATTCAACAATTTAGCTCTGTTAAAATTGATATGATATCTCATAATGCAATTGAGATAGTTGATAAATTTCATTTTTTCAATATTCAATATTCTATTTCTAGAATCATTGTCTCTTCAGAGGCTGGTTAGCATCTCTTGTCCTTCATCATGAGTCATACAGCTGGTGTCATTTAGCAGTGCTTTATGGAGTATATCTCCTTCTGCATGTTGACAAATGAAAGAGGCAGCTTCTTTGATCCTTTCTCCCTACCACACTATTTTCAGAGTATATATTTTTTTTTAAATGAGAAAAATTCCAAGTGCCATTTGCATTCAGATTTACGAATAGTTGGGATTTTCACTAATTTCATTTGGCACCTTATTCTGGGAAATGTACAGTATGATTGAATATTAAGCCCTTGTCTTCTGTAGTTAAACCTGGTTGACAATAAGCACTCTGCTATGGCAGTAATGCTGACACCACTGCATTTATTCTGTGTTAATTGAAGGACGAGCCAACTACAGGAATGGATCCCAAATCCCGGCGCTTCCTTTGGAACTGTGCCTTGAGCATCATCAAAGAGGGAAGGTCCGTGGTCCTTACATCTCACAGGTAAGTGATATAGCATACAAAAACTGCTTTGCACGATTTTCAACTGAGAGCCCATTTATTCTCCCTTTAATTGTGACATATGTTAGAAATGTAACAGAATGTTCTTGATGTAAATTTTGCCAGGAGGAAAATGCACAAAAGTTTAATGGCACAACAGACCCAGCTAACTGAGCAAACATAAAACAAAGTAGGGCAGAGTAGGCTAATCATCTTTTCTTCTTTTACCTGCAACCACTTAGTAATAAAGCAGAAGATGCATTTTCTGAATTTTTATTTTATTTTAGGTAGCGAGGCTTGCTTAGACCAGCAGAAGGCAGCATATCCTCCTCCACAGCAATTTCTTTCTTATGGTCCTTGTTATTACATACACAGTATGCTTCTTATAGATCTAAGCTTTGTGTATGTGAGAGAGACCAAGGAAAGCACTTGGGGTGTGTGTGTGGGGGGGAAAGGTTTTTCTCCATGAAAACACTTGGATCTGTATGATACAGGTCCCTGCTAGAATGGCTAGCAGTGGGAAAGGGCTGGTTCTCTCACTTACAATATATTTTAATATCTTAAAAGATTCCAAAACTCTGCATATCCAGAGGTTCCCGTTTCTTGAGGAATTAAAACAGATGTGATTTCCAAAAATCACTAAATATGTATGGTTGTTAAAGGGACAACTATCAGTATGAAGACAGTAGATTACAAAGTTTATAAATAGATTTATATAATTAGGAAATGTGTACAATGGGAGATAATTTTAAACTGTTGTTTTAATAACATTTTTACTGTTTTTTCTCCTTTTTCATTGTTGTTTTTTCTGTTTTCTTTTTCCTTTTCCTTTACCTTCATGATATTATAGCATCTATGTTTGGAACAATGAAAAACAAGGGCAAATTTGTACACATTTCTAGTTATTTTTCATGATGACATAATGAACTTAGTTCTATTAATGAATGAATGAAATAATGAATTTTAAATTCTGACAATTCTAAACTAGTTCCCCTTTTTACTTGTTATCCACTGTGTGTCTTTACATTTCTTTTTCCTTTCATGTAATTATTCTTTTCCTTTGTTATAATAAATACATCCGTTTAAAAAAAAACGCTGAATATTTATAATATATGATGAACGTGTATAATGAATCTGGTTTTCTTCCCCAAACAGCATGGAAGAATGTGAGGCGCTCTGCACTAGAATGGCAATCATGGTGAATGGGCGGTTCAGGTGCCTTGGCAGTGTCCAACACTTGAAGAACAGGTAAAACTGCGTGGTACCTCATATTTTTATGCAAATATATGTACTTCTATTTTGAAAGATGGGTAACTCATGGTAAGGTTTTTATAATCACTTCAAAAAAAAAAAAAAAACTTTGCATGAAGTCCCAAAGGTGCTTTTTCAGGCAACTGGACTTCTTGTTTTTTCTTTGAAGACGTTTCTCTTCTCATCCAAGAAGCTTCTTCAGCTCTGACAGGATAGTGGGGAATGGAAATGCTTCTCATCCAAGAAGCTACTTCACCTCTAACTGGATGGTGGGAATGGAAGGATGTATATTCCTTGCAGAGAGCTGGTCACTTACATCCTTTCAACGACGCTCTAAAAGGATGCAAATGATCAGCTGTCTGCAAGGAATATAAAACCTTCCATTCCCCACTATGCAGTCAGAGTTGAAGAAGCTTATTGGATGAGAAGCAAAATGCCTTCAAAGAAAAAACAAGAAAGTCCAGTGGCCTTCTGACAAAGCACTTTTGGGAAAACCATGACCTGGTCTTCCCAAAAGAATCTCTATAGGCTTTTTGCTTGAAGTCAGCAATAGATTTATTTATAGGTTTTAGAGGAACTGTCATTATCTAATCTTCTGCAATATTCAGAGGGGGAAAAACAGAGTTAAAACATTTATGAGTGGGGTTGTCCAAGCTCTTCTTAAAAGCCTGAAATGGCTTTTTAAAAACCTTTGGATATTTCCTTCAGAGAGATAGACTGTAGATAGAATGTTCTATTTGTTTTCTTAAGTTTTCACGGGTACTTACATGTATGGTATTCAGCTTTGTTCGGGTATTTTCCCACGTGATTATAGTTGTGCTTTTAAGGTTGTAGCAACGTTTTGGCAGAATCTCATCTGCCATCATCAGGCTTCTGTATTGTGTTCGTCTGTGAGTCAGACTTTCACAGCCGTTTCTGTTTTAAATTTGGGGCTAGCCTACTGCTGTGCCAGAATGGTTTTTTCTTCATCCTGATTGGTTGGGAGTCTTGGTCTGTGTTTATTGGTCTTGGAGTTTGCTGTGTTCTGCTTGATTGGTGTTTCTAATATCTTCTGTCTGTTTTATAGCTTTTTTTTTTTTGTCTTGATTGGCTGGTAACACTGTGTTACCTGTATTGGAGGCTTTTAGCGCGGCTTGGCTTTGGATAAATGGACAGCTATCATTTATTAGGAAGCTAGGTTTCATCTGGGTGCCTGGTTGGGGTGTGTTTGAGCTGGAGCTATCGGGGGGTCTGTTTGTGCCCAGGTGTTTGCCTGGCTTGTGGTGTGGAGATTTTTTTGTTTGTGAGTGCAGGCTTCCAGATAATTGACAGTCTGGTGGAGTCATCTCTTCTATTCATGCTTTCAGGTCTTTTTTCAATCTCTAGGGCTTCTGTGATAATTCTGTAGCTGGGGTTTTCTATAGTGGCTAGGGTTTTTGTGCCATTGAAGTCGATACTATGACCTGTGGCTTTCATGTGTTGGACTAGTGAGGAAGTGTGTTCCAGCTTTTTTACTTCATTTTTGTGTTCATCTAGGTGGGTACTTATTCTTCTATTGGTCTGTCCAATGTATGTGGCAGGGCATGATGCACAGGGGACTTCATATATGCCTTGGCTTTCCAGGTCAATTTTATCTTTGGGGTTTCTTAGGATGGCTGCTATTTTTCTGCCTGTTTTGAAGGCAGTCTTGATGTGATGCCTGTGTAGTATCTTACTAATTTTGTCTGTAGTACCTCTTATGTAGGGCAGGACAGCTGTTCCATAGGTCTGTTCATCTTCTAGGTCTCCATTATGTCTCAATGTGTTTTTGTGGATCAAGCCGGTGATTTTGCTTTTGTGGAAGCCGTTAGCTGTCAGTACTTTAGTCAGGGTGCATAGTTCAGTCTTTATGTGTGTCTTGTCTGCCAGGCGTTTGGTTCTGGCGATTAGTGTTTTGGCCACGGAGTTTATCTGTGCTGGGTGGTGGTGGGATTGATTGGGCATTGAGGTAGCGGTTGGTGTGTGTTTTCTTCTGGTATATGGTGTGTCCTCGTGTGCCATCTGTTTTTTTGTAGATTAGTACATCTAGGAATGGTAGTTGTTTGTTTGTTTCCATTTCCATGGTGAACTTGATTTTGGGGTGTGTGCTGTGATGAAGAAAAAACCATTCTGGCACAGCAGTAGGCTAGCCCCAAATTTAAAACTGAAATGGCTGTGAAAGTCTGACTCACAAGACGAACACAATACAGAAGCCTGATGATGGCAGATGAGATTCTGCCGAAACGTTGCTACAACTTTAAAAGCACAACTATAATCACGTGGGAAAATACCCGAACAAAGCTGAATACCATAAATGTTCTATTTATGTACATACATATCTTATGATCAGAAATTTTTTCCTTATTCCTTTCCTGATTTAAGCAAAATTTAGGCAAATTTATACCCATTATTTTTTATCCTATGTCCTGTGGTCACAGAAAATCATTCTTTTTAGGCAACTGCCCAGTTTTCCAATTCACCAAGTTATTGATTGAATGTACTCACATTTACACTTAAGGAAGACAATGTGAAAAAAGGGCAAGTTTAATATTAAATTTTACCTATCTTCCTGGTAATATAAGGGGAATTGAAAGGATGTCAGAAAGTTAAGAAAGGGTATTTACTATTGCATCATTTAACTCTCATTGAAGAAGAACATTTAAGATTACAATATCTAAGCACATGCCTAATAAATTTAATCAGGTGTTTGCTGATCATACACAAATACTAGCATTGCTGTCCTTTTTGTTTATTAATGTGATGACTATAAAATAACTCATTCCTGGCATAGAATTTCCTGTAAAACACGTAGGATATAAAGACTTGTAAGCTTAACATTTCTGGATCAGTTATAAATCAGTGAAAATGAAATAAGCTTGTTCTGAAAAGTGAAATTATTTCAAAATCACAGATACATCATTTTCCTGTGCTTGTCCAAATAAAGACACATCAGGACCTTGTTGTTTATGTTACTTTTCATTTTTATGTTTAATTGTAAGTTGCATGGACTGTTTGGCATTCATGCCAAAATAGTTAGTTAATACTTGAAAGTACATGGAGCCGTAATCATATATTAGATCCTCATCAAAGAAAAAATGGTTGTCCAAATTTGATTTATCCTGGATCAATGAGCTTTTCTCATTAACCACCAGGACTATGATTATGTGGCACCTTTGAAATCAATGGCATGTTTATCCAGGATCATTAAATGATCTGTGAGAAAGCCAGAAGACATTACAACAGTGATGTCCTTTTTTTAAACTTAGGATAACCATGCTGAGCGTCCTTGCTTTCCTTATGTTTCAGGTTTGGAGATGGCTACACAATAATTGTAAGAATAGCAGGGATTAACCCTGACCTAGCCCCTGTTGAGAACTTCTTCAAGCTCGCTTTTCCAGGAAGCATGCTGAAGGAGAAGCATCACAACATGCTGCAATATCAGCTCCCATCCTCTCCATCCTCTCTGGCTAGGATATTTAGCATCCTCTCCCAGAACAAAAAGAGACTCCACATAGAAGACTACTCCGTTTCGCAGACCACACTTGACCAAGTAAGTTGACAGCATGAAATTTGGGGAAGGAGGGGAAAAAATAAATGCATCTCAAAATAAGATCTCGTTCCTCGATTGTCATCCTGAGCTCTAGTTTATTGACTTTCACACTTCCATTAGTACCTTGGTTCTTTCTGTTGGTTGATATTCACCTCAGTCACAATAGGAGACAAAGAGGAATCAACATCTCCCTGCAATGATCTCATTATTGATGGCCACATTTTTCTTCTCTCAGGTATTTGTAAACTTCGCCAAGGACCAAAGTGATGATGACCACACAAAAGACTTGTCATTGCACAAAAACCAGACTGTGGTAGATGTAGCCGTTTTGACTTCTTTTTTGCAAGATGAGAAGGTGAAGGAAAGCTGTGTATGAATAACCTTTCTCAGAAGGACGCAGTGGTCGCACTGAGCAGAAGGGGAAAATGTTCGGCCTTTCTGTATTATGGATGGGATCTTCCCAAGTGGAAACAGATCGAGACCGAGGAGGTGGAGATGGAAATAATAAATGGGACGTTGAACTGGTAATCATTCAATGCAATGCAACTCAATGCAAACGAAACAATATTCCATTACAGAGGCAGTGCCTCTGTGAGATGTTGCCTTGTTGTACTGTTCTCTAGTGAAAGACTTTAATTTAGCTATTCTTACACTATAATTCTGTGAAACTCTAATATGGTGCCACTTGCTGCTATGCTGTCTTCTGCTATGCTCCCAAGTTGTTTCTACTTAGTATGTTTTAAGAATTACGTTAACAATAGTTCAAGAAGAGATTTGTGGCCAGTGATTTATTTATTCACCATGTTAAGGTAGGCACAGCCCCTTCCGCACAGGGAAAGGAACCGCTTGGGCACTACATCATTGCTGGCAATGTACGCATCAACAAAACCAGTGTCCAGCAGTCACACCCAGTGCACTATTGTGGCCTTATTTAAGTATTAGCTATTGGCCTGGTTGACCCATACATGCTTGAGGGGATTGGTATGACAACCATTAGGGGTCTTAGTAGTGAGCCATGAAGCACACCATCAAATCGGCTACTTCGAAGTCAATGTTTAATGGCTTGTAGGAGAATCAACTATTAACCATGAAAGATCTGAGACAATTTCTCTCCTAATGGTATGGTGACCAATTGCTTGTTTTTCTTCCTTTTGCTTTTGTTATGGAACTGTTGCTGTTTTTAAATTTCTTTACTTAAGCTTGATTGTTGATATGTCTATTTTCTTGTAAAAGTACTATCTGCAGGAGAGACTCAGCAATCTCTGAAGAACTCTCTATTATCACCCATATCAGAATATCTGTTTTCCCGCCGACCACAAATATCTAATTACATATAGCATTATTTCCATCCATATTGGAAATTTTTTCAGTTACACCATCACCTCTGTCCTGCTTTCATATAATTTTAAATCATACAATGGTGATCTCCTACTTTGCATAGCAGAGATGATGTGAATTTCAGGGTTGAAGTTGGAGAAAGCCCTCCAGAAAAAAAAACAGCTGGGGGTCTTGAAGTCTTTGAGTTTCCATAGTCCTTCCATTTCTCTTACTCCATGGCTATTATGTGACACATACACTGATCTCCTACGCCTACTGAAGGTAGGCATTGAAAGTTGGATATGTGGATGACAAGCAACTAATATGTAATTTTTTTTAAAAAAAAAATGGTCCATTTTTCAACTTTTTTAACTGTTTATTTGGAAATTTATATGGAATCTTTTTTTCTGTCAGCTCAGACAGTATCTTTAATAAAAAAAACTAGGAGAAACAAAATGGCTACAAACATCTTTTTGTAGTACTGGATAACAAACCAACATGGTTGGCATATACTAATATTTCAGACATGTCCCAAGTCAGGTAAAATTCTGAAATGATTAGTTGCATTAAGCCCTTTTGAAGTCAGCAGGATATCTGAATCCTGCTCACCTTTTTTGCACCCAACTTTCAATGACTGTGATTTAGTTTCTCTCTCTCCTCCTCCCTCTCTCTCCATATAAGTAGCTATTTTTTTCTACAAAAATAAATGCTCTATTTTAGTATAATTTTAAAACACATTTGCAAATTTAACACAATTCAAACGGAGGTAAACATTAATTGTACAATCCCTTGACACAACAGTAACTCAAAATAACTAACTTAAGAGTTAAAGGACAACTGTGTAAATTTGCAACATAAGGCTGAAATTCTAGGCAGGGTGACCTGGCAGTTAGCTCTACTAATCACAATGGGACTTCAGTACAGGAATAATTGCATTGTATTCCCATTGCTTTCAGTGGGGAGCATTGAAATCCTTACTTACCTGTTTCATTAGAAATAATGGTTTCTAGAAGTGCTTCTTGCTAAGAGTGGAGATCCAGGCTAGGTTTGTTCCACACAAGATACTAGTAAATCACTGCATACAAATTTTCCTCTGTATCAGATAAGTTAGCCAAAATTATCCTCATTGGTCTCTGTGGTATGATATAAAACCACTGGTCAAGGAGATGAGCAAGAATATTTACTTCATGTTATGTGATTAAAATTGCTGTTATCCTTCTGCAGTATTTGTGATACTGTAAAGGTAGTTTCATATATTTCTTACCGAAGTTAACACGTATAGTAAGTCCCTATTACTGTGCTTTTCCTCCCAGTTCTGTCCCAGTCCCCTCCCTCCTCTAATATGATTGGTCCTTCATTCCAAGCACTTTATGCTGGCTGCAGTGGGATCTATTTTTGCACTGGAATATCTTCTAAACTTTGCAAAACAATAGAGCAGTTTCACATATACGCAAAAACAATCTTTTAAGTTAAAAATCTTTCAATGGACATTTTCATGGAAAAATATATATATTTGTATTGCTAATAACTTTGTGAACTATTAATAGGCATCTGTTAATTGCCTTGTATCAAGTAAAGAATAAAAGTGTTGCTGGTCTACAAATCATGAAGAGTTTGTGAGATTTATGTTAATATAAAAATTGTAGGTAAAAAATGGTATGGTTCTATATTTCTCAATAACAACGTATTGTATATTTATAGTAGTTGGCTAATGCAGAATTAGAATATGCAGTGTATGCTTTATTAAAAAATGAATTCCACTGATTAACTGAATTCTAATCTAAGAACAAAGATATTCCTGAAGAAGCAATTACATTGTAACCTGAAGAGGTCTGCATAATACTAAATGAAAAATTTTCTGAGTGTGGTTCAGATTATTGGGTTTTACAGCTAGTCTTGGATTTACAATCGTAACGGAGTTCAGAATTACGGTTGTAAGTTGTGGTGGCTATGAGGCTTGGTTGTGGTGTGTCAATTTTAGGGCATATATTAGCTTTTCACCTGGTGATGCTCCATCTGAAAACTGTGGGAAATTGTGCTATTTGTCTTCACCAGCTGGGATCAAAGTGGGTTCTGGAGATGACAGAAATTATGACTCTGATGCCACCAGGGCCATACATAGCTGGTTCAGATCTCTTTGCTAAAGTCCAAAAATTCCATGGGATTGGAGAGTCACTGTGTAGTCCCAGGTGCTATAATTCAGGGGTCCCCACCACCGGGCCACGGACCGATACCGGTCCGTGGAACATTTCCTACCGGGCCGCCGGTTTGCTGGCGCCGCCATCTTGTTTGACGAGAAAGTGCTTCCGGGTGAGCTTTTCCGGTTGGAAAGAGGCATTTGGGTCCTGAAGGAATCCTCGCGCCTTAGTTTCATCGAAGGGGGCTTGAACAAAACTAAGGCACGAGGATTCTTTCAGCACCCAAGGCAAGGCGAGCCGGCGACCGTCCCGAGCGAAGCTCATCGACAAAGGTACAAAGGAGGAGTTGAAGGTGGCGGGGAGAAGCGGGGACGGCTGGCTGGCCGGTCGCTCGGCTCGCCTTGCCTTGTCATGCGTGCTGATGCCAGTACCGGGCGCGGATCATTTTGTGATGCCGGTACCGGGCCGTGGCACAAAAAAGGTTGGGGCCACTGCTATAATTTATTCATTTGGCATTTGCTGCTTTTCTCCTCCCTCCCTTCCACATTTTTTGTTCATGGCTTACTGGAGGTCCCCCCCACATTCCCTTGGCAAAATAATTTCTTGTTTAATAGCATCGAGTGCTTTCTTTGGGTCCAGTTGACTAGTTGTTTTCCATCTGAGTTTTTTGGAATATATCTCTGCCATCCTCGCCCTTTCACTTCAGGAAACTTCAGTTGTGCGAACCATAGACTTCCTCTTATATAGCCATAACAAAAGAAGGCGTAACATGTAATAAATTCCAGTTTCAATACTGAAAGATTAAACAAGCAATATCTTTCAAATAAGGGAAATAGTTTCAATCCTTTAACATCTAAAATAAATACCTGCATGCACTAAAGCATAGCCCTCTGTTAGGGATATACACCCTAGCAGAACCTGCACGGCAGGCAGGCAGGCAGGCAAATATGTGAGATAAACGTTGTTGTAGTTTACACTCAGTAAAACAGATACAATGTGCTAGTTAAATAGTTTATTCCAGTAAGATTTATAGCATAGTCAAACAGTCCATATATCACACACTAGTTCAGTCCGTCCGGGGATTATTCAGTTTCAAAGTCCAGTGTCGAAAAAGAGGTCGGTAAACTTACAAATATCAGTCCAGTAATATATCTCTTCAGTAGAGATATGAAGAAGTCGAACCTCCTTTCTTCTTTCAGGAACAGCGGAGAACAAGAAGTTAACAAACTATCAATCCATCGTCGTCAGCAAGCAATCCAGTAAGCCAGCAATCAATCCAGTTCTCTTGCTCCCTCTTATGGCGATTTACAGCCGCACCCAAAATTACAAGCTTTGCAGTTAAAGTGACACACTTAAACTCACTATCATAGTTTATATATATTATTTTACCCAAACTATGTTAGGTAACCTATGTTATTCCTAACATACTCCCCTTTTGGGTAATATAATAATATATATATCTATTTACAACTTTAAACCATAGTTGTCACAACTTTATGTTTGACTGAACCTTGGGCTTTTGTAAACTGATCAGCAATATTTTCTTCAGTCATGCAATATTCCAATCTTATTAAACCATTTTTTACAGATTGTCTTACATTCAGATATCTAAGATCTGTATGCTTAGATCTCGTTTTTACAGCAATATTTGTAGCCAACCGTATGGCTGCTTGATTGTCCTCATAAACTACAATGGAATCATTAACAGTTATTCCCATATCTAATAACAACTGTTTATACAGAATTAAATCAGTACATAATAAAGATAGACATGAAAATTCTGCTTCCATTGTGGACATACTTATGTGTTGCTGTCTAATTGACCTCCAACCAATCAGTGCTTTTCCTAAAAGTATAGCCGTACCTGAAGTTGATTTCCTAGTGTTTATGTCTGTTGCAAAACTTGCATCAGCATGGAGTTTCCGGTTTGTCGGCCTTGCAGCGGTAGGGATTCGAAGCTGCGCGATCCCGCCGCGCTAGCCGTTTTGGGGCTCCGACCCAGACGGGTGCGGAGCAAGGCTGCCCTGCAGGGGTAGCTGAAGGTAAGGGGATCCGGAGGAAGGGTTTGGGGTGTTGCAGACCCCCTCCCTGGCAGGCAGAACCCCTGTTACCAGGACGGTGCAGCGGCGGTCCGTAATGGCCGCCACAAAGAAGTTGACAGCCGGGCAAGTATGCGCAGGAGGAAGAAGAGAAAGTTATTGAAAGTGAAAGTTCTTCTTGGTTGACCCAGGGCTTTGAGATTTATCTAATTTAATTCCTGGAAAAGATGGTTTTTTGATGATTTTTTCCACAAGAGAAAAAAAAAAAGCGGCTATTTTGAGGTGCTGAAAGGAAAGTTTACTCTCCCTCCCGACGGAATTAAGCCGGAAGGGAGAGGATAAAGAAAATATATAAATTTGGATCTTGTTGGAGGAGATGCCTTGAAGATTTGAGGACAGAAATATAATTTTAATAAGGCTTTAAAATATAGATTTGGACTCTTTTTTTTATTTGTTTGATACCACCCCTGGAAGAGGAAGGGGGAATTTTGGCTTGCTTGGATTTATTGAGGATTGTGGATTTTGGGATTGTTTTACCTTTCTCTCAGAATATTTGGTTGGTGTAAGAAGAAAGAGGAATAAAGAAAAGAAAAGATTTATTTATAATGGCTTTCCTTTTTGAAGACCTGAGGGATGAATATGAGCAAACAAAAGCAGCCTGCAAAGATGGCATGGAAAAAGCTTTTCTATTTCTAGAAATGGCGCTGGTCAATTACCAACAGACAATGGAACAGATGGAAACAGAAGAAGAACAACAAGGAAGAGACGAAGACGCCATCTTCATTGAATCCCAAAACTTATCTAAGGAAGAAGGAAGGAAGAGAGCAAGGAAAATAAAGGACTTAAGATCTAAAAAACATTTGAGAAAGAGAAAAATATGATGCAAAGTAAATATAATGATAGCAAACAAGAGAAAAAGGGAACACAACAGAGAAGGGATCCCAGCAAGGCAGAGGTTAGAAGAAGAAGGGGGTAGGAAGATTTGGTGGGGGAAGAAAGAAAGGGGAAAGGCGGAGAAAAGCCTCAAAGCTTTAAAATTGGATGGGAGAAGAGGGATTTTTTTAGAGACAAAGGATGAAATATAAACTTCTGTAAGAAAGATTCTGCTAAGGTACAGAAGATGGTATTGTAACATTTATATTTGAAATAGTAAATTAGAATGGTTTAAGATTTAATAAGAAATTAAAATGTTGAAGTTTTTAATAATGATTGATTTTTAAAATGTAATAAAATATTGAAGGAAAGGAGGATACAATGTATTTAAACATTTTTGGTGGATAGAATGTACCAAGCAGAACCAAATTGGGTATTTGTTATGTTGAATGTTAATTTTACTAACTTAGGGGAGGATAGAAAGGCATCATACTCTGATTAGTGATTTCAGGAGAAATTCTTTTTATTATAAGAAGAGATAGAGGGATAATGAATGGGCAAAAGATACAAATTTAATGATTTAATTAAGATGGATTAAATAAGATAGAATTGTGAAGAGTGATATGCGCTGCCCATGCAAAGAGAGGTAACTGGGGCCAAGGTACTTTACTAAAAGATTTTTTTATGTTTGTTTGTGTTTGTTTGTGTTTTATGAGAATATTGGGGAAATTATTGTAGAAAGACAGGGAAAGATTTAATATGTAATGATTTGTTTGTTGTTGAAACTTTTAATAAAACTTGTTTTTTTAAAAAAAAAGAAGAGATAGAGGGATAATGAATGGGCAAAAGATACAAATTTAATGATTTAATTAAGATGGATTAAATAAGATAGAATTGTGAAGAGTGATATGCGCTATTATTTTAGCCCATGCAAAGAGAGGTAACTGGGGCCAAGGTACTTTACTAAAAGATTTTTTATGTTTGTTTGTGTTTGTTTGTGTTTTATGAGAATATTGGGGAAATTATTGTAGAAAGACAGGGAAAGATTTAATATGTAATGATTTGTTTGTTGTTGAAACTTTTAATAAAACTTGTTAAAAAAAAAAAAAAAAACTTGCATCAGCATATGCACTTAAAATCAGATCATCTTTTGGCTCCAAATACAATGCATAGTGCATTGTCCTTTTAAGATATCTTAATATACGTTTTGTCGCTTGCCAGTGTTGTTCAGTGGGTTCAGCGTTGAATCTTGCCAATTGATTAACGCTATATAGACAATGTCTGGCCTTGAACAATTACTAATGTACGATAAACTACCAATTAGTGATTGATAAATAGTCTTATCAAATTTTGGACTTTGAGCATCAGTGCGGCCAAATTCCTGACTCATTGGAGTTTTAGCCGGTTTACAAAGTTCCATCTTGTATGTTTTTAGTAATTGATAAATCTTATCCTCTTGAGATATCTTATAGCCACTTTTGGTTTTATTTATTGTTAATCTTAGATACTGTTTTATCTCTCCTAATTGCTTTAATTTTATCCTCTTACCTAATAATGATATTATTTCAGTAGCTTCATTATTAGTTTTTGTAATTAAGGCAATATCATCTGTAAACAACAATAATGACACTATTCCATTTGTCTCTCTCTTAAATACACATGGATCAGCTAAACCTGCTTTAAACCCTATATTGTTTAACTCCTTAACAATATATTGGTTCCATTCGTAACCAGATTGTTTTAATCCATAGAGACTCTTTTTAAGCTTCCAACAGTCATTATTATTTTTATTATCCTTAATTCCTACAGGTTTCTTTAGGTATATAGTGTGCTGCAATGGTGCATGCAGATAGGCAGTTTCTACATCTAAGTGATTTATAATATAATTCTTCTTAGCTGCCCACACTAAAGCTGCTCTCAAGGTTGTTGCTTTTAGACTCGGTGCAAATACTTCATCATAATCACATGCAGTTTGATTAAATCCTTGAGCTACCAACCTAGCCTTATGGGTAACAGTCCCATTTTTACCTGTTTTTAATTTAAATATCCATTTACAACCAATGGACTTTTCACCTGGAGGTAATTTAACATTTTCATAAACTTCCATTTGTTTTAATGAATTTAATTCTTTCTCCATTGCTTTATGCCAATTTTCCTGTTCCTTTACTGGATACATTCTAAGTTCTTCAACAGTAGTTGGAACTTTACTAACCTGGCAAACTACACTTGCTTGGTACCTGTCAGGTGGTCTGGTTTCACGTGTTGATCGTCTAGGTATTACAGGGCTTACAGGTGGACTTTCATGTACTACCTGTTCCTGGTTATCTATTTCTTCCTGTTCATCTATTTCTTCCTGTTCTGGTCCTATGTGCTCTTCCTGTACTTCCTCTTTAATTGTACTCTTCTTATTACTGATATGTGATTTTGGTCTTTTGTAGGTTTCTATGATTACTTCCTTATTTGAATCTTGCTCGTTTTTCCCATCCATGTTCAAGGAATTGTGCACTAGCACTACAGTAAACTCTAGATGTACCTTTTTCCCAGAATCTGTATGATTTGTGATTAGATTCATAACCTACAAAGAATAACTTTTTAGCCCTATGCTGCCCCTTATGTCTCAGTTGTGTAGGAATATGCACCCATGCTGGTGCTCCAAATGTGTGCATGTAACTTAGGTCAGGTTTTCTACCATGCCACCGTGTGAATGGTAATTCACCTGTTGTTAATGTTAACAACATTATTCAATATATGATTACCACACATTATTGCTTCTCCCCACAAAGTTTCAGGTAATCCTGAATCCGACAACATAGTACGAGCCATTGCCTGTATTGTTTGGCCTCATCTTTCTATAAAGGAATTATGTTGTGGCCTATATGGTGCAGACTTTTTATGTTCAACACCTGCCATCTTCAGTCTATTTTGGAATTTATTGTTTATAAATTCCGTACCATTATCAGTTACAAGAGTTACTAGTTTCCTTTTAGTTTTTCTTTCTGCAAACTTCAACCAATTAAAGAAATTCTGATATGTTTCCGTTTTACTCTTCATTAAATAACAGAAACCATATCTAGAGTAATGATCCATTATGCTTAATATATAACGAGCACCTCCCACACTTGGTTTTTTAGGACCTATAATATCAGCAAATACGACCTCTAGAGGTTCCTTTGTTTTAAATCCATTTATTCTATTTGCTGGTATTACCTTGCTTTTTTCTTGACTGCAAGCATTGCAGTGCAAATACTTACTGCAAGGCTTTAGTTTTATACCTTCAGACAGTTCAACCGTTTGCTTGAGCATTTTAAAATTTATATGCCCTAAACGTCTGTGTAACAAATGTATGCATTCATCATGAGGTTTAACATTATTATAAACTGTGTTAGCTACCTCTAATGAATTGTCATTTAACACATTCAATTCACCTTTTAAAGTTGCAGTCACTTTTTTACCTTCTTTTTCTATTATGCAGTTTTCTCCTCTAAAGGTAACTACATAACCTAGTTTAACTAAAATTCTAACTGAAAGCAAATTAAACTTAAGTTGTGGTACATATAACATTTTTACATTTTCTTTTATGGAAGAACAATGTGCAATACCTTCACCTTTTGCTTTCATTTTCCAGCCATTAGCTAACGATAACTTGTGGACATCTTAACAAATCTTTTCTTATCTTTCGTTATGCAGTGCAATGCTCCACTATCTACAACCCATAAATTATTATTCACAATTTCGTTGCTATACATGGTTAACTCAAAGCATTTTTCATTCTTTTGATGCCTTTTAGCATTCTGGCTGGCATTGTTGCGTTTTCCTTTCTTGCAGAATCTAGCCAAATGTCCTTTTCCTCCACAATTAAAACATTTTCTAATTGTATAGGCTGTCGTAGATTCTTTATCTTCTTGTGGTTGTTGTTCCCTTCTGAGTTGATCCCTTTCAAGCCTTCTCCTGGCTTCTTCAATTAATCTGCCAGTAATGTCAGTTAATGTGAGGTTATCTTTTGGCAGTACTTCCAGTGAAGTTCCAGTGAAGTCGTCATAGCTCTCATCTAACGAAGACAAAATTATATAAACCTGATGTAGTTCTGTGAAGTTCTTTTTCATGCAGTTCCTGAAAAATTCTCTTCATTGTGTTTATATGAGTCAACATGTCTCCATTCTTTTGAAGATATGTTCTGAACAGTTTCCATGTAAGATTTATATGTGCTCCTACACTGTCTCGAACATAAATCTTCTTTAAATTCTCCCAACATTTCGCAGCTGTTTCTTCTCCACGAATATGGACAAGCTGCTGGTCACAGAGTGTCAGTCCTATTATACAGAGAGCTTGCTCAAACTTTAGTTTATATTCTTGTATTTTCTGGGCATCATCCTCATCCTCCGGATCCCAAGCATCTACCTCTGGTGGGTTTTGTATTATACTCCACAAACCTTCTTTGCGTAGAAGTAGGCTGCATTTCATAGACCATGAAACATAGTTTGTTCCATCCAGTTTGGATATTAGAGACAAACTTTGTAAATTGACTTGTGCCATCTTTTTCTGGATATTAAACTATAATGAATAAAACACAGCTGTCTGTTTACAGTATTGTGTAACTACACAAACTCTCACTTTATATAAGCCTGTTATATCCTGGTTAGTCTGACTGTGCAGCTGGGCCCATAACCAGTGTTAGGGATATACACCCTAGCAGAACCTGCACGGCAGTCAGGCAGGCAAGCAAATATGTGAGATAAACGTTGTTGTAGTTTACACTCAGTAAAACAGATACAATGTGCTAGTTAAATAGTTTATTCCAGTAAGATTTATAGCATAGTCAAACAGTCCAATATATCATACACTAGTTCAGTCCGTCCGGGGATTATTCAGTTGCAAAGTCCAGTGTCGAAAAAGAGGTCGGTAAACTTACAAATATCAGTCCAGTAATATATCTCTTCAGTAGAGATATGAAGAAGTCGAACCTCCTTTCTTCTTTCAGCAACAGCAGAGAACAAGAAGTTAACAAACCATCAATCCATCGTCGTCAGCAAGCAATCCAGTAAGCCAGCAATCAATCCAGTTCTCTTGCTCCCTCTTATGGCGATTTACAGCCGCACCCAAAATTACAAGCTTTGCAGTTAAAGTGACACACACTTAAACTCACTATCATAGTTTATATATATTATTTTACCCAAACTACGTTAGGTAACCTATGTTATTCCTAACACCCTCAATAGGACATTACATTTTCCCTCTGATGGCCTAATTTACTGTGGGACAGAATTTAGTTAAAATACATAGGCCAGTAAACCAAAGTAACTTTGTGTACATATACACTCAGAGCCAGGAACACCCTTCAAAGCAAGCTTCCCTTCCCCCACCCCCCCCCAAAAAAATCCTTGCCTGCATTAATGCTTTGAAAAGCTGAAGTGCTAGGCAAAGCATTTCTTTAAAATGTTTTGCACAGCCCCAATGAGTGGAGTTTTGTGTGGCATAAAAATGGATTTACTATCCTGGGTGCTACGCGCTGTGCTGGAAAAAGAATTGTTCTTCATCTTTGTCACCCTTGGCTGCAGGATGTTTCTGTTTTCCATTGTGCATACCTTGATCTCCCAGCAAAGCTAGCAAAGCATGATGCAACTTACCAGCTGGCTTGTTACAGAGCATGTTCATAATTACAGCTGAAAGAGTATGACTGGCCAAGGCCATACAGCTGGCTTCTGTGCCTTAAGAGGAAACTAAATCCTGGATCTCATTAACCCTAACATCATACTAGTTCTCTGGGCTGTGCTAGAAGGGGATGAATACTACTACAAAACCATTTGATTTCCCATTAACTAACTTGAAAAATGTCAACCACATTTTAAGAACACTTCAATATGGGAGACATGACTAAAATCGGAAGTCACATCTGTTATTTCAAATAGAAATGCAAACTATATGTTATTTCGAAAAGCCATTTTATTGTTTCCATTTCAACAATTTCATTTCAGGCACTGCAATCTGAATGATTGCTTCAAAAGTGCAAAAATGTGTATGCTACATAATATGCTACTACTGCGAGTGACTCTCTCAGAATAAATCAGTTTATTCCATTTCTGCATTTGAACATGCCAGACTCTGAATACATGGAAATTTTTACTTGATTCCCCCCTCCCCCATTTCCCATTTCCAGGAAGAGAAATAGGTATATGATTGCTACCAGAAAGACAGATTAGGTTTGTATCGTATTTTATAAACAGGGGAAAATATAGCTGGACTATTAAAACCCTTAGATGCCCTTGACGGTGCAATGAAAAATATTTTTTGTCCCATTAAGCACTGTATTTATTTTAATGGCGAGAATGCTGTAGGAAGCAGGAGACTGTTCTGCTGGGATTCCAGGAATCGAACGCTTTCTCGAACTAAAAGTAAATCACACAGGCAATTAAAAGGTTAATAGTGGTATATGTGTGTGTGTGTGTGTGTGTGTGTATGTATATGTATATATGTATGTATATATATATATATTTCAAATAAAGAATCCCAAAGGGAAAAAAAATGAGAAATCTTTCACTCACCAGCTGCTACCAACCGAGGATCCTCATGGGCATAATGTCTTCCAGCTGCCCGACTATCTGGACTCTCATTCCACCAAAGCACGTGAACTACAAAGACAGAAAATGGCAACTCAATAACAGTATGAATTAAATAGGCAATGTGTTTATTAAAATAGGTTTTGCTGAATAATCTTTATTTGGAACACCATACCCCTTGTTGTGGATGGTACTGACTGATATTGTATATCAAAGAAATCCTTTCAATTCACACACACCACTGGAACACTGCTGATAGTCACGGCAAATGCATGACTATAAGCATAGGATACTGGCATATGCAATAGCATTAATTATTATGGTTCTCATGTATTCAATAATGAAATGACTGAAGAGATTAAACTGTTAATTGAATTAAATATTAATGAAGTTAAATTATTAATTACATCAAATACTTAAATAATTGAATGGATTAAATTATTAAAGATTGTAACCAAATGTTTCAATCATAATTATTAGCTATAGTGATAAACCAATGAACAGAGTCAACTTATTCTTGTCACATAAGAGAACCTGTGTCTTCTGTCTCCATTCCTAATCATTTTATCAGTGCTCAAATTCTAAGCATGGACTAAAACAGAACTTCTCTTAAGAGGCAAAGAAACTGATCATTCCTCTACAAAAGAATAAGAGATACTAGCCTGATTCTGGCACTGTCACACAATTTTTCATTGAGTGACGGAGTCCCAGTCCCAATACCAATCTCAATTGTGGTCAATAAACCAGGACTACCTGTAGTATATTTCCCTTACAGGTAAACTTTTCCTCTGAGCCAAGTCTGATTCCAGGCAGCTTTCTGAACACATCCATCCAGACCTTTTGGCAACACTATGCCTTGTTTGAAGGGATCTTTCAATTTTCTATGCTGACCTTTAGCCCCAAGATTTCCTGGCAAGTCTCCGATCTAAGTATGAATCAGATCAAATTTTGCTTAGCTTCAAGCCCAGATGAGATCTGCCCTGAACCGAAGGGTGTGTTTCCTTACCCTGCCTAAAAGATAGAAGTCCTATGTTGTACTGAAGTCTGATAAGCAATCATACCTCGGTTGAGTAGTCCATATTCAGTATGGAAGACCCCAATCAGCTTAGTATATCCACTGTTTATATGAGCTTTAATTGCAGCTTTAAAGGACTGTCCCCACACTGCTGGTCCACCAGGCTTCATCTGGAAGGTGACCAACTCATAGATCCCTGGGAGGGGAAGGGAGTAGCGACACCGGAAGAAAAAGATTCAGAATTTGTTAATGTCCTCTCAATATATCATGCACATATTCTTGGAAAGGAACACAGATTTTGTACAAGAATGGAATTCAGTACCGAGAATATCCGAAGTGTTTGTTTTTTTAAAATTTCTGGTCCTTGATAAAATGGGACAGTTGAAAAATTGTGAAAACATCGAGTATATTTAAACAAGAAAATAATAAAAGTGTTGGCAGAAATACTGAGGTACTAATACCACTCTATAAAGCCTTAGTAAGACCACACCTAGAGTACTACATCCAGTTTTGGTCACCACGCTATAAAAAAGATGTTGAGACTCTAGAAAAAGAGCAACCAAGATGATTAGGGGACTGGAGATTAAAACATATGAATAACGGTTACAGGAACTGGGCTTGGCTAGTCTAGTGAAGAGAAGGACCAGGGGAGACATGATAGAAGTCTTCCAATATTTGAGGGGCTGCCACAGAGAGGAAGGGGTCAAGCTATTTTCTAAAGCACCCGAAGGCCAGACAAGGAATAATGGATGGAAACTGAACAAGGAGAGATTCAACCTGGAAATAAGGAGAAACTTTCTGACAGTGAGAACAATCAACCAATGGAACTCGGAAGTTGTGGGAGCGTCATCACTTGAGACTTTCAAGAAGAGATTGGACTCCCATCTGTCAGAAATGGTATAGGGTCTCCTGCTTGGGCAGAGGTTTGGACTAGATGACCTACAAGGCCAACTGTGTTAATCTCTTATCTGTTACATGGAAATCTTACGTGCTATTATTATTTTTCAATTGAAATGTAGTTTTTTCCAGCTCAACTTCCTATTTGCCCATTTAGGAATTCTAATAGGCTGTCAGAGGACCTCTATAGATGGCTCAACACCTTTAAAGCTGTGTGGACTTCAACCCCCAGAATTCCCCACACAGACTAAAGTTGCTGAGATTTCTGAGTTGCTGCTCTAAAGTGTGATTATGTATTGTGTACATTGTACTTGCCAGATGTGCAAATGCACATTTTTCCTTCATGAACTAAAACGATATTTTAAGCTGCACAATAATTAACAGGGATAGAAGTGAGCACATACTTTCAGTAGCTGGGCTTCCAGAAGTTTTCAAAAGGAACCACAAACAATTACTATAATTAAATAGCCACGGGATGATTGGCTTTAAGCACAAAGTGACAGAACTGCACTCGAGAAAACCAGCCAGTCTACAAATTTAAAAATGCCAAATACCCAGTGTCTCAATTACAGTACATGAACATTCAATGTACCATCTTTTTCAGAGTTGCCAAGTTCACACCAGGGGACCAGGTAAGTAATCTCATTCTCTTGTTTGTCCAACAAGGGCAGCATGCGAGAGATGTATTTTTCCTGCCATTCTTGATCTTTGGTTAATGCTGTACGGACCGCAGCCCTTTGTGCAAAGCTCTCTACAAACGAGGAAAGATACAGTAAAGTTAGACATCTGCATTTAGCCATCTAGTTTATTTGCATTTTTCAGAACGTCAAACTTGTTGCTCTTTCATAGTCATTACTTCTTGTTCATCTAAAATCAGCTATTTTTTTTAGATTTCAGATTTTATTAAAGCCACTGTTTGTTATATTCCCATGACAGATTTATCCTGTTTTTTAACATTCATTCTTGCTTAGAACCTTACATTTTAAAAAACTTTTTAAAGGAACATAATAAATTTAGTTATTTACAACTAATAATATATTAGTATATGATGTCCTTGGTATGTTAACAACCTTTGTTTAGTCATATGTATTTCATTTTTATGACTATCTGTTCTTCTTGCCTCTCTTTTGTGGTTCTCTATATACTTTCCTTAACATCTAATAAAAATATGTCAAACAAGAAAACAAAATGTACCTATGATAAATTCTTGTGCTTCTGATTGAACTCTAAAAAAAATATTCTAAATCAATCTCACCAGTTTGACTGTGATCATTAAAATGCTGAGATATTTGACACTGGGAGATCTACTGTGGAGATGTATCTTCCTTAAGGCAAGCTTGACTTCTAGTGCTCCTATAAAACCCTCCTGTTGTTGCTGCTGCTGCTTTGTTGTTGTTTCGCAGCAGAATCAAAATATTGGCCACTGGCTTCTTCTATGTTTTTTAACTTCCCAGTCCGACTTAACACTACCCTGGCATTCTCTAGTGGTCTCCTCTGCTTAGCTTCTCAGACCAGGCAAGGCCTAGATGGGCTCTGTGAACTACTGAACCAAGCAAGCACATTAAGAATTGAATAAAAGATTAATTAAGGAAGGTCTTAAGATACCACTCAAAGTCTTGATTTCAAATTCTAATTAGAATATTACAGGCAATGTGTACAACCAGGGAGCCATTCACATTCTAACCAGCAGGATAGTCCTACCTTATTATTTAAGACAACAGCTCCTTCACCAATTCACCTGGGAATCATGATTAAGAGGTGGAGAAAGTCCATCTCTTCCTTAAGGCAAGCTTGACTTCTCTTAAAATCTGAGAAAAATATTTAATTCAGTGCAGTTGCTGAAATCTCTGTAACCTTATCTTAAAAAAGCGTTTCTCAACTTTGGCAAGTTTAAACCATGTGGACTTCAACTCCCAGAATTTCCAAGTCAGCTGGCTGGCTGGGGAATTCTGGGAGTTGAAGCCTGCACAGCTTAAAAATGCCAAGATTGAGAAACATTGTCCTAGATGACTTCAATAAATTTTGCTAAAGAAAATTGGGAAGATGCCTGCTTTTTGCAGAAGTGGAACAGTCAAGAACCTGACATTAATCCGAGCATCTGGATTATTTTCTCTCTTTAGAATTCAGCATAAGCCCGAACATCCGGTTTGCAGCGCTTTGGGGCAGGCAGGAATCCGCGACTGTGCGTGGTTTCTGCCTGTGCTCGCTACCCAAGTGCCCTGAGCCACCCGGCTTCAGGGCTAGCCACCTCCGTAGAAGGTGGTGAAGACAGGTGGGACCTGGCAGGGTCAAGAGATATCGCACCTCTCTTCCCTAGCTGGCTAAACCCCCTTTTCCGAAGGCAGCTGAGCGGCGGTCAGAAATGGCCGCCACATAGAAGCGCTCAACCGGAAAAAGAAAGTGCAGGAGGAGCTGTGAAGAAGTGAAAGTGGTTTTTGCTGACCGGGATAAAGCAACAGCAAAAGTACCCTGGAACTTAAAATTTGCCAAAGATACATCGTTTCCAGAGATTTACAAGCGGCGAATGGAAGTTTAAAAGGGAAAGTTTTTCTTTCTTTTCACTCTCATTGCTAACGTGACAGCGAATAGAACCGCAAGAGAAATCGGAAAGCCCGCATTGGAGGTAATTAAATGCTAAAGGGATAAGGATTTCTGAACATTTAAAAAAAAAAAAATCCTGTTTTGCTGTAAGTGGGAAGGGAGAGGAAAAAAAATTGGAGCAGAATTTGAAAGTAGGGAGGAGATTGCCTAGAATTTTAAAGAGCTATTACATATTAACAAGACTTCTAAATGATACATTTTAACTGGAACTTTGTAACTAAACAGTAACCCCAGAAAGAGAAAGAGAAGAAAGAAGAAAGTACTAAAAGAAGCAGCTTATTTGGAGTGTTTGATGATTTTGGAACTTTTGAGAACTATCTTTGATTAAAAGCACTTGGGTGGTTGTTTTGGAAATACTTTTTTTCTCTACAATGGCATCACTTGTGGATGAATTGAAAATTGAATACCAAAAATACAAAAAAGAACAAGAAGGGAAAGATTCTTTTGGCACTCTTTCAATTTTTAGAAATGGCGGTTTGCACTTATGAAAAACTGACTGCGCAACAGGATGACTGGGATAAAGAAGAAGCCAACTTTGATGAACAAGTGACTCTATTTGGGGAAGGAAAGGAGAAAGAGGGGGGAAAAAAGGGGGACTTTAAGATTTGAAAAAACAACCAAAAAAGAGAAAAATAAGGTGAAAAGTGGATACAATGTTAGAAAACAACAGAAAGGGGGAAAGCAGAAGAAGAAAAGGGAGGTGGAGAGACAAGGGGGTAAAAAGGGCAAGGAGAAGAATAAGCAAGGGAGAAAGGAAGGGATGAGAAGCCTCAATGGTGGAGAGCAAGATGTAAAGAAACAAAATTCTTTTAGAGACAATGGGTAAACTGAACTGAAAAAGGGATTCTGCAAAGGTACATAAGATTGTATTCTTATATTTGTATTCAGAAACAATGTTAGAAAATTGGAAACAACATGTAATCAAAAATGGGATAAAATATTTAGTGTAATTTAGTGAAATTTTTGTGAAGAAAAAGAAGGCAATGAAATAAATGAGAGAATTGAAATGGGAACATTTTAATGAAATAATGATTTAAAATATGTGATGTGGGGGGGAAATAACTATGGAAAGTATAAGTGTTCCCATAAAAGTATGATATTTAATTGAAAAATAACGTGTAAAATGTTTAAGATATAAATGAATATTAATATTAATGATTAGATTTGTATTGGCATTGATAGTTGTTTTAATTACATCATATACCTATAATTTTTTTTCTATAAAATACATTGTGTAATTTTAGAATGTATTAAACAGAATCCCAATGCAAGTTATGTATTGTATTAAGTATTATAAATTTAGGGGAAAGAGTTAAAGGCGTCATACTCCAATCAGTGTACAGGATAAGTTTTGTTTAAAGAGAAAAGACAAATGGATAGCTGGAAACAGAACAGACAAAGAATGATAAGTATTATGATTTGAACTGAGATGAGATAAATAAAATAAAACTAAGAAAGTTAAAAGAGGTGAGAAGTTATATAGAAAATTGAAAATGGCAATAAGATATGGAATGGTATATAAAATGAATATGAATTTGAATTTGTGTCTGTACGAAGAGTTGTAACCCGGGATCAAGCAGCTTTCAGAAAAGATGTTCTATGTTTTTATATTTTATGTTTTGTTTGTTTGTGTATTTATTGTCTTTGAAAATCAATAAAATTGTTTAAAAAAAAAAAGAATTCAGCGTAAGCCCCAGATTCCTTACCCTTAATCAACATGTAACTCCTTAGTTAATAAATCAGATTTACAATCTTAATGAATGTGTAATCTTTCACTCTTATTTTCAGACTACAACCAATACCATTTCCTAGACTAAAAACAGAATACAGGAGACATGTTCTTTGTTTGGGAGTTTACTATTTTGGTAGGTAAGAGAGAGCAGTCTGTGCTGCCCACAGAACCAGAGAATACAAAAGTTTCAACAAGAAAGGGGCTGATGGGGGCTTGAAGGCTGCTTACAAAATCAAATGAGCCTTATAGCATTCCCCATAATTTTGAAGCCATATTGATTCCAAATTTCGATGCGCACTCTGACAGAAAAGCATTTTGTCAACTTTAAAGCAACTAAACTGTGAGTAACAGCTTCCTACTGGATTACAATAAACAAGTCGTGAACTAGTGGTTGTTAAGTGAGATTTTGGTTCCTGAGGGATGATGTTTGGTTCCTTACCTGTTTCTAAGGCTTCTTATTTAAATTGCCCTGGTGGTACAGGGAGTTTTCTGCAGTGAATTTTTTCATACTAGTTGAATAATCTGAAGACATCCCATATCCCATGGGAACCCAGAATAGCAATCTTATTACTTAATCCACTACATGATAACTACTATAATACACCTATGGAAACATTGTAAACACTCCCCCGCCACCTCCAAAGTGAGACAAGACATTCTCTTAGCCTTTCAAAAGAGCTTCCATACCTGGTTCTGCCTACTGGCACGGGAGCCTAAGATGTCATGCAACCCTGGGGGTGGTTGGTAGGTTTGAAGGCCTTTTAACTTTGCAATTGTTCTTCTTAACTCTGTAATTCTGTTTTTAACTATGACTTTTAATATGATTTTTGTGTTTTATTTATAAAGCACTCAGAGGCAGAGAAATATGATGAGCAGTGCAGAAATTTCATAAATAATATAAAATGATGTATACAGTACCATATTTCCAAATGTGGAAAACTTTATTCAGCTCCCCAAATTCTAGAGTCCAGTATCCAACCATTGGAGAATGAGCAGTGCGAAGGTGAATGGTTTTACTGGTGAGGTCCAGAAAATCTTTCATCTTGTTTGGCTTAATTGTGTAAGTACGAAACTCATAAAATGTGCCATCTGCCTGTCGTGGCCCTGTGGCAAAAGATGAAGCCTGAAAATAAACAAAAGAAACATACATAAATGTTGATGAATAACAGTAATAAATTATTTATTCAAATAAATATGAATGCAAATAACCCACAATATTGTGGTGTTTTTTTTCACATTTGCAATGTGATGTGAAAAAGTAAGCAAAAGACTATCACAGTCTTTTCCAATCTGGTGCCACAAAATATAGAATCTGAAATTAAACCCATTTTGAGGCAAAGGACTAGGGAAGACTAGGGAAAGCTGGATTGCTATAATAATAATAGTGGCCAGAATTCCCAAATAAAGACACATTCGGTTTTTTAATACAAAAGAATCAGATAAACTGTGAAAATCACTGTCAACAGATATGGCACCAATGAATGGTTGAAAATGGTTTAAAAGGAAACAAATATTCACAGGCTTTAGTATCAATGGACAGTAGTGTTAATGGTTATAAGTAGGATACTGAGTAACAGAAGCTGAGAAGAGATTCTTGTGTGTTTATACATTCTTGTAACAATCTGAATGGCTGTGGGGTAACACAAATTGCTGGATTAAACAAGTGTGTGTTTTATTATTAGATTCTTAGAACATCTTATTCCCTGGTTACCAATGTCAGCCTTGATTTTTGACCCTTCAATAAAAAGCTATATTTATTACTTTCAGCTTTTGCACAAAAGTGCTGTTCTTATCTCACTGGATGCAAACACTGCCACTAGGCCAAAAGGCAATATGTTCCATTTTTGTTGCTGCAATGGGTGAAAAAAAGCCACTGTCATCGATCAACCACGGCTTCACACAATTACAAACCCTGCCAATGATTTCAGCAAACCGTCATTCTATAGGACTTTGTACAAGCCTGTAATTTTAGAGTTGTAATTTGGCCCCTTTTAATCTTACAGGTATCATTGCTGTACAAACACCAGAGAAGCCACTGCACTGATATCACTAAACTGGATTTATTTTGCAATTAAATAAAATCTATGGAGCAATAAGGTCATCTTTACTCTCTAAACATTTTCTCTCATTTCTGTTCAAGCTGGTAGTCTTACACTAGCAATCACTCAATGCAAAGCACTGATTGCTCTACCTGATCTGACTAAAGATAGAAAAAAACAAAAACAAAAAATGAGAGTGATAATATTAATTTCAGTAAGTTATTAGATAAAACAAAATGTATACAATAGTGGAGCTAGATTATTCACTAATTACTTTTGAGTCTCAAGGATGTAAACAGTGCTTTTTAACAAATGAAAACATTTTAATCACATTATTTCCCTTTAGTTTTATTGCTGTATTTTGCCTTCTTAAAAGTTGCTGGCAACAGAGCATTACAGGTGAGATATAGAGGCTTCAGAACAAAAGGAGTAATAGAAGGGATAGTGAATTTGGACTGCAACATTTGAAATGATCACTATATGGCAGAAAAGAGATAAACTTGTATCTTGTATTTATCTGTTGCTGCCATCTAGTGGTCATCTTGATTTTGCAGTCCAGATTGAATATCCCTTCTGTTAGAAGCCTTCAACTGCCCTGAAGTATTCCTCCCATAGTTTCATCACAGCCACAATGCAATATTTTACATTTCACTTTACGTATCAAATGTGGCACTTCTGGAAAAAATGTGTTGTATCAGGCTAGCCAAATGCTCCACAGTTATAAAAAAGCAGTTTTAGAACAATGCATATATTTTTATTAAATCAAGTTCAGGAAAATCAGGGAAATATAACAAAGATTACAGAGCTGAACTAGTTAGAACACAGAAAGCAGAAAAATCAGTTCAAATCTGCTTACATATGCAAAAATTACTGGATGGCCTTTGGCTTTTTGTTAATTATGTTAACATAAATAACAAATTATTTGATGACAAAGGCAGTTATAATGCAATTAATGACATATCGACGAATAAGCAACAGAACAAAATACTGCAGAAGCAGGAGGGGGAAATGCACGTGGAACACTTTTATTTTTTAAGAAATAAAAACAAATGAGGGGGGGAGTTTACATGCATACATACATTCACAGCTAGATCAGCCCTACATTGGTTCTGCAATAGCAATGTGTTTGGTGTAGTGGTTAAGATGCTGGCCTAGAAATCAGGATACTGTGAGTTCTAATTCTGCTTTAGACATGAATGTGGCTCTCTCTCACTCCAATCCACCTCACACGGTTGTTGTTATTGTGATAAAAATAAGAGGAGGAAGGAGTATGATATATGTTTGCTGCCTTGAATTACTTCTAAAGCAATAGGCATATAAAAAAATCAAATAAATGTCATCTTGTGTGCAGGAGTACTTGTTCCTTTACAAATAAGGATTCTTTTGACACTAACACAGCAAACGTTAAGGCTCCATATTTACAGAAGAGTGGATTTAGCAAGTGTAGCTGCTGTCTTGCGTAGGTAGAGGATTCCCATCTTCTGATCTGCACCTGGCAAACACATCGAAGGAGTCTCTACAGTTTCCCCATCACTTTTGTTAGTTTAAAAGTGATTTCCTAATCATCAGCCCAAACCTGTATTTCGGAGTACATGGGAGATGATGGTTTAGAATGAATACAGGTAGTCCTCGACTTACAACAGTTTGTTTACTGACCATTCAAAGTTAGAATGGGACTGAAAAAGTGACTTATGACTGTTTTTCATACAGCTGTTACTAACCTGAAATAGCAATAGACGTATATACCACTTTATAGTGCTTTCCAGCCCTTTCTAAGCGGTTTACAGAGTCAGCCTATTGCCCCCAACATTCTGGGTCCTCAATTTACCGACCTCAGAAGGAATGTAAGTCTGAGTCAACCTTGTGCCCATGAGGATCGAACTGCCGAACTGCATGATTCACTTAGCAACTGTGGCAAGAAAAGTGGTAAAATGGGGCAAATCTCGCCTTAACAAATGTCTCACTTAGCAACATAAATTTTGGACTCAGTTGTGGGTCGTAAGTCAAAGACTGCCCGTAAAGAGGAAGATGGTACAATGGATGACAACATCAGTGGACAGGCAACAAAGGAGAATAGGAAGGGATGCATGTCTTAAAGCAGGGGTCTCCAACCTTGGCAACTTTAAGACTTGTGGGCTTCAACTCCCAGATTCTGGGAGTTGAAGTCCACAAGTCTTAAAGTTGCCAAGGTTGGAGAGCCCTGTCTTAAAGAATTTGTGGAAAAATACTCTTTTTCCCGGGTTTTTGTTTTTGATTTGCTTCCTTAACTGCTAGCGCTTTGTTTCAAACACCAGAAAAGGCAAGGCAAGACAGAGAAGCTTTGATCAGCTTTCTTTCTTCAAAACCTTTTTCCAACCCAAACTCAAGTCCTGATCTGAATTGGGGATCTTTTTGCATCCAATAGAAATTTCCTTCCAGCGGACTTCTTTCCTCCTATAGCTTCTTCAGCTCTTTTGTCCTCTCCTCACCGCTCCTTTTCTCTGCCGTTAACAGCGAGCGGGCAAAGATTAAGCAGCAGCAGCAGCAGCAGCCCTGCCGAGCATCTCTTTCAGGGCCGGCCCCAGCTGTTGGACCTCTGCCTGCCTGCACCTCACAGGAACGGGAAGGAGACGGCGCTCGTCCCCTGCCTCCGTCCTCCACCCCAAGCGTCTCCCTTCGCTCCCTCCCTTTTACCTGGGCACCCACCGCTCGCGCCGCTGCCGCGACTCCTCTGAGGAGAGCCCGGGGCCCCCTCATGGCCTGATTGCCCGGGTGCCACAAAGGTAGTAGCGGTGCAACAACAGCCACGGCACGTAGCCCAGCTAAGGGCGGGGAACGTCCACTTCCTACAGCTATCTGGCCCGCCCGCCGCCGCCGCATGGAGGCGAAGCATAGGCCGAGGCGAACCTCGTAGCCGCCTCCTCACTAAGCGCAGCGAAAGCGATCCGCCTCTTTCCCATCCCTTTCCTCACTACGACCCGTGAGGGATGAGGAAGATACAATCTCTCCGTCGGGCCGCGGAAGTCTTACTTCTGGATCTGAGATGTGGGTTAAATTACAACTCTGGCCATCCTTGATCCTGGGCCGGGATTGCTGGAGCCGATAAGATTGCAATCCAGCCGCTCTTGGGGGTTTTCTTGCATTTTAACTAGTTCAAACCTCCCCCCTGCGAAACTCCAGGGGGACGCGCTGGCGCGAAGGATCTGGTTTTGCAAAGTGAAACAAATATTACACGCGAGGGAAAGGGGAGTTGTCAGTGGGATTTCTGGCTTCTCAGTTCCAGAATTATTATTTCCAGCATTATTTACTCATAATATTTGTATAGATCCTCAATTAAAATTTCTCCCCGGAGCTTCTGGGAGGACTATCGCAAAGAGTGGTAGAAATGCTTGTTTTGTGAATATGGTACTGTATTGTGTGTTCTCTGATCCTGAACTGAAAACTGGAATTTTACTATTGCAAGGGTATGTGTGTGTGTTATGCACTGTATGACTAAGGCATTACAGTATAAAGATAAAATCATGAAAAGGTGAATCCACATTTAAGTCCTTAACTATATTTTGGCTCACCTATGCAGCAGCACATAGCAAACCGCCTTGTGTTTACACATTCAGGCTAAGGCAAAATGAAACAAACGGCTTCAAGGAGGAAAATGCTTTGTTTTGCTGTGGCAGCCTTCTCCTGGATGTCCTTCAGATGTGGTGGACTTCAAATTTGGAGGAATTGGAATTGTCCAACTCATCTGTTTTCAAACTTATGGAACTGCAGAATCAAAGACTTTGAATTAAAATATTAAGAGGAAGGTGAATGAAAGTAAAGCAGCTTCAGTTGTAGCCCTTTCTCAAGTTTATGGAGTGTTATTTCTAATATGTAAAGTAGGTGTGCAGTCTAGATTGACATACCAACTTAGATAAAAGTTCCATGCATGTTTACTCCCACAAAAGCACACATAATAGCAAAGATGACTGGAAGAATCAAGTCAAGTTCAGTTTTCAACCAAAGACATAAGAATTAAAATTAGTTCTGGGATGTATAAAACTTTTTAAAAATGAATGAAAAATATTTTATGTAATCCATGAAAATATACAATATTTCAAAATTCTGCAATGTGTTGATGACTTTTTTAGATTGAAGAACCTATCCTTCAGAATTTTAAAGGATGGGATATATGGAATCTACAATCTGCCATTTAAGAAGCCTGCAGAGATACATAACATAAACAGAATGAGTGGAATGGCCAATGGGCTGGATAGGAAATGATAGAATTGCATACACACAATCCAGAAAATGTATTTAATTTTGCATTTAACAATCTCAATCATCATGCAATGATAAATATCATAAAAAGTTCAGATCCATCACCAAATATTCAAGAATAAATACATTTCAGCTATAATCATTTTCTTGATCTCACTGCAATCTATATTATTAATCATGAGATTTCCTGATTAAATAGTGTGACACCATAAGTTTGAGCAGTTTTAGTTTATTATATTTTATAATTAGTTTTTAGTTTTATTTATAAGTTAAGATATTTAAATATGAGTGTAACACCAGAATGAAATTATTTTAGATATATCCCCCATATTTTTATTCTCAGTTCTAAACAATTCAGTACAAATATCCTGTACTAAGTCCTTATTTACTCATATAATTTGAATCTATTTTTATGCAGATGATTAGAAAAGTATCTATAATATTTGAGAAGGTAACATGATTTTCCACATATAATGATTATTATTTCAAACTACCCTCAATCTGCCTTTATGGATAAAAAACTACAGATGAGGATTGCAGAAAATATTTTTTTATGTGATGTCGTTCAACTGGAATAAAACTATTTCAAAGGTGAAAACGATGCAGGAATCAGGAGCATGTTTTGTTGGGTTTCCAAGAACTGAATATTCTCCCGAACTGAAAATGAGAAAATACACTCTCTCAAACATATATAAAAGCTTGATAGACATTCCAAGATGCACAGTAATATCTTACCAGCTGCTACCACTCTGGCATCTTCATGGGCCATATGCCTCCCAGCTGCCCGGATATCTGGATTCTCAAACCACCAAAGCACATGAACTGTGAAAGTAAAAGCAAGAACACAGTACTAGCACAAGGTGTGCATACAAATCTATAGGACAAATTATGATGTTCAAGTTCCAATGTCCACAAACAATTTTCTGCCCTGAGACCTCTGTACAATTCTATAAAGACTAGGCACAGAGCTACGGAAAACAATGTATATCAGATATGATATAGAGGCACGGTGTTGTTCTAGATCAGGGATATCCAACCTTGCTAACTTTAAGACTTGACTTCAATTCCCAGAATTCCCCTGTCAGCATGGCTGACTGGGGAATTTTGGGAACTGAAGTTTAATAGTCATAAAGTTGCAAAGATGGCCACCCCTGTTCTAGCGTTAAATAACTGTATCCCATGTTCTGTGTTCTAAAATTTCAGGTCCTTGCATTTCCTCCCAAAAAGTAGGTAAACTTTTTCCAAAACTTCAGAAAGCCATTGCCAATAAGTGTAAACATGAAATAGATGAACCAACAAACTGGCACGCTGTAAGACAGCTATACTCCTAGAATTTTCTCCAAATATTTAGACAATATTCTTATGATGCTAGAAGTGGGGATCCTGTTTTCAATAGTGCAATGATATAACTGATGCATTGCCATTTGCTATGAACAGAACTTGTTTAACGGGCAAAACAAAAATAATATTCCAAAAGTTTTATCTTTTAAATATGACTAAATCTGGGCCCACCTGATACCATTTTTCTTGTTCCTATGCTATACTGTACATATACCTGAGCATGTGTGAAGTTATAAATTATAGGAATATAAACATATATATATTGGAGCATGATTTTGTATTTGAAATAAGAAAAATCTTGAGCCTGTACCTGTATTAAGAAATCCATATTCTGTGTGGAAAAAGCCAATCAGTTTTGCGTAGCCTTTACTAACATGTGCATCAATAGCTGCTTTGAATGAATTTCCCCATAAAGCTGGTCCACCTGGTTTTAGCTGATAAGTCACCAACTCATAAACTCCTAGGAGGAAAAAAATCATTTTCAGGTTATTATCGGCAGTGAGGCAAAAACAAGCAACTCATTTCTTACAGTACAGTATTTCTACATCTTCACCACTGATCTAAATTCAATTTCATTTTACTTTTTGCCTATGCCTTCTTGGGTTTAAATTTACTTTCAGTTCATAATTCAGAATTATATTTGTGTAGGTATGCCCATTATTCCACAGATTCCACGCCTGTCTCAAACAGAAAAGATTTAAATATAATTTGACCACTTTAAAAACCCCATTTTACCAATGCATGAAATCATTTTAAGAGACAGGAATAGACATAGTAATTTCTCTCTCACACACACATACACAAATATAAATAAGGACTTGGAAAATATGATACCTTTTAAAAGGAGATTAAAAGAATGAATATTTTGAAGTATTGTTTTGGTTGCTGTGGAAAGAAGTATAAATATGTTGCTTATGGTTTTTTTGGCATATGTATATCTTTACAGGATGGTTAGAGGCAAGGGGGTGGGGGGGGAAACAGCTTGTAAAAAAGAAAAAGAGCTAAAGTTTATTACCTCAGTAAGATTTATGGGTTTCAGTAACATAACTAGGTACTTTTTTTGCCTGTGGGAGCCATTTTGGGGGTATCAAGTTAAACCAGTAAGGCCTGTTGCAAATGGTAAAGCGGCTTCTTGAAATAAACTTCTGCAACTTTATTTCAGAAGCTGCTAATCTTGGCTCCTCCCTTTATTCCTCCGTAAGAAACTAATGAATATTACTAATCAGGTGTGCTCCATAATTTTAGTGAACATGTATGATTCCAAACCGAGCAATATTACTATCTTCCTTAGACCATCTCCTCAAACAATTTCTGAGTTTCTGTGAAATTCCATTCACTGACTACGAAATCAGTGCAACAGGTTGAGGAGCAAGAGAACTGACCTTCTTTTGGTGGGGTTCCCAACTCACACCAGGGAGCCATATAAGCAATTTCCATATGCTGCTTATCCAGAAGTGGAAGAATTCCAGCTAGTTTTTCCTGCCATTCTTTATCATTGACTACAGCTTTCCTTACAGCTGCTCTGTGTGCAAAATTATCTGTGAAAGGAAAGAGATTGAACTTCTTAGAGCCGTGTTATATTTGCTTCCATGATAAGTGTACAAAAGTATAGAGAAATAAAATTAACATTTCATAAAAAGTTTTAACTTCATATTACTATTAGAGAACAAAACTTTCTAAAACGTGGCCTTGGAATATACATACAGTCTGTTCCATCCTATTTTCTCTTCAAGAATCTCACATGCTGTTTTGCTGGGCCATGCACTGTTGCATAATCTCCAATACTTATGAAAATTGTGAATTAAACTCCAAATGGTTTCAGCAGATGACAGGGACTCCAGATGATGAGCGAGAGAGACCTGGGCCTCCTTTAGCAGTTATAGATTGTGAGCCTTGATGCCTCAGAATTTTCCAGGCAGTAATGGAAATGTCCATTACCAACTTTTCTCACTGGCAGGCAATTTGATGTGCATCAGCAAGCAGAAGGGTGAATACTCTCGCTGTTTCCTATTGCTTATTTAACAAAATAGTACTTCTAAACTGTCTTCATTAACCCCAAAAGGTCCTGAAACTCTTTTGGACCTTGTTATTTGTAACCCAAGGATGGTAACCATATAACCTAACAAACTTTTAAAAGCCACATTCAACCTCTTTGAAACACCACCATGCAATTCATACCATATTTCCAAATATGAAATGCTTTATTCATTGCCCCAAATTCAGCTGTCCAGAATCCAGTCATCTGTGAGTGAACTGTACGAATCTTAATATATTTATTGACCAATTCAAGAAACTCTTTTGTCTTTGCTGGCTTAATGTCATAAGTGCGAAATTCATAGATAGTGCCAAGTTCCTGTCTGGGTCCGGTAGCAAAAGATGAACAAGCCTGAAACACATTTAGCTTTAAAGAGACAAAAGCATAAAAATAATTGGTGGAAATGATAGTTTCCAGGTTTGTAATCATGGAATATATTATTTGATCAGTGAAATACTACCTGGGAATTTTAATAAATAAAATACTAAAACTTCATTCATGTTTGACTTACGACCACAATTGAGCTCAAAATTTATGGTGCTAAGTGAGACATTTGTTAAGTGAGTGTTGCCTCACTTTACGACTTTTCTTGCCACAATTAAGTGAATCACTGCAGTTCTTAAGTTCGTAATACAGTTAAGTGAATCTGGCTTCTCCACTGACTTTGCTTGTCAGATGGTCGCAAAAGGTGATCACAGGACCCTGGGATGCTGCAACTATCATAAATATGACTCAGTTCTAAGTGTCTGAATTTTGATCACATGACTGTAGGGGTGCTGCAATGCTTGTAAGTGTGAAAAGCTACTTTTTTTCAGTGTAACCTTGAACTGTTTGTTGTAAGTTGAGGACTACTTGTAATTCACTGAGAGCAAATACAGTTCCAGTGCATTAGCACATGTGGTGCCATTCGTCTTGAAGACTTATAGAAAAATTCAAGACAGGGAGAAAGGAAGTAAGAAAAAAACAGAGAGTTCGTTCAGTTAATGATCTGTATCTTCCTAGATTCCCAAAATCCACTATAAAGGAGGAGGTATTATGCATGAAAAAATGCTCCAGAACAGTGGTGGTATTCTACCGGTTTGGCCCGGTTCTGCCAAGCCAGTAAAGCCAATGAGCAGCAGAGACCAAACTGGTTCTCTCCACCGCTCTGCTGTTGGGCCCACCTGCCTGCCCAGGCTCCCATATTCACCTTTATTCCCTGATTTTGAAGCACAGCTGCTTTGCAAGGCACAGCAGAGTGCTGCGCAGCAGCTGCTGAAGAGAGTGCAGGCTTGCAGGAGGTGAATTGGAACGCCTCTGTGCCTGCGCGAAGTGCGCATTTGATGCACGTGCGCACGGAAAGTGTGTCCACGTACGCAAAGTGCACCCACCAAGCCACGCCCACCGAACCGGTGGTAAAAATCTTTGAATCCCACCACTGCTCCAGAAGTTCACAAGGGGAAATTCTGTAATTAAATGTCTGCTGGAAACTTTGGTCTACCACTGTGAGTTACAATAGTTCCTTCAATTGTTCGTGGAGAAGACATTGTTAGTTCCAAATTTTCTTATATGTGTGTCACATGCACAAAGGATGCACACACTCCCAAAAGTAGAGAATGCTTCGGACTCTATTCAAGCACCACATCTTTTCATTAGCGCAACCTGATTTTTTTTCAAGCTTATGCCTAAATCTAAAAAAAAAAAAAATGCTGATGCTTTAAGGATTTTTTTTAAAGCTTGAAATCTCCAAAGCAGCTTTTAAAAACATATTAAGAATCTTCAAAGCTATTCCTAAAGCACTCACGTTTTTCTTTTTTCCCCCCAAGCTCACAGGAAGACTTGAAAAAAATCAAGCCGCTTTACAGAGTGATTCTAAGTGGTTTACAGAATCAACATATTGCCCCCAATAATCTGGGTCCTCATTTTACTGACCTCGGAAGGATGGAAGGTTGAGTCAACCTTGATGCCATTATATACATCACAGTATCCATAAACTATGGATTACAGACTATGGATTATAGTGTGGTAAATGCAACACGATAAACCCAAATCAAACTGTATTACAGTTTAACTTTTTGTGAAGTTAGACAATTGGCAGCTAAAGAAATCAACACATTTCACATACCCTATAAATAGAAGTTCTTTCTACATCACTTTACATGAGAATCTACAACTGCTTGATTTTATAAAATAGGCACACATCCAATATTCTTTGGACTGGGGTGGCATAGAAGCCTGAATAAATAATAACAATATTCTGACCATACAGGGCCAAGAATATTGAGATTTGTGGCACTGTCTTTCACAAACGTTTTCCTCCTTTACTAATTTTTCAACAGAAAAAACACTGATATCTTCCAAGGAAGTGCATGATTTCTAACATAGTTTAGAAACTAGTGTGCAAATCAATAACTAGAAGCACAGCAAAAGATGTGCATGTCAGCAATCTATGGTAAAGTATCATAATTCGTTTCACTTAGGAACCGACAGTGCATTTTTCATAGCTTTATGCACCAGTGCTCATCTCTGGCGTTAGTTCATAACATGTTTTCCAAGCCGTACACTTCAAGCCCCAGACAGAAGCGCTGTGTTTTTCCTAGGTAGCATTTCTTCAAAGATGCCTAGAAATTAATACATACATATATTTGAAATCTCAGTTCAATCAAAACTCTTTCCATTTTTTTTACATCTCTTTCATATTATGAAACTCAAAATGTACCACTAACGTTGCAGAGATTTGTTTTACAGGTAGTCCTCGACTTAAAACAGTTTGCTTAGTGGCCATTCAAAGTTACAACACCACTGAAAAAAGTGACTTATGACCATTTTTCAGAGTTACTACATTTCCAGCATCCCCATGATCATGTGATCAAAATTCAGACGCTTGGCAAATGGTTCATACTTACGACCATTGCTGTGTCCCAAGGTCACGTGATGCCTTTTACAAACTTTTGACAAGCAAAGTCAATGCGGAAGCCAGATTCACTTAACAACCGGGTTACTAACTTATCAATTGCCCCGATTCACTTAACAACTGAGGTAAGAAAGGTCGTACAATGTCTCCCTTAACAACAATATTGGCCTCTATTGTCAAGGACTACCTGTATTTTGATCCAGCATCTGTCTTTTTAAACTTCCAACATGTCAATAAAAATGTTCAGTCGGTAAAAATATTATGTTTAAGGAGAAATCACTAGAGATTAATGGTAAATTACAAAGTAAACAAATAGTCATAATTCTAAACAAAATTTAGACATTGACATTAAGATCTCTTGTAACAAAAAATAACAGTGATGCAGCTGGACATCCCTACACATACAGCATATAAAAAGAATTTGTTTTTTCAACATAGCATAAGCATAAAACCTAAATGACATGTTACAGAAAAATGCATTTGCTGTGCCATAATAGTACCAAACCCCCAATGCTACTAACAACTTTATGATATTTTATCTGAAATTGTCTAGGATTGGTAAAGTCATCTGAAGAGAAGAAAACTATGTTAGAAATATACTACTAAAACTTGTCCATTTGTGGCAGGGAGAAGAGTATTCAAATGATGCTTTTTTATAGCATGGGGAGAAACAGTATCATATGCCTCTCTCAGGAGAAAAACTGATTCAGTAAAAATGGGCCATCCAGTGAAGAAGTGAAAATGGAATCAGATTCATACTTGTAATTTATTGATGATTATTTACTTCTTCCAGAATTTCCATATTTTGTTTTTCTCTCTTATATTAGACCCTGTCTCTGTAACATTCATGTAAATTTACTTAACTTGCAAAAATAATGATAGCAGAAGCACACACATTTGATTTGTTATACAGCTCTATACAGAGAACCCTTCAGAATAATGCATCCAAACTGCTTCATTTCTCTTTATACACTGTCAGCTTCTACTTATATGTTCCAAAGAGTTCATTTCCCAATTATCCTTCAATCAGCAAGCCGTTTTTTCACCATGATTTCTGTCTAATTGAGCTCGATTTCTGACAATTCCATGATATGCCCATTTGTTTTCTTGGCAACGATACAGAAATGTGATATGGCTTTTTCCATAGTGCCAAACTCACACTGTTCTTTTAAAGAAACATTATTTGAACTGTGATACATTCATAGTACATTTATTGATGCTCTAAAAAACCCGAATATTCAGAAAATATTCCTGATGAACTGATTAGTTTTGACTTGGGACAAATGAAATGAAATGGTATCTAAGCTTCAGAACAGGAAGCACATTGTAAAATTAAAATCTCCTTCCAAGTGGGCTTGATTCCTAGTGAAATCTGGGAAGCAGACAGATGCAGAGGTAGGTAAAAAGAGGAAGGCAGGAAGGAATCAAGAGGGTATTATCATATGGAATCATATTACAGGTAGTCCTCGACTTACAACAGTTCATTTAGTGACCATTTAAAGTTACAACAGCCCTGAAAAAAAGTGACTTATGACAGTTTTTCACACTTACAACCTTTTAGAATCCCCACAATCAAATGATCAACATTCAAACACTTCAGACTTGGCTTGGCAACTGACTCATACTCATGACAGTTGCTGGGTCCCAACGTCATGTGATCCCCTTTTGCAACCTTCACTTACTTATCGTGTTACTGACTGATCAACTCTAGTGAGACACTTAACAACTGTGGCAAAAAAGGTCGTAAAATGGGGTAAAACTCACCTCACTTAGCAACAGAAATTTGGGGCTCAATTGGGGTCATAAGTCGAGGACTGCCAGTATACCAAATACTGTATTATATACAATGGAAGCTGTTTGCCATTGCCCTCTTCCAGGCTCAACGCTTCTGAGGTCACTCGCGATCCAGCTACTAGGTGCTGCCACCTGCTTGCTGGGCAATTTTCTGGGGGGGGCGAGTAGCTTCACATTTTGGGAGGAAGCTGGACCGGCAGGGTTTAGAGCAATAGCCAAAGGCAGGCAAAGGCACCCCACCCGTTTAGGAGAAACCGAACATAAGAATTGCAGGTTTATTATCTTCCTTCTAAGAGGGTCTTAACTGAAATCACATCAAATCCCGGTGTATTCTAAAGGCTGTATCTTATTGCCCTGTGTGTGGGCATCTTATTGCAGGGTCTCAACCTTGGCAACTTTAAGCCTGGCGGACTTCAACTCCCAGAATTCCCCAGCCAGCTTGCAAACTGGCTGGGGAATTCTGGGAGTTGAAGTCCGCCAGGCTTAAAGTTGCCAAGGTTGGAGACGCCAGCATCTTAGCAAAGGGGGAATTGGGGGAGGGGGAGGGGTTTGTATGGAGTGGGGTGCGATCCCGCCAGTAGTTCCCTCTCCAGCCCAGCCCGGAATAGCAACTCCCCTATGGAAACACGTAACAACGCGGAGCAGGCACCTAACCATCCGCAGCCTGGAAGAAAGGGACAGGTGGGTTTCCCAGGCCATTTACCTGGGCGCGGAAAGGCTCTGCCGCTGCTGCTCGTCTGAGGAAGCGGCCAAGGACGGAGCCCACGCGGAGACCCAACATGGTAAGGAAATCTGCAAGTGCCCAGAGCCCACGTTGAAGGACGAGAGGGCACCACACTGACTCCTCTTTCGCTTACGGAGGCCTTAGGGGACCAAAAACCAAGCCTTGGCGGGCTGGCGTATTCCGAGACGACTCTTCCCAGCGGCGGGAAACGCAGGCGCTTCGTTGTTGCGCCTTTGGGTCGCCCTTTCGCTTTGCTTTCACACGTCCGAAATCTCTTTTAACCCGCGCTGCTATATGCTTGTCTACTGAGACGAATGAGGTTCCCTCTCCCCCTGCCTCTTTTTGCCCCGCTGCTATTAAGAAACATGAGAACGCATCTGCTGTTGTCCCAAAGGTGCAATTCAGGTGACCCTGAAGACACAGATAAACCTCCAAATGCTTCAATGAGCCTCGAAAACTTGACAGCTTTAAGACTTGTGGACTTCAACTCCCAGAATTCCTCCTCCAGTCATGTTAGCTCAGGAATTCTGGGAGTTGAAGTCCACAAATCTTAAACTTGCCAAGTTTAATTTCTTGCCAAGTTTGGATTTCTTACAGACTTTCATCTACTGTTGCTGCTTCAAAGCAGCAGATTTCTTTAGTTACCTAATTTTTCCAGTGATGACAAGGCTGGGTTCACAGCCAGCTTTGGACAGGTGAGGTTTGGACAAATGTATGATGCCCATTTTTTGATGGGGTAAATGCAATACTTCTCAACTTTGGGCACAATCAATCAAAGAATGTGGACTTCAATTCCCAGAATCCAGAAGTCAGCATGCTGGCTGGGGAATTCTGGGAGTTGAAGTCTGTACATCTTAAGAGTTGCCAAAATTGAAAAACACAGTTTAAGGTATACTCTGAACTCAATAAGGTAGATCGACTGAGAAACTGTGATTTAAGTAATCACAAATAACTTTACTGCGATTACTTGAATCATAGTGTCTCAACTGATATATATTACTAAGTTACTGAGATAACTGTCATGTTATGATAACTGTCAGTTAGTCCCAAAGGTTAGGATGTTTCCATCTTCTGTTTACTTTGATGGAAGGGTATTGTACCGAACAGAAGTTTTTCTTTGGTATGAACAGCCAAAGAATGAAACTCTTTGGCTCATTTAACAACTTATAGGAAGTTGGATTCTCACCTTAAATGAAGCCTTCATTTAATCCACCCATTAGAAGTGTGTAAAGTGTCCAACAGTGATTGGATTCATACAACATGCTAAGGTGACACCAAACAGGCCACATGTAAGTGTGAAAAAGGATGCTTAAATTTATATTCAGCTTTAGCTGAAGGAAAGCTCACTAAGAAGCTTTAAAATTTATATTCAGTGACGAGTGAACTAAGGCTCAAGAAAATTCAATCTTAAACAGTTCCATTTCTTCAAAAGTGGCAAACTGCTCATGTTGTTCAGCCAATGGGAAATATAATGGTTAAAAAAAAAATGTAATGGGATTACATTTCTGTGCCTCTAGTAATGGTGTATTTTTTTCTTGAGGAAAATGCATCTAATAGCTATACTAAAACAATATTAAAAATAAATTTAAGTGAATCTGGTCACCCTTAGCAATGAATATTAAAAACTGCATAACTATATTCTTCTGCCTGTATTTCACTGTTTTGATTGGTAAGTCCTGGAGTTCTTTAAATACTGTCATAATGGGGATTATTTTAGCCTGGAAAAGGCTGATAAGACAATCCTGTCACCACAGAAGTTACATTATAAAATCCCTTATCTATAACCATGCTGATAAGCATAATGGAAATTATAGTCCAATGATATCTGTGCACTGGATTTTGGAAGAGACGGCCAGTATAAATATGACAAAATACCTAATACTAAATCTTTAAATGGATCACACTTTTAATTGTTTTGCTCAGGTTCTACTGCTATTACTTCTTTATTTTTTCTACATATATTTAGGACATTTTATAAAGGATTATACATTTGTGTCATGAAATTGGTTAATTTACCTGTTAGCATAATCTTCACTGTAATATTTCATTTGAATCACAGTCATAAAGCATGGATTGCCAAATGTCACTGTAACTTTGCCATTATTTTAAATCAGAGTATTATTTAATTATATTTATATCTATCCACTGTGTTTTTAATCACATTTTTTTTTTTACTGAAACGAGGGATTGTTAATGTAGCCCAATGATTGCATATTTGCTGCCGGCTTTTCAAATGTATAATGTAAATACGGTTCTCAAATTGTAACTGGAAAAATCATAGGAGGCTATTTTTAGGTCTGTTCAGCAAACAGAATCCAGAAATAAACTCACTACTTCTGTTTTTAGTAGTATCAAGTAAGTGTCAAATATATTTGGTTTCTTCCCAAAACCTGTGTCAAGAAAAGAGTGGGCATCAGCCATTGGAATATAACAGCTTTGTTCTGTGAATGGAGCAGATAAGGTGAATGGCCTAAGGGCATTTTGTTAAATTTAAGGGGGGGGGGGAATAGCAAGAAAGAGGTGGAGGTAATGAAAACAAAGTATCTTGTAATATTGTATCACTTTATTTATTTATTTAAATAATTTATATGGCTGGCAACCTCATACTAGTGACTCTGGGTACAAAGATTAAAACTAAAGAATTAAAATAATAGAGTTTCCCTATGATAAGATGGGTGTCCAATAAATTTAATTAATAAATAACCCATAAAAACACATCAGCCACACCTGGGTTAGCCTAACATTCTAGCCCAAACATCTGGAGAAACAGCCAGGTCTTCAAAACATAAAATAACAGAAGGATTGGGGCCATCTGGATTTTCTTGAGAATGCTGATCTTTAGCAGTATTTACTGTACAAATCTTAAATAGAAGAAGAATCTGTAATATACTGTAGTCTGGCAGTTTCTTTGATAACATGTTCCAGTTCAATATGTGAACATAAGAAAAGGCCATGTTGCTTCCTCATTGTGAAGGTTGTGGGGACAATGTTCCCCACATTTATTTTATTTTCCCCATTATGTATTTTATTTATTTTATTGTAATAAAACTAAAGATGAGACAATAAGATGAGATGGGTGGCTATATAATAAATTGAATAAATAATAGCTGTAAAGGCCAGTATAAAAGTAGACTATAATTATAATTTAGAGTTGTTCTTCATTTTGTATTATTACTGTGCAAAATTTATCTTGCAGCAATTAGTATACAGCAATGTAGATTTTGAAATGTCAGGTTATATTAAATATATATTATTGAATATTAAATATATATTATTAAATATTAAATGGTTAATCTTTTAAAAAAACATCTTTTAGGAGTAATTGAATTTAACATTGTATAGATTGGCTTCTACAAAGAAAACTAATTATAAGATCCATATGAAGTTTTACATCCATATGACTATTATTAAGTGTTGTACCTTATGATTCTTGATGAATGTATCTTTTCTTTTATGTATACAGAGAGCATTTGCACCAAGACAAATTCCTTGTGTGTCCAATCACACTTGGCCAATAAAAGAATTCTAATTCTAAATTCCTTTATTAAAATGTTAGATAAAACTTGTTCCTTTTATGCCTGGCTTGAAAAGAATAATATGAAGATTGGCCCTTCAATATGCTTTCCTCGTTCCGTAGGGTTGTCGTGGTGGTATTTTTTTTAATGACCTGTGTTTAAAACACAAAGGGATTGAAGAAGTTGCTTGCGAAATAATCTATTTGAAAGTAAAAAAGTACCCGCTATAAACTCTATCATTTCTTCAGTAATACACGTTATATAAATTTTAATTCCTTTGTGTGTCCAATCACACTTGAAAAACCAATAAAAAAATTCTAATTCTAAAAATTCCCTTGTATGTCCAAGCTCTGTTCCTACTGGCCATATACAAGTGTATTCTGAAGTTCCTTTATTAAAATGTTAGATAAAACTTGTTCCTTTTATGCCTGGCTTGAAAAGAATAATATGAACTACAAAGAACCCCCAAAACCAAAAATACAAAATCAGTTAATGACAATTAAACACAAACTGAATTTACTGGAACAAGAAAAATTGAGATAAATCTGAAAAATGACCAAGCAAATCTATTTTGAGCATGCAAACAAGCCAGGGAGATGGTTAGCCCACAAACTCAAAAAAAACGAAGGAAAAAAAAAAACTGATACACCAATTAATGGACGAGAGGGGCAACTTGCAAGATGAGATAGAGAAGAAAAAAGAGATCACCCATAAATACTTACGGGAAATTATATAAAAGGAAGAAGTTAGTGAGGATAAAATAAGGAAATACCTAGAGGAAGTGAACGATAAAGCAATTGGAGAGGAAGAGATAGAACTATTAAATAAAAATATTACATGGTCCGAATTGAAGTCAGCAATAGAGAAGCAAAGCAACAACAAATCGCCAGGACCAGATGGGATACCTGTAGAACTTTTATAAAACAATCATAGAACAAATTGGACCACTGATGTTGGAAGTATTTAATGAGGTACTCTTAGCAGCTAGGATGCCGGACTCTCGTGGATGCCTTAATTTCGCTTGATCCCGAAGGAGGATCTAGACCATAGATTCATTAATAATTACAGACCGATTTCGCTCCTGAATGCAGATTACAAACTATTCTCTTCTATTATAGCTAATAGATTAAAACAGGTTTAAACACACATATCCATGAAGATCAAAATGGATTTCTCCCATTTCGACAAATCAAGAATAATTTAAGAACAGTGATAGACATTTCAGAATTCTATGAAGCCCATCCGAAAAAACAATTTGCATTTATGTTTTTGGACGCTGAAAAAGCATTCGATAATTTAAATTGGCATTTCTTAATACACAAAATATACAATATGAACCTGGGCACTAGATTCGAAAACATCATTAACTACAATTTACCACACCCAACAGGCAAATATTCTAATAAATGGGGAACAAACTGGCCCAATAAAAATAGAAAAAGGGGTAAGACAGGGTTGCCCTCTCCTCTGCTTTTCATATTCGCCCCAGAATCACTCTTGACGTGCATTAGGTAAAATCTCGAGAATTAGAGGACTGAGGAGTAAATCAGAAGAGTATAAAGTACAAGCTTTTGCATGATGATATGGTTTTCTTTTTGGAGGAGCCTATAGAAAAAGGACATAACTTATTAGAAGAATTAGAAAACGATTTGGAGAAGTTGCAGGACTCAAAATTAATAGGAAAAAACGAAACTAATGACTAAAAAACTTAACAGGAGACCAGAATAAAGAGTTAGAGACATCAATGGGAATACAGGTGATAAAAAAATTAAATACCTAGGAATTTGGCTAACTCCACAAAGCAAATCACTAAAAGAAAACAATTATGACAAACTACTCCAACAATCTAAGAAAGATTTAGATTCCTGGAGTAAATTACAGCTTTCTTTACTGGGCAGGATTGCCTCGATTAAGATGAATATACTTCCAAAATTTCTATATTTATTCCAGACAATTCCAATCAAATTAAATAATTTTTTTTATAGAACTAAATAAGATAACGCTAAAATTTATTTGGCAGGGAAAAAAAGCTAGGATCAACGTAAAAGCCTTACAAGATTTGAAAAGCAGAGGAGGGTTAGCCCTGCCAAACTGGGAAATATATCATACGGCAACCATTTTACTATGGATAAAGGAATGGGTGAATCTAACCAACAAAAGAACACTAATATTAGAAGGCCAACGATATGCAGAAAGGATGGCACGCCTTCCTGTGGGAAACTGGGAAACCCAGGCAATCATATTTCCATAGGCACCTTATCAGGGACTCGCTACTAACCAATTGGAAAAAGTACGTAAAAAACTCTATCTAAAAATACCGATTTGGCTTTCTCCAATGGAAGCAATAGTACACCCTAATAATTTGGATATAACTAAAATGATTAAATACGAGAATTTATTAGACCCACAAGGAAAGCTGAAAACACGACAAGAATTACAAGAGCGAGGATTTACAATTGATCAGTGGGTGTACCTTCAAATCCATAGTAGATATAAACAAGATATTAAGGAATTAAATCTACAATAAATTGCAGACTTTAGACAAAATTCTATTAGGAACCGAATAACAAAAAAATATATCTAAATTCTTGGAAACGGAACTAGAACAAGAGATTGTCAAGGGAAATATGATTGCGGAGCAGAAACGGACGAGTATCACCCTAGCAGAATGGGAAAGGATCTGGAATAGGAACATTAAGATCACGAAATCAGCAGTTTATAAAGAAAACTCGTGACAAAATGTTTTATAGATGGCACCTGTCCCCTTCGAGATTGGCGAAAATGTACCCCAACACGAGTCCCAAATGTTGGAAATGCCAAAACATAGAAGGTACCTTCTTCCATATGTGGTGGTCATGCAAAGAAACTCAGAAACATTGGCAAAAAAATTAGGCATTGGCTAGAGGAGATTACCAAGGAACAAATTGAGTACAAACCAGAGTCCTTCCTTCTAGGAATTTTTGATAAACAAGTATCAAAAAAATTGAAGTATATTATAATTCATATCCTAACCGTGGCCAGACTGGCGTTCGCTTCAGTGCTGGAAATCACCTTCTATCCCCACTGAACAAATGATCATTCAGAAAATTTTAGAATGCAATCGTAATGGACAAACTAACCCAATCATTAAAAATAAAGAATCCTCAACCTATTATAACAATTGGAATCCTTGGTACAATTGGCTAAATCAAAGATAGACTATTTCGAGAAAAATTGTAGCCAAGGGCTACCTAAGCAGAGTTAATGAAAAGTACGCGCTTGACGATATATTTGAAGAAGAAAGGATCTTACAGACAGTCACAAAAATATGGTTTTATTTTAACTGTTTTTCCCATTCTATCCCCCCTTTCCCCTTACCCTTCCCTCTCCTCCCTCATTTGCCCTTCTCTCTTTCCCTCTCGGCCTCTGCCAAGGCCTGTTTGCTTTCTCTTCTGTATATAATTTGTAGATGTGTTGTTTTTAATGGTAAAATTAATAAAGTTTTTCTAAAAAAAAAAAAAAAAGAATAATATGAAGAAGCAGCATATATCATGCTATTTTAATTTATGCCTGGGATTTGCAGCTGATGGTCCGCTTGTCACTGATTATTAAAAAAAAAAATCTTGAGGGAATTGCTCTCAGCTCTCTTTTGCTCTTTAAACAAAAGACTGAAACTTCTGTAGGAATGGATATATAATTTTTTAAAATTAGGGTGAGAGGGAAAAACTCTTGAATTTGCTTATTTTAATATAATTTCATCAAATTGTAAAAGATAAAGACTCCCTTGTATGAAGCTCTGTTCCTACTGTATATACAAGTGTTTCTGAACCTTAGTTACTCTGAGATGTGTGGACTTCAATTCCCAGAATTCCCTTTCATTTTCAAACGGCTAAGTGTCATTAACACAGCTATACAGATAGTCCTCAACTTACAACAGTTCATTTGGTGACCGTTCAAAGTTACAATGGCACTGAAAAAAGTGACTGATGACCATTTTTCATAGTTATGACCTTTGCAGCATCCCCATGGTCACATGATCAAAACTGGGATGCTGGGCAATTGGTTCATATTTATATCCTTTGCTGCGTTCCAAGGTCACGTGATCACCTGCTACCTTCCAATGAGCAAAGTAAATGGGAAAGCAGAATTGCTTAACCACCAGGTTGCTAAATTATAAATTGCAGTGATTGACTTAACAACTGAGGCAAGAAAGGTCATAAAATGGGGCAACGCTCACTAAACAAATGTCTCACTTAAAAACAGAAATTTTGGGCTCAATTATGGTCATAAGTTGAAGACTATCTGTACTGTACTATACAGGAAGGTTATGCAATTTTCTGAGCAACAATATAGAAATGCTTTGCCATTGCCATCTCCCAGGCTGTTCTTTTACCTTCTCAATCTAGCCTACAGCTGTTAGATTTCTTGGTAGTCTCCTATCCAAATACTAACCAAATTCAAATCCCTATAGCTTTTTCAAGAACAACCCTAGTAGCCTAAATGCTGTTTTATGTGAGCTTTTGTTTATTTGTTTATTCGATGCTGCCTGACTCCAAACTGTAGGTGGCTCACAATATATCAGATAATTATAAAATAAAAACAACAAACAGCAAAAGCAAATTTGAACAGAAGGAAGACAAGAATAAGATGGCAACCCAACAGATACTCCAAAAATCCCAGAGGCATCTAGCATCCAGTGGAGGGGTTCCTGAAGAACAGCCACTTTTTTTAATGGCACCCTGGAATGCCAATAGGGTGGGTGAATCTGGATCTTGGGGACACTTCATTCCAGAGGGCGGGCAATGCAACCGAGAAGACGCACTTCCTGGATCTTGATGGATGATATTATTTAATTGAAAGAACCAGGACCGTGCCAACTTTGTTAGCTTGAATTGGAGAGGGGGGGGCAGGACCCAAGGGAGAGAGGGGATCTTACATCTAAATGTGTCCTCTCTCATATAGGGCTTTACAGGTAACCCCCACCATTATGAATTGCTCATTGAAGCAAATTGGCAGCAGGGCAGCTGAAGAGCAGACATTTTACATGTAGAAAGGTATATGGGAAAGACCTTGGGAGAGAGACGGCGTGAAGCGATGCTGCCTAAAGTATGGCCAGATAAGGTAGAGCAGTGGTCCCTAACCTTTGTGGCTTGGCCGCCAGGTGAGGGAAAAGAGGAGCTGTAGGTCAGCTTGCACGAGTAACAGGCTGGCATGCACATTCGACTTGCACAAGTTGAGTTGTGCATGTGTGTGCATGTGGGCTGGCCTGCTACTTGCGCAAGTTGAATTGCAAATGCCCACATGCATGCCAGCCCACCGCTCACAGGGCCTGGTTCTGAATAGGCCACGGCCTGGTAGTAGACCATAGCCCAGGAGCTGGGGGACCACTAAGGTAGAGCATAGCCCACAGTTGAATAGTGGGCAGGGCAAGAGGCTCAGAAGGAATCCTCCCTAGTTTCTTTGGCTGTAAAGGAGATGGCAGGAGATTTGTATTTTCAGACTACATTCTGTTAATGCAGCTTTACAATAAATTAGAATTAGCTTCTCTGTTATCTTTTGTATTTGGTCTGCTTAGTAAGGCTGACAACATGAGTATTCTGAGTCATGCCCATCACTGTCGGTACTGCTGTATTTGGGACCATGATGAAAGATTTACAAAGCTGAATCAACAATGTGATGCTTACACAAGTTAATGTATATAGGATTTTTGATTTCATGCATTTTCTTGCAGAGATGAACCCAGAAGGATATAGTGGAAGAAAACTATCAAGACACATAAGCTTTTTTTGTTGTTACTGTTGTTATTCGTGTCTATAAATAAATAATAATAATTTATTGAATTTATACGATGCCTGACCCTGGTGGTTTATAAATAAAAAAATTACAAAGAAGAAAAACAGACAAAAGTAGGAGTAAACAACGGCAAAGCAAACCAGACCAGAAGGAAGGAAAACAATCCACAATACCAAAAGGGACATTCAGTTACTCTCTTTGAAGGCCTGGGAAGAGCCAGCGTTTCAAAGCCCTTCCAAACATCAGCAGCTTGGGGGGAGGGGAAGGGATATCATCCAGATCTTGGGGGGAGGGACCTCTTTCCAAAGAGCAGATGCTGCCCCAGAGAAGGTGTACTTCCAGGGTCCTGATAGAAGGAACTCAGAGCACCAAGCTTAAAAGATCAAATCAGCTTGACAGATTCAAAGGGAGACTGGCAGTCTTTCCAATAAATAATAAATACCTGTGTTTGGGTGATGTACAGGATTGTAATTTGTTAGGCATATAAGTTTAATAAATGTCTGTGCTAGCTCCTCTCTGTACTTCATTAAATGTTGCTTCTATCTTGTTAGTTTTAGGATTCTCATGTTGCTTCTGAGTACAACTTCAGCTTTGCTTTAGGGCTGCTTCTTTGAATAGCAAAGATGGAAATCTTAACAAGATAACAAGACTTGGGGAGCCATGCAGAGAGCAGCTGGCAAATTGAATTATTACACGAGAGAGAGCCTGGCTACTTGAGGGACCGCCTGTCTCCCATAACATCTGCCTGGCCAATTTGATCCTGCAGGGTTGGCGTGCTCCAGGTTCCCCCAGGGATCTGGACGACCCCCACTCTACTCTTGTTTAGAAACGCTCAGAAGGCCTGACTCATCACCCAGGCCTTCGGGGAGGGGAAATTAGACCTCTTGCTTCACTGCACTTGTCATCATTTATCTTTATTTTTTTTATGTTTTATTGATTTTATTGTAATTTCTTTGTCTGATTTGTGAGGTGCCAGGAGTTGCTGAGAGTTGGACGGCAGACGTCTTTAATAAATTCTTATTCTCAAGAAACTATTTAGATGAAGTGAAGGATAAAGCAATTGGGGAAGAAATGGTAGAACTATTAAACAAAGACATCACTTGGTTGGAATTGAAATCAGCAATAGAGAACCAGAAAAACAACAAAACCCCGGGCCCAGATGGGATTCCAGGGGAGCTGTACAAGGCAATTGCAGAACAAATTGGACCTCTTATGGTGGAAGTTTTTAATGATGTTTTATTGGTAGCCAGGTTTTCCCCGTCCTGGGGCCCCGTGGGGGGCGCGGGGGCCCAAGGCCCGCCAGGGCCGTGGCCGGGCCGCGCAAAGGGAACGGGGCGGGGTAGGGTGCTCCTTTGTGTTTGTGGGTCGGTTGGCGGGGGTGTGAGTGGAGGCTTGGGGCAGGCGCGGCAACCGCTGCGCCCGCGCCGCCCAGGGGCTGACTCTCATGGAGGGGGGCATTGATTTCGCTGATCCTGAAGGAAGATTCGATCCCCGATATATAAACAATTATAGGCCGGGGGGACTTCCAGTTTGTCGGCTTCAGAGCGCAGGGATTCGCGATACTGCGATCCTGCTGCGCTAGCCGCTTTTGGTGCTCCGATCCGGACGGGTTTGGAGCTAAGGCTGCCCTGCAGGGGCGGCTGAAGATAGGGGGATCCGGAGAGGGGTTTGGGGGTGTTGCAGACCCCTCCCGGCCGGCAGAACCCCATTTTCCCAAGACGGTGCAGCAGCGGTCTGTAATGGCCGCCACAAAGAAGCCGGCAGCTGGGTAAGAATGCGCAGGAGGAAGAGGAGAAAGCCTTTGAGAGTGAAAGTTTTCTTGGTTGACCCAGGACTCTAAGACATATTTAACACAATTCCTGGAAATTATGGCTTTTTGAATGATTCTTTCCAGAAGAGAAAATAAGCGGCAATTTTGAGGTGCTGAAAGGAAAGTTTACTCTCCTTCCCTACGGAATCAATAAGTGGATACTGAGAAACCTGTCTTTTTCAGGTAAAAACTAGCTTTATGTGATAAGTGGGAAGGGAGAGGACAAAAAATATATTTATATGTTAAGATTTTGTTGGAGGAGATGCCTTAAGGATTTGAAGACTGAAATATATTCCAATAAGGCTTTAAGATACAGATTTGGACTTTCTTTTTTTTGATTGATACTACCCCAGGAAGAGAAAGTGAGAACTTTGTCTTGGCTTGGATTGATTGAGGACTTTGGGATTGTTCTATTTTCTTGAAATATCTTGGTTGGTGCAAGAAGAAAGAGGGGGGAGAAAAGAAAAGATTTATAATGGCTTTTTTTGCTGAGGAACTGAGAAAAGAATATGAGCAAACAAAAACAGATGGCAAAGATGGTGTGAAAGAAGCCTTCCTTTTTTTTAGAAATGGCGCTTGCTAACTATCAACAAACACTACAACAGATGGAGGAAGAAGAAGAAGAAGAAGAAGAAGAAGAAGAAGAAGAAGAAGAAGAAGAAGAAGAAGAAGAAGAAGAAGAAGAAGAAGAAGAAGAAGCCATCTTTAATGAATTTCAAAATTTAACTAAGAAAGAAGGAAGAAAGAAAGGAAGGAAAATGAAGGACTTAAGATTTAAAAAAAACACTCAAGAAAGAGAAAAATAAGGTGCAAAATCAATATAATGATAGTAAACAAAAGAAAAAGGAACACAACAGAGAAGGGAAGCCAGTAAGGCAGAGGCTAGGAGAAGGGGGGTAGAAAGGTCTGGTGGGGGAAGAAAGAAAGGGAAAAGGTGGAGAAAAGCCACAAAGTTTTGAAATCAGATGGGAAAAGAGGAATCTTTTTAGGGACAAAGGGTAAAGTACAATTTCTTTAAAAAAAGATTTTGCAAGGTACATAAGATGGTATTGTAGCATTTGTATTAGAAATAGAAAATTAGAATGGTTTAAGAGTTAATAAGAGATTAAAATGTTGAAATGTTTAGTAATGATTGGTTTTAAAATTTAATAAAATATTAAAGGGAATGTTTAGAATATTGAGTTTTAATTAAAGAGTTTAATATGACTATGGTATTGATGTTATTACAAAATTATTATAGTAGCATTTGTCTTTGGAAAAGGCAATGGGAATGTTATAAGATTCAATATTTAGATCTATTATTTAACTATGTATTTAATCATTTTGGATTTATTATTTTTCTTTTATTAAAAAAAAAATTAGTAGATAGAATGTACCAAGCAGAATCAGATTGGGTATTAGGTGTTATCTTAAATGTTAATCTAATTAATTTAGGGGGAAGATAGAAAGGCATCATACTCTGATTAGTGATGTCAGGAGAAATTCTTTTTTATTATTATTATAAGGAATGAGACAGAGGGATAATAAAGAATGGACAAAAGATACAAATATAATGACTCAAATTAAGATGGATTAAATAAGATAGAATTAAGAAGAGTGAAATGTGTGGAGAAGCTAATATAGAAGATATAGAATGGTAAATAAAATAGGTAATGACATGTAAGATGAGCATGAATATAATTGAAGTCCATGTAGAGAGAGGTACCTGGGGCCAAGTTACTTTCCTAAAAGATTTTTTATATGTTTGTGTGTTGTGTCTTTATGTTTCTGGGAGAATTAATAAAACCTTGCAGAAATATAGAATGAGAATAATGGTAACCAAGTCAGAAAGAAATAGATGAAATAATAATAGTGAAATTGAATAAGAGTAAAGAGAAGTAAAGAGAAATTGGATAAGAGGTATTTGTATGCTCATATGGAAATGGTTTAAAATAGAATTATATTGTATAAAATAAGGTTTTATTTGACTTGTAAAATTTATAATGGAAAAAGGTTTAAGCATGTAATGGTTAATGATGATTTGTTTGTCTTTAAAATTAATAAAATTTGTTTAAAAAAAAAACAATTATAGGCCGATTTCACTGTTAAACACCAACTACAAAATATTTACTTCTATTATAGCAAACAGACTAAAAAGAATGCTAAACGCGTATGTACATGAAGACCAAAATGGATTTCTCCCGACAAGACAAATTAGGAATAATTTAAGAATAGCACTAGATGTCTTAGAATTTTATGAAGCTCACCCTGAAAAACAAATTGCGCTTATGTTTTTAGATGCAGAGAAGGCCTTCGACAATTTAAATTGGCAATTTTTAATCCAAAAAATTTATAATATGAATTTAGGCACCAAATTTGAAAATATTATAACAACTATTTATGATACACAACAAGCTAATATTATAATAAACGGGGAATATACCCGCCCAATAAAAATAGAAAAAGGAGTCAGACCACTCTCACTCCTGCTCTTCATATTATCATTAGAAACATTATTAATGCGAATTAGACAGAACCCAGATATAAAAGGATTAAAGGTTAAGAAAGAAGAATATAAGTTGCAAGCGTTTGCGGACGATATGATTTTTTTCATTGAGGAACCAATAGAAAGAGGACAAAAATTGATGAATGAATTAGAACAATTAGGAGCAGTAGCAGGACTCAAAATTAACAGGAAGAAAACTAAATTAATGACTAAAAATTTAACAGAAAAACAGAAAATAGAGTTAGAAGAAGTTATGGAAATACAAGTGATAAAGAAAGCTAAATATTTAGGAATATGGTTGACAGCACATTGTAAGACACTCAAGGAAAATAATTATGATAAATTGATGCAACAGGTAAAGAAGGATTTAGAAACATGGGAGTAAGCTGCAACTTTCATTATTAGGCAGGATCGCTGCCATTAAAATGAATATTCTTCCAAAATTTCTATATCTATTTCAGACGATCCCAATTAAAGTACCGTATTGCCGGCGTATAAGACGACTGGGCGTATAAGACGAGCCCCAACATTTCCACTCAAAATATAGTTTTTGTTATATACTCGCAGTATAAGACAGACCCCCCACTTGGAGGCATGCTTTTCAAGGCAAAAAGTCATCTCATACGCCCGGCAATACGGTAAGTTGTAACACTTGGGGTATTCTGGATATAATTCTTGATTGACACCCCAACCCCTTTCCCCAAACTTACAAAGCCACCAAAATGCTTTAGAGAGGCAGCTTCGCCTTTCTCAGGCTGGCACTCAATTCCTCTCCCTTTCTTTGTGACAGCCCCGCGTGCGTGCCATCGGACTCCAAGGTGGGGGATGGACAGCTGCCAACTCTCTCTCTCTCTCTCTCTCTGTGTGTGTGTGTGTGGTGTGGAGGGTAATTCCGGCTATCTCTGGCCTCCGCTCGGTTTAAAGTCGCTTGGCCGGTTCCCAAGTCGCAAGCGCGCGCTGGCCGGGAGACGCGGCGCCGGGTGGAAGCTGCGGTGCAGGGGAGGCAGATCTTTCTCTGCCGCGGGGAGGGGAGGAGGGGACAAGAGGAGGGACGGGACGGGACAGGGGGCGGGAGGAGGCGCTCGCCTCTTCCACCGCCCACCGGACCCTTTTCTTCCCAAGGGGACCCTGAAAGCAGCTCGGGAGCCGGGTGGCCCTGCCCAGCGGGGTCCCATCAGGAACTTCCTGAGGACACCCCCCGCCCCAAGCACAGCCCTCCGGTCTTTCAAAGAGGAAGGAGAAGCGGGAGGAGCAAATTGCCGCCCCCGCCCGCTGCCCAGAAGGAGGGGCGCCACAGTCCACCCCCACCACCTTCTCTCCCCCCCACTCCCCGGGCCATTACGCGGCCCGGGGCTGGCTAGCGAAGCGGCCCGCCAGAGACCCTCCGCTCCACCCCCACCCCACCTCCAGATTGGCCTCGCAAGCGCCCCGAGCCGGGCGGAGGGTGGGTGGGTGGAGGAGGAGGAAGAGAGAGACCGGCTGGGCTTGAAGGGGCTTCGTGCAAAGTTGCGGAGCTCCGCCCCGTCGCTCTTGCACGCGAGTGACAATGTATTTACCGGCGTATAAGACGGACCCCCACTTGGAGGCATGTTTTTAAGGGCAAAAAAGTCATCTTATACGCCGGCAAATACGGTACACAAATTTTTTTCCGAAGAACTCAACAAAATAACTGTTAAATTTATTTGGCAAGGGAAAAAACCTAGAATAAATTTAAAGGCAATGCAGGATATGAAGAGTAGGGGAGGACTGGCACTTCCAAATTGGGAGTTGTATTATATTGCTGCCTCTTTAGTATGGTTGAAGGAATGGGTGAATTTAACTAACAAGAGAATATTATTTTTAGAAGGCCATGATTTGCAGAGGGGGTGGCACACTTTTTTATGGGATGTAGGGAAAACTAGTCAGAAATATTTCCACAGACATCTAATCAGAGACTCATTATTAACTAATTGGAAGAAAATACGGAAAAAACACTATTTAGAAGTACCAATCTGGATTTCAACAATGGAGGCGATGATTCACCCAAATAATCTGGATATCACTAAAATGATTAAATATAAGGATCTATTGGATACACAAGGAAATTTGAAATCGCGGCAAGAACTTCAAGAGCAAGGACAAAAAATTGATCAGTGGGCATATCTTCAAATTCAAAGTAGATATAAACAGGACAAGAAAGAATTCGGAATCAACAATAAACTCCAGCAATTAGATAAAATTTTATTAGGATCAGGCAAAAAAAAATATAACAAAATTTTATAATTATTTATTAGAAGTCAAATTAGAAGAAGAAATTGTAAAAGGGAACATGATAGCCTGGAGTAGGAATGTGGGATGTAGCATCACCTTAACAGAATGGGAAAAGGTCTGGGGTAGAAACAATAAAATTACAAAGTCGGTAGCATATAAAGAAAATGCCTATAAAATGTTTTATAGATGGCACCTTCCTCCTTCGAGATTAGCGAAGATGCACCCCAATATGAGTCCGAATTGTTGGAAATGCAAAAAAAAAGAGGGAACTTTTTTCCATATGTGGTGGTCCTGTACAGAAGCTCAAAAATATTGGCAGAAAATTGGCTGGAAGAAATGACAAGAGAGCAGATCGAATACAAACCAGAGTCCTTTTTGTTAGGGATCTTTGACAAACAAATATCAAAAAAAGCGAAATACATAATAATACACATTTTGACAGCAGCCAGATTAGCTTTTGCCCAATGTTGGAAGCAGCCTCAGGTTCCATCAGAGGAAATGATCATTCAAAAAATTTCAAGTTGTGCAGAAATGGATAAATTAACTTTGGCACTAAAAAATAAAGACACCTCAATATACTACAATAGCTGGAACTGCTGGTACAAATGGATAGACCAAAGATAGATTTTACGCTATAAGGTAAAAGAGGCTAGGATAAATCCATAGTAGTGATATATAGATATATGTAAGGATTAGGTGTGTGTATATGGCATAAATTAAGGGTTAAAAGAAAAAGATCTTACAAACTGTTGAAGATGAGAATGTTTTTAATTGTTTTCTATTTTTTCTTTCTATTTTCTTCTTTTTTTCTTTTCTTTTCTTTCATTTGTGTATGTGTTGTTGGTTTGTTTTAATTGTAAAATCAATAAAATTTATTTATAAAAAATAAAAATAAATTCTTATTCTCTGGTCACACAATTTTTTTAAATTTAATGGCGGGCTCACAAGCCTTCTCTCCCACATTTGCCACTATTAAAAAAGAAATAACATATAAAACAGATTCCCTGCTTGTACCTTTTAGCATTTTGGTTTTCAAAAAAATAGGGAGTAATGAGAATTATAGGACAGGCTTACATTTAATATAGAATGGAAGACAGGTCGAGTAAACCATACTTTAAAATACTATAAAAGATCATACTATAAAATAGTTAAATCAGGGATCCCCAACCTTTTCGGCGCTCGCGGCCGGTTCCGAAGCGTCAGCTGGGCGCCGCGGCCAGTTCAGCGTCAGCTGGGCGCCGCCATCTTTTTTGACGAAAATCACTTCCGGTGACGTCACGGAAGTGATTTTTAAGTCAAAAGCGGCATAACGTTCTGGTGAGCTTTTCGGGGTAGAAATGGCTTTCTACCGAAAAGCTCACTAAGCGCTGGCGCCGCCATCTTTTTGATTTAAAAATTGCTTTTTTTTACCAAAAAAGATGGCGGCGCCCAGCAACCAGCTTGGCCCGGTAAGGCTTGTTCCGCGGCCAGCGGTGCCGGTCCGCAGGACCGGCGGTTGGGACCCCTGAGTTAAATAATAAAAGACATGCTAAAAAAAACCCAGCTTGAACAATGAGAAAGGATTACGGACTGCAAAGTCCTGATTGATAAATGCTATTTCCAGGATCTGAGGCAGCATCAGGGGTGGGATTCTACCAGTTCGCACCTATTCTCTAGAACCGGTTGTTAACATTCTAAGCAGTTTGGAGAACCGGTTGTTAGAAGAAATTACTGGCCTAATCCTGTAAGGAAGGCAGGAAGAAAACATTCTGGTGTTGCTTACAGAAACTGCCTCTCCGTTAACCCTTATTACATTCTTGGCAGGACTAGACTTCCTGTCTCAGGAACTTCTCTGGAGTTTTTCCCCTCCTTTGCTGGCACTTTGCTTGTGTGGAGTGACCATTTAAAGTTATAATGGCACTGAAAAAAGTGACTTATGATCATTTTTCACACTTACAACTGTTGCAGCATCCCCACAGTCATGAGAAGCCAGGCGAGGAGATGTGTGCCTTGATGTGAGTGATGTTGAGTTGGCCATGCCCAGCCAGTCACATGACCACCAAGCCACGCCCACCACCTAAGCCATGCCCACAGAACTGGTTGTTAAAATTTGAATCCCACCCCTGGGCAGGATGCCTTCTAAATACAAAAGTTGGTGCAAAACTCTTGCTTGTACACTCACCAGGATATCTGATTGACATTTCTGAAGAACAGGGTCTTAGACTAACTAAGTCTTTGGCTTGCTCTAATCTAGCAGAAAGAAACTCTTAAATTGTTTAAAATGGAAGTTTCAAGCATATTGGAATGTCATGGGACTTAGTGTATCAATTTGAATTCTATCAAACAATGTGCTAAAAAACTTGAGAACTGCATGTCAAATATACATGAAAAATTGAATAGGTGACTATAAACAATAAACTATTATTTCTTTTGAAGCTGCTGGTACTGGGCGGGGGGAGGTTGGAGTGTTTCTTAGAGTACTGGCAGCTATTGTTTCTGCCATATCTACACTGGATCATGTGCTTAAAAGGTTTTGCTATTTTTAATGTGACAATATTGCCAGGAGTTAAAAAGAGTTTTGCATCCACAGTCTAGCACAGGGAGGGAGCTGTAAAAAAAATCATACCGCTGTTGTTCCCTTGTACAGTAGTAAGAGAGCTTGCTTTAAACTTCCTATGATAACTCAAATGACACCATTTATAAATGCTGTCCTTAAAAAAATATACTGGCCTGGCATTCAGAGCAGTTGGAGCTAGACATCATGGGCTTTTTATACAATTTACCTAACGCACAAATGCTCTAGAGCCCTAGAAATTATTAAAATGCTGATTTAGATCTGGCAGCTTAGCTATTTTTAGTTGCTTCTGAACACACTGATTATATACATACATACATACATACACACACACACACACACACACACACACACACCACTTCCTTTGTTAATGGGGTGTATGTTGCATTTAAAATACTGCCAGAATCCTTGGAGGTTTGATGACATACTCATTTTATAAGTAAACAAATAATCTGTACATTGAGTTGAGGAAAAGAAGGATATCATGCATAAGTTTTAAATTGTTTTAAAAAGTAACTTGCTAAAAGCTAAATGTTGTTAGAATGATATCAGTTTTGATTTGTTTTAGGCTGATTTTCTAAATTTTAGGCAGTGCTTTTACACAAGGAAGTATTTTAAAAGTATTTTGAGAAGTCAGAGATAGGAGTCCTCAGCATAACTGGGCTGATCACAAAAAAGCTAGCCCTTTAGGGATGTCCCAAATATGCGTTTTCAAGAGGCAGTTGAACTTTCTGGTTTTTCTTTGAAGACGTTACACTTCTCATCCAGGAAGCTTCTTCAGCTCAGAGCTGAAGAGCTGAAGAAGCTCCTCAGATGAAAAGCGAAATGTCTTCAAAGAAAAACCAGAAAGTCCAGTTGAAAAAGCCCCTTTTGGAACAACCATGACCTGGATGACTGAGAATCTCCATAGTCCTTTAGGGATGGATTTAAGAATTAACCCTGTTTTTGTGGAGCAATGAGTTAATGTACCAGAATGAATGTGAGCTGTGCCTTTTCTGCAGAAATGACAAAAATGGTTTCCTTGAGCGCTTCATTCCAAGTCATCTTTCATTGCAACTTGTTAGCTATAGCGGTATTCTGAAAAGCAGCCCCATCTGATGTTCCTGGCAACAAAAGAAAAGTGATACACCATGGGAGAACCTTGTGAATGTAACTCAAAAAAATAACCTAGGAGTAGATTTACTACAGACAGCTGGCTGAAGTTCTAACAATCTGACATTGGCACGAATCTGTATTTGGAGAATTATCACTCTCATTGAGAAGCGGTTTAGCAACTTAAAATGATCTGGGATGGACATCAGAGTGATCCTTAGCATGTTTATTCAGAAACTAATTCTATGATATTTAACACAACTCATTCTATGTGTGTGCAGTTAGTTTGTAGATATATAGCCCAGTTACGTCCATACCCACACCTCCTCAAGAATAAGCCCTATTGGAGTGAAGTGTTTCATCCAAATTGGCATCAGTCTTGAACTGAGTTACTTATGAGTGTGGAGTCAACACAGAAAAAGATGTTGATTTACAACATAAATCCAATACTGACTTGTTAAAAGAAAAAATTGGTTTATTTCAAAAGCTACCTTTAATGTTTACTTCTTTTGAAGAAGTAATGAAGAAATCATGATAGAAAAACTCCATCTTCAGATTACAGAATAAGAGTTGGAAGCAAACTTGGAGGTATTCTAGTCTCTTCTAAACAAGAGACCCTACACCAGTGGTGGCCTATACCGAAAACTAGCCCCATTTCATCACTTCCTGTTTTTCCGAAAATACCAGAAGTGACAAAATGGGGCTAGTTTTTGGCCTACAAAGCTTGCAGAAGCCTGCAGAAGCCAAAAAAAGGCCTCAAACTGGCTGAAAATCAGCTGTGAGGCATGTACATGTGCGGTGAGGTAAGTTTGCCTGCAGCTCGCGTGCTGGCACAAATGGCTCTACGTGGCACCTGTGGCACATGTGGCATAGGTTCGCCATCACGGCCCTATACTATTCTAGGCAAATGGCTAGCCAATCTCTTCAAAAACCTCCAGTGATAGATCACCTGCAACTTCTGGAAGCAAGTCGTTCCATTGACTACAGGTAGTCCTCGATTTAGATCCATAATTAAGCCAAAATTTTCTTTTTGCTAAGTGAGACATTTGTTAAGTGAGTTTTGCCCCATTTTATGATCTTTCTGGCCACAATTATTAAGTGAATCACTGCAGTTATTAAATTAATAACATGGTTGTTAAGTGAATCTGGCTTCCCCGTTGACTTTGCTTGTCAGAAGGTGACAAAAGGTGATTCACACATGACCCCAGGACACTGCATAAATAAATATGAATCAGTTACAAGTGTCTGAATTTTGCTCACATGACCATGGGGTTGCTGCAACGAAAGGAAACAACACAAACTTTTTTCAGGTGTTGTAACCTTGAACGTCACTAAATGAACGTATAAGTCAAGGACATCGTACTGTCTCACGCAGGTTCTCTCGGATCTCTATAAGCTCCATCCAGACTTCTTGTCCTGCCAGATGCTCGGAGCAGGGTACAATTTTGGACCTCAGGGACCACCAAACTCATACTTTTAAATCCCACGGACCACTAGTTTTCAAGGAGAAAGAGAGAGAGAGAGAGACAGACAGACAGACAGACAGACAGACAGACAGACGGTATTCTGTGATTGGTAGGAAAATGAGGTGGGGGATTTTTCTGCAGACCTTTTGGGGGATTTTCTCAGGGTCTCTGTCTTTATTTGGGATCATAGGATATCGTTTCTAGCCCCATTTTCAGGGGGAGAGAGAGAGAGACAGAGAGAGACTTTTGGCTACATGTAAGGAAAGCAGCAGAAGCAGCAGAAGTCTTTCTTTCTCTCCTGGTGGAGTTTGGGGGAGAGAAAGACTTTTGCTGTTTTCCTTGCGTGCAACCAAAAGCAGAAGAAGAAAGAAGCAGCAAGAAGCAGCCCAGTGGCCAGGCAAGTTCCCGCTCTCCGCCCTTTCCCCCCTCCCCTCACTACCTCGTGTTGTTTGCAATACAAGCGATGCAAGCCTTGTGTTCCCGCGGGCCATGTGAGCAGCACAGCCTTGTTCCCGCACAGCCTGGATTAATTGCTTTGGGGGGGTGCTCTGGGGGTGACATTTCTTTGTGGACCACCAAAATTTTCTCGCAGACCACCAGTGGGCCGCGGTTGGTGACCACTGCTTTGAAGAATAGGTTAACTCCCTCTTCTCTGTGAGCCCCTCAAAATTTGGAAGACTACTATCATGTCACTCCTAGCCTTTCTCTTTATTATATTAGACGTGCCCAGTTCCTGCAACTGTTCATTGTATGCTTTTGCTTCCAATTCCCCTAATTGTCATTGTTGCTCTTCTTTGCACTTTTTCTAGTCTCCAACATCTTACCATGGTGATCAAAACTGGACACAGTGTCTTACCAATGGAGTGTAAAATAGTATTAACACTTCACGTGATTGTGATACTATCCCACTGATGATGCAACCAGGACTGTATTGGCTTTTTGGCAGATGCAGCACACTGCTGGCTCATATTTAATTGGTTGTGCACTAAAATACCTAGATTCCTCTTACAGTTCATAATAATACACATCCTTCCCACCGTAAAAATATAATGCACAATGTTTACATGTTGAAAAACACTGATTACTCATACTCAAGAATATTATCATTGAAATAAGGGAGCCATTGGTCCTATATATTTAATTAAACTACTCCAAGCATTATATTAATCTAGGATCCAATCAGTGGTTCCAAGAAGGTCATGGGGACAGAATGTAACTTTGGAGTGCTTTCCAATACACAGTCCATGAGATACAACAAAAATTCTATGGTACTACTGTTGGGTACAATATAAGAAGTTGTAATTTTCCACAATATAGAGTAGCATATAGCTTATGAAAGACATATTATACCATATATATAAGGTTTATTCTTTGTTCAAATTACCTAGAGTTAGTATCTTAACATACAGCCACACTACAGCCATACCTCAGAAATAAAGGAACTAAAAATTACCAAAAAATCCCATACTGAAAATGATAACATAATTATAGCAAGAACATTATGAAATAATATGACCAAAATGTTCTACTTTCCTGCCAGGGCAAATCAAATGTTGGCCTGCCTCAGCTTTCTTTCTATGCCCCACTTTTACGGAGAACACAAATATGCCAATATTGTAGAGCAAGAAATGACTAAATTCACATATATCAAAAAGTGTTACACTTTCTTAGATGGCCTTAACAAATCTATTACAATTGCTTCAGTGGTGGGATTCAAAAATTTTTACTACTGGTTCTGTGGGCATGGCGTGGTTTGGTGGGCATGGCAAGGGAAGGATACTGCAAAATCCCATTCCCTCCCCACCCCACTAACCTGCTTTACAGCTCCATTCTCCTGTGCAGGGCAACAAAAGAAGACTCAGCCAATCAGCTGGGACTCAGGAGGCAGTGAATAGATGGGGGTGGGGCCAGTTAAAGGTGGTATTTGCCGGTTCTCCGAACTACTCAACATTTCCACTACCGGTTCTCCAGAAATGGTCAGAACCTGCTGAATACCTCTGAATTACTTATTGATGAGGGACTTGTAACCTGTCTCATACAGAAGCACATTTGCATAAACCGCCCCACCTTCTCTCTTTTTTTCCTGATTTTCTTTTTGAATCCTATATTAGTCTATTATTCTCCGTATCTCATGAAGTGAATGCCAGCTTATGAGAGTTCATGCTTTGTTACATTGTGTTAATTAGAAAAGGTGCAACCAGCTTCCTGATTTTTTCCCACCCGACTGTTCTTCATCTTCTTAGTGACAACTTTCTCCTAAGTTTCATCTATTAGGATGCAAAACTTAAGAGAAAAGGATTTTTTTCCCCAAAAGAAAATGGCATGGGAAACATAACGCTATCCCATAGTGTGGTGGTACTTATGTATATTGTATAGCCACTCTAGTGGCTCTTGGAGATTTTAAGGGACTTTATTCCCCAACCTTTCGTATTTAGTGTCAAAAATTTCAAGGTTCATGCTAAGAGCAATGAATGAAGGCCATCTAACATTTGTGATCAAAATATTCCATCCCATAATTCTTAATGGATCAGGGTGGGGGGGGGAGACAGAGGAGAGGAAATGATCAGAAAAGATAGATTACAGATAGAAAATAACATCTCTCCAGCTGTAAGAGAAGGTGAATTTAGAGTTGTTGCAAATAAAACTCACAAATCTGTGATACTTTTTGTTTTGTTTTTTTTCCTACTTGCAGTCAATAGATCATTTAAGGATAACTTAGAGATCAGTTCCTTAATCATTCTGGGAAAAGTGCTGTTTCCCCAGGACTTTATGACTGCAAGGTGGGAAAAGCTGTCGAACAACCCACTCCTTTTGTTATCTAGGTCCCTCCCCACATTTCTAAGAGATGTGAATACGCCACTGTATGTTTAGCTATGATTGTTTACATTTATTCCATTATTCAGCTGTGTTTCTTATATTTATTCCACTACTTGTACCTGAAGAGTTTAACGCAGTGGTTATAACAGTCAGCTACAGCTATCAACCCGTGATCCAATATGGTGATATCGCTTGGTCCTTGCAAACCCTCACTCACCACAACATCACAGAGGGTTGAATCAGGATTAAACATCACGATGCAGTTTTGACCTTGATCGGAAACTAAGAAGTTTCCATGACCATCCACGGTGACTCCAGAAGGGTTTTCAAAACTGAATTTTTTCCCATGACGGGGACCTATGGTCTTCCTCAGGCTTCGTTCCCTGTCAATAATTTTGATGCAGCAGCCTTGAAACCTTCCAAACAGTTGCCCTTCTGCAACCAGCATGTCTTCATTCTGAGTAGATGATGAGAAATTGGGGGAAAAAAAAACCAAAAACCTATGTGGTTAACTACAGTAAGTTTACATGAGTCTTAAAAAAATCATATCCTTCTTCCTGAGATCGATCCAAGTAGGGACAAGATGCTATACAAGTAGCCCACGACATACGGTCACAGCTGAGCCCAAAATTTATGTTGCTAAGTGAGAAATTTGTTAAGTGAGTTTTGCCTCATGTTACGACTTTCCTTGCCTCATACGTCAAGTGAATTATTGCAACTGTTAGGTTAGTAACATGGTTGTCAAGTGGATCTGGCTTCCCCATTGACTTTGCTTTTCCGAAGGATGCAAAAGGGGACTGCATGACTCTGGGACACTGAAACCATCATAAACATGAAGCAGTTGCCAAGCACCCAAATGTAAACCACATGATTGTAGGGATGCTGCAAGCATCTTAAGTGTGAATAATGGTCATAAGTCACTTTTTTCAGTGCCGTTGTAACTTCAAACGGTCACTAAATGAACTGGTGTAATCAAAGACTACCTAGAGCAAGGGTGTCAAACTCAAGGCTTGGGGGCTGGATCCAGCCCGGGGGGGGGGGTGCTTAGATCTGGTCCACGGGGCCGCCCTAGAAACAGCAAAGGACTGGTCCACGGTGCCTCTGCCAGCAAAAAACAGAGCTCAGGAGGGCCACCTGCGACCCTCCCAGGCTCCGTTTTCAGCCATGATGGCCTCCTGTTGCCCTCTGTCAACGAAAACAGGCTCCCGAGCTCTGTTTTCAGCCATGACAGCCTCCTGCCGCCATCAGCCAGGGAAAACAGAGCTCAGGAGCTCATTTTCATTGGCAGAGCGCTTGGGCCACCACAGACACCCCTAACATGAGTTATGTCAAGCTGGCCATGGCCACAATCGCCGCACCCTCCCTGGCCCCCGAGGTCAAATACAAACCTGATGCAGCCTTCAATGAAATCGAGTTTGACACCCCTGACCTATAATATCTGGCTGGAGATGACCAATATATATGGAGTATTCCATAGAAAGTAAGACTGTTCTTTTCAGTAGCTTTGCCACTGAAATCCACTGACAGTCATCTAGTCGAGTGACACATCAAAAATTGAAAATAATGTTAGGGATAACATTGTTTACCCTAACTGGTTTGGGTAAAAATAATAAATAAGGTATCATGGTTTGTTAGTTAAAGTGTGTGTAACCTTAACTGCAAGAATGTAATTAAGGGTGTGGTTGTAAAAGCACTATATAAGAAGCGAGGCAATTGCAGCTCGCTCTCTCTGGCTTGAAGATCCCTAATTACTGAAAGGATTGATGACTGCGTTCTTGCTGGAACGGGGAGAGAAAAGGAGTGTTGATATTTCTCAACGGAGAGAAGATAAAGATTGGACTGATTTATTGTAAGTGAACTGACATTGGCTATTCAACACGGACTTTGCAAATAGAGTATCCCTGACAAGATTTGACTGAAATTGATATATGACTAATGGACCGTTTATTATGACTATGCTATAATTCTTAAATGGAATAAACTATATTTTTTGATAGCACAAGCGTATCTGTATTTTTACTGCGTGTTAACTAGAAAACTTATCTCACACATTTACCTGTCTTCCTATCTGACTTCGCTGCACGTTCTGTTTAGTTTGTTTTCCTTAACACCCGTTGGGGAATCCAGGCTTAACAAATAGTACTAGTTAGGACCAAACCAGGCTGGGATGCTCCCACAACAGATTTAAATAAGGATGTCAATAGTACACAAGCATATTGGATAGAAATTCTATCTCATTTTCTGAGTTTTCAAATGTTTGTGGTTGTTACTTACATTGCTATCGTTATACTTTTATGCCAAGATGTCATACCTTCTCTACTACCAAACCCTCTATGAATGTTGAGCAAACTTTTTACCTTTTGGGTCATCCAATCATACCTCATTGACAGCCATACGCACCGGCCTGTAGAATCCCTCTATTGTCTGTGTCTTCAGGACGGCATTCATTCTCCAATCCACTCCAATGATGTTGATTTTTCCTCCATTTGTCCAGTCGGACACTGCAATTTTATTGGACTTCAGGACTGTTACCCCATATGAATAAGGCCAGGTGAGTTTGGGAGACTTCAGTTCATGGATCAGTTCTCCATCCTTAGAGAAGAGCTGGATGATCTTAGTCCCACTGGTCACAAGTAACACACCGTTTTTCATGCAGGTGATATCTCCCAGCCCTTTTACTGGTTCGAATCCATATGAAAAGCGTTGTTTAGGACGACCGTCAGTGCTGTAGATCTGGACACACCCAGAACCACTGTCTTTCACAACCAAATCGCCTTCAAGGGTTGTTGTCAGACTGGTTGGCCAGATCAGCTTCCCTTGATTTGTACCAAACCCACCCACAATTTTTATTAGGGAATTGTAATAAATCTTCTGGATTCCAGAAAGTTTCCATTTGTTATTGAAATGGAGAGATTTTTCTATCTAGGAAACAACGAAAGAAACAGGAAAACGGATTGCCTACTGATAATTCAGGAATTAGTTCAAGTACTGGATAGCACACGTTTTCTTCCGCTATAGATCCTAATTCTCAGAAGCATAGAAGGATTTCCTCCACCAGGTGAACCACTGACTCCAGCTTTTCTAGTTAAAAGATACCTCTCTTGGGCATTTTCAAATGAGATCTTGGTGCAATTTCAAACTAAGCCCGGATCTGTCTGATCTCACAAAGTCAGCCATCTGGAAAATGAGTCAATCTAACACTGGCTTAGCTATGGAGCATCTGAAACTACAGCAAAGGTATTCTTTACACTTAGGAGTACTTAGCTCTACATTGGTTGTAACTGGCCTGTTGTCCCACTCATGAACTATTCCTCCAGCTTTTCTACTGCTTTCCCTCGGGTTTTGCGCCCCCCCCACCTCAAAAATTTTGAGTTTACAGAACTGAAGACAATTATAGGTTAACTTCAAGTTGATTTAAAAGAGTTAGGGATAGAAACTGATGATATGGAAATCTTCCAATATAGTTCTTGAGCCGTGGTGGCACAGTGGTTGGAATCCAGTACTGCAAGCTAATTCTGCTGACTGCTGGCTGCTGCAGTTCAGCAGTTCGATTCTCACTGGCTCAACATGGTCTCAGCCTTCCATCCTTCCGAGGTTGGTAAAATGAGGATCCAGATTCTTTGGGGCAATATGCTGACTCTGTAAACCGCTTAGAGCGGGCTGTAAAGCACTATGAAGCGGTATATAAGTCTAAGTGCTATTGCTGTTTAACTCAGGGACAGGATGGATGATATCCAGAAACTTGTTTACTGATGGAGATGTACAGCTACAATAATTTACCTCCTTGAACATAGTTGGGGAGAAATAAAGATGTCACGCTAACGCTTCAGTTTAAATATTAGCAGGTTATCCCTTGGCCTCCATTTCTTTGAGATCTCCCATCACTCTCCCTTCTTCCCCCTGTCTTTTTTCTGTAACTTCCCTCTTTTGTCCATCAGCTCCCATTGTTACATCAATGCTGCAAAATGTTGAAGGTATATGAAGTGGGTAGGTGGAGAGTACAAACAAGGCACAAAGCAAATGAGAACAATCCTTGTACTTTTCATCATCAAGCACTTTCAGGTAATAAGAATCTAACATTTCCTTGGGCAGGAGTGGAAGTTCCTCCTATAATATAATACAGGGAGTCAAAATGACGTCCTATATATTCCAAGATTACCCAGAAGGTTAAATGAGGAGATACAAAGAGAAGGTTAAAACCATTTATTTGTCTATTGAATTTATACTCCACTTTTTCCACCACAGTATATAGAAAAATAAACACTTATTGCAAACCCAGTTTAAAAACCTAATTAAAACTGGGCTTGATTTCTGGTAGTTTCAGGGACATATTAATGTTGTTTTCTTGGCAGCAATCAGAAATGATTCACTCCATCCTTCATTCTTGGTGTTTTTTAACACTCCAGGCTACAAGCCTGGCAGCTCCTGGTGGTCTCCTATCTAGGCAGTAAACAGTTTGTACACAACAGCCACACAATATAGCCCCATATTACTTTTTGTGGCAAAGCCTGCCTGAATCAATCAATCGATCCTTCCTTCCATCCTTCCTCCCTCCCTCCCTTCCTCCCCTGACAAAAGGAAAATAATAACACAAGCTAGCCCAGTTTTTCTTTACTATTAATCCCAAAGCCAGAAAATAGCCACTGAGATGAAGGTCACAGGTTGAAGAAGTTGAGGCAAAAGTTCAGGTTGATAGTGCAACAATCAGTAAACATAACATACTATGGTATGTTTTTGTTGCTAAAATTATGCAAAGGGTTACTATACAAAGTAAGGAGTAGTTGTATAAATACTGATCTGCTTGATTTTTCAAAATATTTTGCATAATTCCACCTGCAAATTCAAAAGGCATTTATCTTTCTTTCTACTGACTAACAACATTGTATTTGAATAGATTAAATCTTTTCAACCAAGAGGCCTTCTAGCTTGTTCTACATTCTTTGTCTACACAACATTGAAGGGCTCACTATAACTGCAGATCTTCAAAGCCTTTTAAATTATACAAGTACAGACTTGTAAATTATATATGTGATGTTTCAGTAATGTAATCGCAAGCCAGTATTTTACAGAGATCAAAGGAAAACGGATGTTCTTCTTGAAGGATAGTTGGTAAGAATTAATAAAGAAATTGCATACTCATAAAGAGGTGATACTATTTATTAAAGGAATATTTACAGTGCTACTTGGGTTATTTTTTTCCAGTGATCCTCTCCCAGTCTTCTGTAAAATATAAGGAGCCTACATAATGTTTTTCATCTTCCAATTTAAAACCAACTCATTATAGAACCATTTAATTTAATAAAGGCAGCTATACTGTACGCTTTAACTTCTTGCTTTATAATTTAGCTATGTAAGTATACAGAATCATTATACTGTATATTTAGGGATTCCACATTTTTGATATGCTACAGTAACTGGTTGGAAACAGAAAAAGAGAAGAAGATTGCCTAAATGTGCGAAGATTGTCTTTAATACCTTCAGGCTGTCTTCTCCAACATATTCAAAGAAATCCTAGTCTGTTCAAAGCACACCAATTTTGGAACATATGTTTATGATCTCCTTAATAGATTATTTTTGATCCATATTGATAAAATTCTGATTATAAACTTAGTCAGCACCTGGATGCACTGCACTTGTCATTGAGATCCAATTCCAATGGGTTCTTCTCATTACAATTGTACCTGATAACTTGGTCTCTGGAATCAAGGATCAACTGGATATTTCATCTCTGCAACAGAGCTCTTTGCCTGGCCGCATCTCCTCTTCTTCATCCTCCCCCTCCCTCCCCCCTTCCTCCAAAATGCATGATGCTGCTTAAGGAAATGCTCAAAAAAGACCCTCTTGCACTTCAACAAAGTAGCTGGCATTTTCTCTGATCTACTTGACAGGGATGTCAATCTGAGTTTATAATGTATAATGTTTGCTTTTAAGGAGGTCCAGTTTCAATTGTATGTTATTTGTGGATTTTTATCTCTGGAATTATTAACATACATTCTTCTTCCTTTTAAATCAGCAAAAAGTTGGTGGATGTAAGTAGTGAGTATGTAGATACCCTAATTTTAGTGTGGCTTAACAAACATGACTAGGTAAACACTATTGGTCCTGTAGTGGTTTTTTTTTTTTAATTGCTGACCAGTTTTAGGTCAGAAATTAACAGGTCTTGCAACTTTCTTTCCCTTCCCATCGACTGTCATCCCTTGGCAGGACAAACAATCACTCTCCATCTATCCTGGATTATCCTGTGCCCTCCAATAGTTCTAAACCCCAACCGAGGGAAGGGAGTTGTTTCAGTTTTCTAGAGGAATATTGGTGCTATGATATTTCTATAAATTTAAAATACCATGACTTATCAAGAGATCAATGGAGCAATATTAAAAACTTTTTATTTTTAGCAATCCAAAATATATCCTGCCGAATAAAGCATCACATTTCTGTATTCTTCAAAAGAAGCATTGCTGCACAGTCATTCTTTAGAGGTCTCCTTTAAAAATATGCCTATATTTGGGAGTTTCGGTTTTCCATTAAATTAATATATCCATGTAAATGGTTGGGGAGAAGTTCCTTTTTTGAGGAAGAGTGGGAATTTTCATTGTTTTTCATTGCTAGTTGCCCAGAGTTGTCTGGGGAATGTTTTGCCAATACCAAAATAGAATTAATTAATTAATTAATTAATTGATATTTCAGTTATAGACACCACTTTTGAAGACAGTGAGACTAATGTTATGTAAGACTGTGAAATAAAGCTTTTCAAAGTTGTTGGCCCTAGTATTAGGTATCAATAGTCCTGTAGGCTGATTTTGCTGTTAAATAAAAACAGAAAAAGAAGCTCTTGAAGCCATGATTCAGCAAAGAGCCATTCTCACAGCGTCCTTCCATGACTAATTGAAGCTTGTTAATCCTGATGTGTCATCCTCAAATATGTCATCAAGGTGCCCTAAACTGTGCAGATGACAAGTTTTGGATTAGAAGAAAAAAGAAAACACACTCGCACCAAAATAATTGAAGACCGTTTTAGCTGCCTGAGTAATAGGATGGGGATGAAGTGGAGGCAACATCACAAGGACTTGTCCCTCAAACTCAAATAGTGAGCTGTTTGAATCACGGCAAGTGGGATTTGAGGGTGAGCTTTATAAAAAAAATTAGCCTTGCTAGAATGAGGAGAGAAGACGGAGAGCTATGGAATTAACCATTTTCCCCAATCTTTCTCTCTTCTGAAACAGAAAAATGAATTCCCTTTTGTTAACCTTTTGCAGCGTTTTTGCAAGATGAAGAGAGTACATTGAACACTTAAAAATAGAATATCTATGTTCTTTGTGGATATCCAACAATTGGGAAAGGTCTGCGTTATTGGAGGGCACTTTGAGCTGGGCAGCACTTAATTGGGGAAGATAATGAAATGTAAACTCTGGCACACAATTGTGCCTCCTGTAGTTTTAGGTGGTAATCTTGGGTCTTGTAATAAAATCCTAAGGCAGTAGCTTAATTCCAAAAAAAATGTGGTAAGAAATTTATTTTCTGAATTTCATAAAGCATAATTGAATGGATGGCTGGTTGGTTTGATTGTTCTCCTTGCTGAGACAAAGCAATTAAAACGGCTTTGTTCTCCTATGTAACAGTTCTAGAAAATTAGCACTTGTTTTCTCTGTCTTTTCCTGCGTACATTTCCTATTTATAAGTATGTATAAGTATGTATAAATACCTTCTTGTTCCTTTACACTGGGAAGCATTCAAAATGTTGTTCCCTTGATCTAATGCCAGGAATCCTGCATTGGCAATAATTCTTTAAGATAGGTAGGTTTTTGGAAATGCTAGTAGCTCTTTAAAGCTTTGTTTGTTGAGTGTTAGCTGCCACCACTGGCTATATCTATGTGCCTTTGGTAATCTGACAGCCTTGCTTACAAAATCAGATTACATCCGTGAGAAGCATAATTTCTGTGAATTAGCATCTCCATCCATAGGTACTAGATGAAAAACCTATTTGAGTTACAAAGGCTAAAGTTAACAACGTGGCCATTTTTAATTTTCTGAACCAGCAATTAGAACTTGTCTCATATAATTATTTTCTCATCTCATTGCACAAGCAGCCAGAGAGTCATACAACCCAGTGGCCCTTGCTGTGTTTGCATGAGCTGTATTGCCTCTGCTTCTGCTACATTGTTACATTTACTTGAGGACAGTTGTGGGATTCAACTAATTTAACAACCAGTTCTTCCTAATGACTGGGTGGGCGTGGCTGGGAAGGTCATGTGACTGAGTGGGCATGGTCAAGTTGATGTCACTCACGGCAAGGTGGGGTGGCACAGGCAGTCCAAAGTGGCGGTGGCTGTAGCCTTAGATTTAGCTTCATGCAGCAACAGCAACAGTGATTCTCTGATGCCTCATCTCTTGTTGGGTCTCACTGGGATTTTTAAAAAAGATTTTTGCAACAGGAAACTGCGGGTAGCCACTTCCAACCTTTGTTGGTGCAGCTGGGCATGACTCCGCCCCAAGACACTGGCCTGCTAATCCCGCCACCTCTTTGCCAGCGCGAATAGCTTGCTGTTGCCACCTCTTTGCTAGTGCAAATGGCTGCCGCCGCCACCTCTTTACCACTGTGAATAGTCTGAAGATACTGCCGCCTCAGTTTGGACCGGCAAAGAGGTGGCAGCGGCAGTTTGGGTCAGCAAAGAGGCAGTGGTGGCAGGCCAGTCATGACAGCAAAGAGGCGGTGGCAGTGGTTTGGGTTGGCAAGAGGCAATGGCGGCAGGCCGTTTGCACCAGCAAAGAGGCGGTAGTACTTTGGGCCGTTTGCACCAGCAAAGAGGTGGTGGCTACAGGCCATTCACGCCAGCAAAGAGGTGGCAGTGGCCGTTTGGGCTGGCAAAGAGACAACGGCAGCAGGCCATTTGCATTAGCAAAGAGCTGGCGGTGGCAGTGTGGTCCGGCAAAGAGACAGCAGCAAGCCGTTTGTGCTGGCAAAGAGACGGTGGCGAGGGCAGGCTGTTCGTGCCAGCAAAGAGGCAAAGGAAGGCTCACCAGGCAGTCAAGGAACTGGGCTGCATGGGAAGCAGCGGAGAATAGCAAAGGAGCTTGGCTGTGTGGGAGACCAGGCCAAAGGCAGGCAAGTGGACTGGGTCACGTGGGCCACGTGGTCGAGGCAAGCAATCTAGGGAGCGGCAGCTATGCCACAGCCAAGGCGGGCGAGGTGACATAAGGAGTGGCTGGGATTCCTGGGAGGGGTGGGTGGTGGGTGGGACAGCCGGGGCCAGTCAGTGGTGGGATTAGCTGGTTCTCCAAACTGCACAAAAAGTTAATAACCAGTTCGACCGAACTGGTACAAACTGGCTGAATCCCACCTCAGCTTGAGTATGGATGCAATAAATTAAGGAAACATCTGTATTTGATTTGCATTTGAAGAGACTGCCACAACATTTGATTGCAGAGTAGAGGTAGTTCTCACAACTGAGCCCAAAATTTCTGTTGCTAAGCAAGACAGTTGTTAAGTGAGTTTTGCCCCATTTTATGACCTTTTTTTGCCACAGTTGTTAAATGAATCACTACGGTTGTTAAGTGAATCTGGCTTCCTCATTGACTTTGTGAGAAAGTCGCAAAAAGTGATCACAGGACTCTGAGACACCGCAATGGTCATAACTATGAACCAGTTGCCAATCATCTGGAATTTGATCATGTGACCATGGGGATGCTACAATGGTTGTAAGCGTGGAAAAACTACCTGGAATCTAACAATCTTCACCCCTTTTGAGCCAAGAACTGTTAATTAACTTGACTGATGTGCTTGAGTCTACAGTTCCTCAAAGTACAGGTATTCCTCAACTTACGACCACAATTAAGCCCAAAATTTCTGTGGCTAAGGGAGAAATTAGTTAAGTGAATTTTGTCTCATTTTACGGCTTTTCTTGCCTCGTTTGTTAAGTGAATCACTGCAATTGTTAAATTAATATCATGGTTGATAAGGGACATTGCAACCCTCATAATTGTGAGCCAGTTGTCCAGCATCCAAATGTAAATCAAGTGACCATAGTTCATAAGTGTGAAAAATAGTCGTTAAGTCATTTTTTTCATTGTTAGTGTAACTTTGAATGATCACTAAATGATTGGTTTTAAGTCTAGGACTACTTGTATTAAAACCTGCTGGCCACCCTGCCCCAGACCCTCTTTTTGCACATGACTTCTCTCATATCACAATTGTCCAAAATCAGTCATGCGGTTTCCCAGTATTTTCAAGCAACACCCCCACAAAATATGTAATGTAGACTTTAACATTGGCTTAATATAGTTTCAGAAGCAAAGGAAACATCTCAAAACACTTCTCATTCTAACACATGGGAGCAAATTCTTATCTTTGTGACATCACCCTGAGCTACTTTGCACGGTTGCCCTACCCAGAGAGATTGACAGTCTTCCCCATACTGTGCCATGTACAGCTTCCAGCAACCAAAAATTGTCCACCCCAATCTTATCTTTTGCTTCAAGTTGTAAACGCCTTTCAGAGTCCATGACCGTGATTGTAGTGGCTTAATTAAGATGCCAACTTTTGTTAAGAATGTCACCCTGGAAACAGGTAAAACCAGAAGATAAGAAGCTGCATGACTTATGAGGCAGAATTGCACAACTGTACAACATGAACAACCCTCCTAAGGAGTTCATAGTAGGGTATTCCTTCTATTTTTCTCCTCAACAACAACCCTTGAATTGAGAGGTTGACTCAAAGTCCATGGCTCAGAGTAGACTAGAATGTGGTCTCTAGGATCCTAATCTAGCACATTACCCATTGTACCATTCTGTCTCCCAGTGTGCCAGGTAAATTAGAGGATGGTTTATTCTACACACCTGGGTCATCCCAGCCAACAGGATGACATTTTTATTTATTTATTGTTTAAATCCTGCCTTTATTATTTTTACAAATAACTCAAGGCGGTGAGCATATCCAACATAGCTTCCTCCTCATATTTTTCCCACAACAACCCTGTGAAGTGAGTTAAGCTGAGAGTGAGTGCCTGATCCAAGGTTGCCAGGGGTGGGTTTCTACCGGTTCTGTCTACCTCTGTAGAACCGGTAGCTCTGAAGAGCAGCAGACATAGAACCGGTTCCATGTCTGCTGATGTTTTTGCCTACCCGCCCACCTGGGCTCTTACCTGACCTTTATATCCTGCTTTTTCAACTTCAGCTGCCATGCGAGGCACAGCTGCAGTTAAAAAAGCAGGAAAAAAGGGCTGTTTCAAAGGCTGCTTCTCTGCACGCAGTGTGCTGATGAGGATTTACAGGCGCGTGCGGGCAGCGTGAAGGAAAGCACATCGTAAATCACTGAACCTCGTAAATCATCAAACCAGTGGTTAACCCTGTCGGATCCCACCCATGAAGGTTGCCCAGCTGGTTTTCACAGTTAAGAAGGGACTAGAACTCACAGTCTCCCTGTTTCTAGCTTAGTGCCTTAACCACTACACCAAACTGTCTTCCAATGTTACTTTTATTTTTATTTTTTATTTTACTCATCTATGATATTGATGCCATATCAATTGTGCAAAATTGTAAGGTATTTCTTGGCTTGAGGTGGATTCTGCCGGCCAGCTGGTCTTTGGGTCTCTGCCATGCATGCATGGGGGGCAGGGCACATGCATGGGAGATGTGCACGCATGCACAGCGTGGGGTGCATGCACAGGCACATGCCCATGTTACATTCTGTGGATGCATGCGCGCACACACACTTTGGGCAACCCTAACCCTTTGGGCATTCAGTGCCGAAAAGGTTAGCCATCACTGATATAGGGTGTTGATCGCCTTAGTCCACACTCTCCTTCATTACCACAATGCAAATCACCTAATATGCTTATATCCGATAATCATTCAAATTTGTACAGCTTGGAGATGGAAAATATGCATAAAAATGATGATATGGTCAAAATACTCACTTGCCTAATAATTGTGCACACAGTGTATTTGTTCCTTTTTTCATGTATCCTAGGGAAGTGTATTTTAGACCCCCTCTCTGGTATTATGAAATTAAATTTTGAACTGAATTTTAATCACAAAGCGCAATGCAATTTCCTCCTCAGTTGATCTTATACTTCTCGGGATAGGTCTGTCTTTAGAGATGGAAGAGGAGTGCCCTCATTGTGTTAAGTTTTCCTTTGTTTGGATTGACTAGATTTGTTTAGCACACTGTTTCCTGGTGAAGTTTACCCAATGAGGCTTTCCTAATCTTGTACCAAATTATATTATTGTTCCTTCCACAACAGTATTGCTCCAGGGCCCTTGCTCTTATTTTCAACAGGATCTGATCAGCATCACCCTTCAAATAGACACCGGGCAATCAAATGCTTTTGTGGTGAGTGTATAGGTGCATTTGGCTGCCATTCCATAAGACTATCTTAACAACAACAAACAACAAAAAGGAAATATTATACCTACTTCTCCATAAGATGATTTTAATGACATTAACTTAAGATCAGGGTGCTCCTCCCTTCAGATAATCTCCCCTTTAAATCTATCAGTACACACCCATTTTTGGCATAACTTTTTGATGACTTAGACTTTCCCAGCCGTGTTGCGATTAAATTAGTTTGACAAGTACTAAATACTCATAAAATTCTACCAGTACTTCAGTGTTCCCCAGTGTGATGCTTTCCAGCTCTTGGAGAACCAGTATTGTTAAAAAGTTTCACTGATGTGGTCCTGGTAGCTTTAGTCCCAACATACTTAGAAAACTCCAGATTAAGATCAACGAGCTTTCACACTCACACTGATTTTGCCCTTGGAAGCTGAAACAGACTGAAGGTGGATTGGTGATTATGAAGGATGGCTTAATGAAAACCAGTGTAAGACTATTGTGAAACAGACAACTAAGATTAGTATAGTCTTAGTTAGTGTACATAAATGGTACCTTTCTGTATATGTATATTATTTGGAATGTTATATATAGCTCTGATTGCAATACCTCTACACGATTATTGTACAACTGGACATAGTACAGAAAAATGGTTGAGAACAGATACAGAAAAATAATTTGTACACATATACCTTTCAGCACAGCAATTTTGATTTTTTCTACATGATCACTACAGTATGGTAAAATGCTCTTTCCATATTAAAATATCTCCAACATTTATTATATGATTTATTTTTGCAATTATGGAGTTTTGTACCATCTGTAAAACATTTTGTTCCAATTGCCACCTTGTCATTTTTAATAGCAATCTATATATACATCTTGATAGGTGATCTTGATTCTATACATGTGTTTCAAATTCTGTCATTTGTTTTAAAAACCTTGCTTGCTTGATGCAGCTTTTTATTTTCCAGCAGTCTGTAAACATATCAGTGGATTTTCCCCTTTGCTAAATAATTCTTGCCAGATCTTTTGTCTGTTTCTACAGTTTGGATGCACCATATCAACATACATAATTACACTTGTCTTACAGTGTCTTCAGAACTATACCACCGAATGGGAAGAAGGGTACCAATGAGTCTTAATTATGATGGTTGTATAACACTTCATTACCAGGGGTATAATGTCACAGGCTGCTAGGACAAGAAATGTGAAGGTGCTGTTGTTGTCATGCTATACCTGTGATGTTCCCATAAATACAGGAACAGAATGCTAGATCAACCTTATTCAATATAGCCTTAAGTAATTAAATTATGTGTCTTGAATATAATGTAATATACAATAGGTATCTCCAATGGAAACTAACCAAAAGCTTCCTTTCTTTGATTCCATCATGAACCTCCTCATTTCATATTGATTCTTACTTATCTCTACATCCCTTTGGAATCCCTTTGGAACATTACACTAACACCAACCTCTTCTCACCTGCAACATCAGACTAACATTAAAACCTCCTGTTGAGTTTGATACATTTTGACTGAACCAAAATGGTGTGCAGGAATCATGGGTTGCATCAGCATGCTTGGCAAAACTGCAAGATTTGTGAAAGTGGATCAATACATGAGAGTTCATAGGTAGAATATACCATTACAGTTAGAAAAGGAAAGTGGCAGGGGAGAAAAAAATTGATTGCCCTGTTTGGAATGACTATTGGAAGCCAGGAGTGGAATTTTCCTTTTTGGAAAAGAAACATTTTGCTGCAGAACATATTTTCGCAGTAACAGTATTTAATTTACAAAGTTGCTGTAAGGATTAAAAAAAAAAAAACACTTATGTACTGTATGAGACAAATGGTCTAAATGCTGAATATTAGTATAATTTAATTTAAGTGATTCAAAGCATGTATTCCACCCTGCTCTCCCCCATCCCTCTCTCTCCTGCAATTTTTCGAGTGTTATTCATTCATCTGGCACGCTAGCTGATCTGAGCTGTCATATGATATAGTACTCTACAACACGCTGTCGCCAACCAAATTGCAACCATATGTCTTGGTGTACAGTAAAGTTTCCAGATCAGCTTGCCACAGTTCTCTCTGTGCGGGTGGCTAATTCAGAGCTGGAGGCTAGCAGCAGGATTTGTAAACCAAGATACAGGCAGACTCCACCCTAGGTTTGAAAACTTTGCCCTGCAGCCAGAGTACACAGTACACAACTCCAACGTTCTTGCCCATATCCCATATGAAAGAGTTCTGAAGGCTTTTTTTTACAGAAGTCACAAAAAAACCCCAAACACTGCAAGTATTGTAATGTATCAGGAAAAAAAAGGAAAAGCTACTTCATATCCCCTTGTTACTTTTTGATAGTTCATCTGGTCCCTGTAATTGGCTGGAGAAATAATTCATAATCATGCAGGGCTAGCTTGTTGGATTTTGATCTTATCCATCAGGTCACTCCTTATATTAACCAAAATATCTCAAGTCACAATTAACTCCATGGCTTATTGAATAAGACACAAGTAAGACACTCATTAAATGTTATTTATTCACACATTACACTAAGGCATAAAATATTATGGACAATCCATAAAACCAAGGTTTATGTGAGCTATGGCGAAACCAAGTTGGATCCTGACTTAGCCTGATATCAACCCTAATCACAGATTTATTACATAGCATAATTGAGGAGCAGCTAACTAAGATTAGTTCATGAATATAATGTGCTTAATAGAGCCAGTTTGGTGTAGTAGTTAAGACACCAGAATCAGAGGATTGTGAATTCTAGTTCTGCCTTAGGCACAAGGCCAACTGTGTGACTTTGGATCAGCCCGAGGAAGGAGACAATGGCAATCTACTTCTGAAATTTTGCCAAGAGAATTACGGGGCCTGTCTAGGCAATCACCAGAAATCAACATTTACTTGAAGCCACCTATTGTCAAGCACAGGGAAAATCAGGAAATCCAGGTAGTTCAAATGAATATAAAGGTTTATTGCAAGCTTAGGCTGTCTACAAGAATCTGAAGTACTAATGATCAAAGCAAATAGGTGATAGATAAGGTAATGGAATTCAAGGGAGGCTGGGCTTAGATCTCTTGTGGGTGAGAAGGAACTCAAAATTGATGACACGTTTTGACCACATCCTTGGGCTCAGCCTGGTCATTTCCTACACATATACACAAACATATTAAATACATACAAAACATGTTTAATGACTGGTCATATACCATAATAAAATAATTTATTCATATAACTCAGGAGTAATAATTTTACAACGGTTACAGATACTAGAAGACAATTGGATTGTCCGCTACAATATTGTTTAAAATTTATAGGTATGAGCTCTAAATGTTTCTAAGTTTGTAGATTTACAACATAATGCATCCTACATTATGGGATGTTAACAGATACACAATTGTAAATTCTTAATATCTGGATCATTGAAAGCGAGGGCAATAGCTTTAATATTTCACTTTAAAAAACTCAGTAAATGAAATATTAAAATAACATTCACTTTATGTGACATGTTGGATTTATATTCCTAAAATTTAATTGTAGCTTATGGCATAAGCATGCCCTACAACCTCATTAAATGTGATTTATACAATAAACCATGGATAAACCATTTTTATATTTGTTTCTATCCTTACCACCAATTCTTGGAATAATATGTCTGGCAAACAAATCCTGAAAATTATTTTTATGAAAAAAGAAAGTCTCTATGAAGAGACAGTCTCGTGACATGCCAGAATCCAGAAAATGGGATGTATCTACCCATCTTCTATTTAAAACCACAAGATTTCCAACTTGTTGTCATGATTTTAAGTTCTTGATTTTCTCTTGAGACTTCTTCAGCCACATAGGCTCTTCTCAGTAATTTCCTGGTTGCTCATTTGTTGTTTTTCCTGTAAATCTGATTAGAAAATGTCAATTAACTTACAAAGAAACTTCCAATGATATCTGGAGAAAAATATAAATGTTTATAAGGGTGGGGGAGGGAAGGAACCTATATTCTTGCATTGTGTTTCCTACTGTGGCAAAGCAGTTTGATCAAGATTTTCTCTTCCTTCAGCAGCTGGTATGCAGAGGGAGTAAGAGAAAGTACAACTAAAGGGAAAAACTGGACACCCAGATGGCCCAGATTAATCTGTTTTGTGCTCAGAGGCTGGATTCCTCTTAAGTGTGAGTCACACTTGAGTCAACAAACTGATGACTTTCTCTGTATGTCGTGTGCTGGGCTTGCAAAATGCAAGAACACACATCCAAGGCTGTCTTTTAAATCTTTTTTAGATTTAGGAGAAAAAAAGCTAAACAAGGCATCATAATCAAGGAAAAGGGAAGGATTGAATCTGCAATTCTTCCTGGACAAGGCAATTCAACATCTTTTATTGCCTGGGGCAGAAATGTCACATGAAACCTTCACTATAATGATTTAAAAAGGCTGTCACTTTATACTTAAGAGAGGTGTTTTTTCTTGCAGATGGTATACTATTTCCAAGCAAGTCTAGGAAAACCAGCCACTTCCTTTGTTCCTCATTAAAAAAAAATAATGCAATCAAATTCAAGCCTTGTCAAAAATATGCTAGAATAATTTCAGGGAAACTAACTCTAGGCTATTTGCATACATATCCCTAAATAGTTATTTTCTGCTCTTTAATAGGCTTTGATACTGTGCATCTCTGACACTTCAGGCAACTTTGCTTGGCTCCATTCAAATCCGTGGGATATAAAAAGGCTTAATATATTTATTTCCCACTTGTTGGCCGGATCCAGCCTTCAATTCATGCCGATTCTTACACATCACTTACTCTCAGGACAAGCACAGCACCCACAGCTGCCTTCTCCAACGCGGTGCACTCCAGACAGGTGCAACGTGTCTTCCATAATCCCACCTGGAGGAACATTTGGGGAACACGTGTGTGTGTGTGTATGTGTGTGTGAGGTTCCAGTCTTTTGCGAGGTTCCAGTCTGGGGAAGGAGGTTGTACAGAATTGCAGCCACAACGTGTAGTTAGTTGAAATACACCCCTTACTCCTTTTGAGTACGCCCCTGTCTAGGGGACGCTATCCCGAGAATTAGCTCCTTCACCCTGTATTTTGCTTCATGGCGTGTGTGTGTGTGTGGGGGTCCTTAAAAGGAGGGAAAGGGAAACTTTCTCTTTGCCTCCTTTTAAGTAAGTCCACGCAGGTTGCTCCCTTCACAGACCCCAAAACTTCCTTGCCACGCGGGCGTCTCTTTGCCAAAACAGCAGAGACATCTGCCTCTCGCTCGATCCTTTCCGTTGACAAAGCGAAGGGCGCCGTCGCTACAGCACCCCCGTTCCTGAAAAGCCAAACTCGGAGTCTCTATAAAGACGCGGGCGGCAGCAAGAGGTGAGACCTGCGCCCGGCCTCGCTTGGCTCCGGGCAGGAAACGCTTCCTCTCACGGCTTCGCTCCTCCTCTCAGTGCTCATGTGCGGGCCCTCGAAGGGTAGGCGGCCGAGGGAAAGGTTTCGCACATGCTCAGAAGGGTCGAGTCGCCGTCCCTCCGGGCTGAGGCGGCTGGCAAAAGCGTCAGGCGAGGCGGCCGCCTCGGGAGCGGATGGCCCCCCTCGCGTTGTCATGCCGACTCCTCGCCGCTGCCGTCCTTCAAGCCCGTGTGAGCGAGCTGGCGGCGGCGGCGGCGGCTGAGGCAAATGCCGGAGGAGCCCCCCAGTTCCAGCCCACAGCCTCGGCTGCCGCCGCTCTGAGCGGCGCTTCGCCGCTTCTGCCTCTTTAACAAAAGGATTCGGCGGGCAGAAAGGTGGGAGAAAAGCAGGACGCCGCGGCCAGAGGCAACAACAGCAGCAGCAGCAGCAACCCCCGGGCATCCCACCCTCCTCGGACTATCGTTGCACCGGGCGAGAGGAAAGGGTGTGTGGGGGGGGGGGGGGGTTGTCCGGGAGATGGAAGATGGAAGAAAGCGACGGTGGGGTAAGGAAAACCAAAAGCAAAACAAAACACTCGCCTCCTCCTCCTCCTCTTCCTCCTCCTCTTTCTCCCCCTATGCCTTCTCCCCGCTTGGCTTTGTCACCCGAGGTGCCCCCGTGGCGCGTGCTTCTGCCCATCCACACTGCCCAGATGTCAAGCCGCGTCAATGCCCCGGACCAAGAATCGGTGTGTCGTTTCCCCCCACCTACCTCCCGCCGCCCCGTGCCCAAATGAATGGGAGACAAAGACGGAGCCGGCTTTGCAAGAATTAGGTCTCTTCGCCGTCCTGGTGGCAGTCTCTCTCTTTCTCTCTCTCTCCCCCCCACCCTTTCCCCTCCGTTTTAAGCAGATTTATGACTTTGGGGTGGAGGGTGACGGAGGGGTTGGGGGTGGATGGGGAAGGGATACCCAAGCCTGGCTGTAAGAGTGAGTCCGATTTAAGGTGGAGAAACCCGGCTTCGGATTCAGAGGTGCCCGAAGTTAACTCGCCTCGCCTTTTAGACTCGTCTACCTATTAGGGTTGGTGTGAGGGGAAGAATGGTGGGAGAACGAGTCAGGATGGTTCCACCTGAGTTTCCCCCTTGGCGAAAGAATACCATTATAATCATGTAATGATATATCCTTCCACTTTTGTAGTTCAACCCTGGATTTAGGAACCTTGGATTATTATTGTTTTTTCCCCTGTAGAACTCATTACATGTTTCTGCTCCTTCTCTCCCCTCCCCCACCCACTTCCATCAATAATACTGATGTATTTGCCAGGTTTATTGCAGGCGTGAAAACGCTGGCATTCTTACCTGTGCATTAAAAAAATAAATAAAGGAGTGCCCTTAACTATTTTTGTCCTGTTAATATGCTTTGCAATTTGGAGTGTTATAATGCTAACCTAAAGCATTTTAAGCAGACTTTAATCAGGCTAATTTCTACCTATCCCTTCAGAATAGTCCGTGGATTAAAAAGTGCAGAGATACCTAAAATTTACAATGAAAGTGCTTCAGCAGCCAAAACAAATTTGCAAGTTGACATATTTTTGCATCTCATTTGCTGTGGTTGTCGCTTTCTTCACCTTTTCTTCATCTCCGTTCCCTGATCTTTCACCCTTTCATCTTAGAGCAAATCCCATTGCATTTAGGAAGCTTTCTTGTGAGTGGAGATGCACAGGATGAGCTGGCATGATATTTTAAACCTATTGGGGCAGGACCTGCCTGTTTATGTAGCACCTCAATTTTTAATTATTCACACACTGTAAAAATGGTTAATTTGTGGAGCATATGTAAATACACATTTCCGCTCCTTGCATTTGCGCACGCTGGCTGTACATCTTGTAATCGATCACAGGTCTTTGTACATATGGTCTCTTCTCTTTTTTCTGCTTGATTGTGAGCATCTGTCTGTCGCTGTTTGTTCTTATATGCAAAGAAGCATGCAAAAGAGCTTTTTTCCTATTCCATCTGATTGTTTGGCTCCTATTTTTAATTTTAGAGATCAAAGTCAGTTTAACTCAGATTGCAGAGATGAACTAAAGAGGTTCATCAATCAAGGTGCTTTCAAATATTTATCAATAGTTTTCTCCTGAAAGAAAGGAAAACTTCTTAGGAACCATTGGTAGCTATCTTGATATTTGGCTCTGTTTTCACAGCTGCTTGGCATTAAGGCACAGTCATTATTCTAAGGGGGAGTAAAGCATAGTTTTCAGCTGATTTCTTGAAAGTGGCTATCTAGGGTTCTGCACTGCAGAAAGAAACGGGAATGGAAGACCCCAGATTGTAGGACAGCATGTGTGTCACAAATCGGTGAGCTAATACTACACAGTGCCATCTAAATTAGGCAACCCGGTACCTGCTGGATGTTTTGGAGTTCAGTTCTCATCAGGCCAAGCATTGTGAAAGACGTTTTATTTCTATGTATAATGCAGGACTGTAAGCAAATGTTTAAGGAATGTCTGATTTATCCCAGCAGGATTCCAGGCTCTCTTCAATATTAAAAGGAGGAATGGTTTGGCTCTTTTCTTTAGAGAATTGTTTCACAGGGAGCAGTCCATCCATTTGCTAGAGTAGGGGCCTCCAACCTTAGCAACTTTAAGTCTGGCGGACTTCAACTCCCAGAATTTCCCCAGCAAAGCTGGCTGGGAAATTCTGGGAGTTGAAGTCCGCCAGACTTAAAGTTGCTAAGGTTGGAGGCCCCTGTGCTAGAGAATGATTGTCAGCCCCACGAGGTAGACTGGACCAGGAAATCAAGTCTATAGGAAGATCAGAACTATACTTAGTGAGTTTGGCTATAATAGAATTTTGCAAGTCTGATTATCAGTGAATCAGAGCAGTATCTGCCTGAACTGCTTCCAAATATTATCTTTTTTTTTCTGGGTCTTTAAATATGCATCACCTCCTTTGCCTAAGTAATGCTTCTTGCATATTTATGTAATCTTTATTGTCTACTACGATTGTGTTCCCTATCATATAAGCAAAGGTGAGGTCACCTTCCATTCAGAAGATCATCTCCTGGTACCTAGATAGAAACAGCTGCATTTTTTGGTAGGCAGTATGCAGAGTGTGCAGCTTTCATGCCTTCACCACATCGACTTCCTGATTGTACTTTTAGATGGCAATAGCATGAAAATGAGTTGCCATTGCTCTTTTTCCAGGATGGTATTTATTTCTCAGTCTGTCCTACACATCTGGAATGACTGTGTGGTCTTCTTTCTATGTGCTGACCAGGCCTAATTATGACTGACATCTTCAGGATACTGCACATTGGTTAGGTAGTAATCCAAGATAAAACCCATTGAATAGAACATATCCCACCAGCCAAAGTTTTGCTGTTCCAATACTTGGCAATGCTGCTAGAGGCTGAGTGAGATGACTTCCTGTTGTACATGTCTTATTGTTTGAACATGTGTGCCTGTAAAGCAGTGAATCCAAGCATGATGCATAAAAGTAGTTGTGGCAAAAAAAAAAGAGATGACTTTAAAATATGAAATGTCTCTGTTTGCATCCATCTTAGCTGGATCCCACTGAAATCAGCTGATCCCTTGATAATTCGATATGGATGGCTTTGTTTGGCTTCATTCCTATTGGCATATACTGTCTGAGTCAGCTGTTAAAAGTGATCTGGCAGAAGTATTTTGAATCTCTGAAAAAGAGGCTCGTCTGAGGCCCATTTGTGAGTTTATAGTAGTATAGGTAGTCCTCGACTTATGACCACAATTGAGCCCAACATTTATATTGCCAAGTGAGTAATTTGTTAAGTGAGTTTTGCCCCATTTTGCGACGTTTCTTGCCACATTTGTTAAAGTGAATCACTGCAGTTAAGTTAGTAACATGGCTGTTAAGTAAATCTGGTTTTCCCATTGACTTTGCTTGTCAGAATATAGCAAAATGTAAACACGTGACTCCAGACACTGCTACCGTCATAAATGTGGGTCAGTTGTCAAGCATCCGAATGTAAATCACGTGACCATGGGAGAATGCTGCAACAGGCATAAGTGTGAAAAATGGTCATAAGACACTTTTTAAGGTGCCATTGTAATTTCAAACAATCACTAAGCGAACTGTTGTAAGTCGAGAATTATTTGTAGTCTAAGATTTATTTATTATATTTTTATTCTGCCTTTATTACTTTATAAGTAACACAAGGCAGCAAAACATACCTAATACTCCTTTCCCCTATCTATTTTTACCACCACAACAACCCTGTGAGGCAGGTTAGGCTGAGAGATCATGACTGGCCCAAAGTCACCCAGCAAGCTTTCATAGCTAAGGCAGGACTTGAACTCATGGTTTCCTGCTTTCTAGCCTGGTGCCTTAACCACTACACCAGACCTAGATTTCCTGCTTCACAACCCTGTCTTATGTAACCCAATTTTACGCAGATTTCTGAGAAATAAGTTCGCTTGAATCGTGATCTGAGGCTGGGTATGCAGTGTGCCATTTTCATGCCTTCACCACAGTGATTTCCTGATTGTACTTCTAGATTCTGTTTTGTACATAACAGCCATCTTTCCCCAGTCTGAATTATTTTAAGATGTGTACATTTCAGTTCCCATAATCCCCCAGCCAACTTCGCCATTGCTGAACAAAAGTGCACAAATAAGGGGTGGCGTACCTATATGATATAGAAAGTGAAAAATGGAAAATGCTTAAGCACATTTATTTATTTATAATTCTAGAAAAAAACATACATTTAAAACAGACAAATCAATATATATATATATATATATATATATATATATATATACACACACACACATATATATATATATATACATATATATATATATACATATATATATATATATATACACACACACACACACAATTATATATATATATATATATATATATATATATATATCTATATTTTATATATATATTACATATATATATATTCATATTTGTTCTGGTATTTTCCGTCATAGTAGTTGTGCTTTTAAAGTTGTAGCACGTTTGGGCAGAATCTCATCTGCCATCATCAGGCTACAGAAGCCTGATGATGGCAGATGAGATTCTGCAGTGCCAACTTTAAAGCACAACTACTGGCGGAAATACAAGCTGAATATATAATATATATATATATATATATATATATATATATATATATATATATATATATATATATATATATATATATATATATATATATATATATATATATATATACACACACACACACACACACACACACACACACACACACACACACATACATACATACACACACACACACACACGTAAGTACCCACGAAAACTTAAGAAAACAAATACACACACACACACACACACACACATATACATTTTACAGCGAACATAAATGTAATCTGTTTGCAGTTTTTGCGGTGCAAATGATCAGGAAAACTGCTTTCCATTGTGAAGAATTTTTCCCCACAGATAGCTCTTCTGTTTTGTGAAAGATGTAAAGGTTTGTTTAACTGTGTGATTGAAAGTACTGTATGTCTCTAGTGTATATTTGACTCAAATGCCATTTTCTCCCCTCTACAAGTTCAAATCAGGTCATTAGTAGTAGAAAAAAACGATACCCAGAGACCCTAGCTGTTGTCCATTCTTATCAAACTATGTTACTGTGCACACCAGTTTCTAACCAGAAGTTCTTCATAAAATGACAGAACAACACAGGAAGTCAAATAGCTTGGCTGCCTGAAGAAATCTTGTGATTCTGGAAGACTTAATGGAACTTCTAAGAGAAAAGCCAGATTCTGATAAAGTCCCAGCTCATTGCTGATTCTGCCAACTCAGAGGCTGATACAAAGAAAGGAGTAATATCAGAAGATCTTCCCAGTCTAGTAAAAGCCTTACTGAAACAGCAGAATGGAATAAGAGTGCATAAAATGGCCTACTTCAAACAAAACATCTTCAGTAATGAAAAATTACTGTGGTTTGAAAATGCCACTGGATTTTGTTAACTTGGAGCATTGCTTTGAAGCTTCTTGTTTACTTTAGACCATAACTCAGGCAATTTTCAAACCTCAGAAACAGCAAAAATAATTGTACCTGTCTTGGGCTTGAAGGAATCAAGGTAGCAGAGGAGTCATACAAGAAGAACATGGAGAATGTAAACAATGATTCCACCAGGATCTCGTGTTCCCCTTTTCGAAACACAAACAAAGATGATGCAGAAGGAAGCTGGAGCATCGTTTGGAAAGTTTATGTTACATCTGTGTTTACAGTGTCCACGCAAGCATGGCTGAAAAAGAGCACATGTAGTTAGGACCAAGATGCTGCATGATTTTGCATTGTATCCACTAACATGTATTGATGCAAATTTAGAAAACTGATTAAAAATAGAAATTCAGTGTTCCTGAGAGAAGGAAACTGACCACTCAAACTCTTGTCCCAATATCTAATTCAGCTTTTTTCAACTCACCATGAACTATCTTTCTATGGGGTAGAATACAAAGCAAGGACTGTTTTAAAAGAAGCCTGGTGCCATGCCATTATTACCCTGTGCTACAACCAGGAGGCAATTAAAAGAAGTAAATTGTACTAAGTTCAGCAGAGTTTATTCTTAGACAAGCGGCCTGATCTTTGGAACATTTTCCCAGATAAAAAGAGTCTTTGATATAAAATTCATCCAATGCCACCCAGGCTGGGTTAGGGATGTTGAAGAACGCCAAGTCCCAGACTGGTATCGGGAGGCTGTAAGGAATAGAATAGATGTAAACAAGGTCAGATTAAATAACTGCATGATGGAACTTACTGTTGGTTGGGGCTTGATCTAGCTTAATCACAGCTCCATTCTTACCTTAAGCTAGAGTCTTACTCCTCCTTAAAGGAGGTTTTTTGATTAGTGGGTCCTCCTTTGCTCCGTGATACCTTCTAGAGAAGTAGCTGGAGGTTGTGGCTGAGTGGGAGAGGGGCTTTGCCCAACTTTGGCTGGTGTGCCAATTTAGGGATTGGAATTTTTGGCAACATGCACTGATCTTCTTGTGCATCGACCACTGTATTGTGCTCTTACACATAAAACTGCCTTTGAAAAATCACTTGGAATTTTTAACCGGACTATAAGGTGACTGTTGATCTGCTGAATAAGGAATAAGGAAGTCAACTTTGATATTGATAGTCCAGTTCTGTTACCAAAGTGACAAGAGAAAAAAAGTTGAATAAATCCCCAAGCAGACACCTCCCTAAATCACATGAGTATAAAGGGGGTGGGGAATAAAGCAATTACATTTGCAGATTTCTGTTAACGTTAGCTGTATAACTACAATAAAAGTACCGGTAGCTTTAGCCGTCTTATAGAGCTGATTTCCTGGTTTGGTCTGTGTAATGGAGCTGACATCAATTAATAGGATATAGCAGATTTAAAAGTGACAAGGCAATGCTGCATTGTGGTCATTAGTAACCAACGTGCTTCTAAGTCCAGTTCAAGGTTTTGGTTTGTTACCTTGAAATCTTTAGATGGCTTGGCACTTGGGTCCCTACAGGACCGTTTTTCCAACTTAGATTCGGCTTTTCCTGTGCAAACTTTTAGGAAAGGACTTCTGGAGGATCCCAGCCAGAAAGCAGGGTGTTCTAAAGGACGGAGACTAATGAAGATGACTTTGGTAGAAATATGCAGGAACCATATCTTAGGGGCTGAAGCAGCTTTAAATCCAGAGCAATGAGGTAATATTTGAAAGCGGCTCATGCAGAGGCCTCTCTGTTTCACTGGATATAAAAAGAAGAAGGTACAGCACAATCGACTGCAAAGTTATTGTACTCAATCTCAATAAAAGCAGTTTGAGCCTCCTATGGAGTGGATTTCCTGAATCCTAATGAATCCTAAATCAATTTAGCAAGTCTGATTATGCTATATTTTCTCCTCCTTATAGTTCAGTGAATTGGGAAAGTGTCTGCTTGAGCTTCTCGACAAGCCCAGAAGCACCAATACATGGCTTGTTCACCATCCTACTACTATAGCAGATGAGAGTTGGTAAGGCAGAAAGGGTGGCAGCTTTGCTTCTAGACATGAACAACCTGTCGTTACCATTAAAAAAAAAAAAGCACTTTACAATTCAGGTGGTCCTTGACTGATGACCACAAATTGAGACTGGAATCTCCATTGCTAAGTGAAGCGGTCATAAAACAATATGTCATGTGACCATGCAAACTTAAAATAGAAATCTTGGCATTCCCTATTGCAGTAGTTGACCGAGAATCATGAGTCGTTAAGTGAATACCTAGCCCAGTCCAAGCCATTCTACTCTTAGTTCCTCCCAGCCCTGAGCCTCAATAAAGCAAGAAACTGCCTCCAGCTTCTCCCACTTGCCTGTCTCTCACCCATCTCTGCCTTTTGGACACTCTGCTCTTTGTCTTGTGAACTATGTGGTCCTGGGACTGCTCGCCACGCCCCGGGAAGCCTCAGCCTGAGCTCAACGCTAATTACCTCAGCAAGTGCCAGCTAGCATACATTTGCCCAGCTACTTTCTCTCCCGCTTCCTCACATGGACTCTTTTTTGCCTTTTGCGTCCAGCTGAAGCTGAAGCACCTTGCTGCCTATACTGTCTCCTTTTCAGACCTGGTTTCTGTGGGGAACATTTCCTACATGTGGCTCCCTGAGCCTTTTGAAAGCTGTGCTTTTCTTCAGAAAGGCTGTGCCGTCTTTGGAACACGGCACTGTCTTTCCAAAGGCTTCCCGAAGATAGGGTACCTCGGTTCAAGCATTGTTGTCCCTTGGTGCACTCTTTCGCCCAGTTGAAGGTTGCAAACAGACTTTTAAGGATACATAGATGAAGACTTTCTAGAGGAATCCTTCTTCTCAAGACAGTGTAATTAAGATGGCTGTGTTAATTCTGTAGCAGTTAGTGAAAACCAATAAACTGCAAAAAAAAGAGAGAGAGAGAGAGAGAGAGAGAGAAAGAGGTTGCATGCTGCTGGAAAGAAACCTTCAAAATATTGTCTCTCTCTTAGATACTTTTAAAGCCAGTATATGTATTTTTCCAAATCCTATTTTTGTTGCTTTGAGATGGGGGATTTTTAGTGGGAGGTGTCATGGTGAAATGAACATGTTTTCATTCTATTTCTGTCTGCAGGGAGAAACATTTGTTTGGGTTAATGGTGCATCAGCTCATTCCCAGAGTGTTGCCAAGGCCAAATATGACTTTTTATTTGGTGGATCAGAAAATGAAACTACTTCAGAATCTGGTAAGCACCAGCGTTTCTACTCTGAAGCCACTTCCATCTTCTTACTCTTTATACACATTGTATTATTTTAACTTAGAGCTCATTCTGATTCTGAATTTATGAGGCAAAGGTGCAGATTTCCCAACCCGGGTGCCTTCCAGATGTGTGGATTTCAATTTCCAGAATTCCAGGCACTGATCATGCAGTCGGATACTCTGGTTGCTGAAGTCTGTGCATCTGGACAGCAACCAGGTGCATTACGAATTCTGCATAAATGGAGAATAACATTATTGATGTATTTCTTTGAGAAAAAGTAAGAATTGGCAAAAGAAACTTCAATCCTTTCAACTATGTATATGATTGCCATCTTTCATCTGTACTACAGATGGTCCTCAACTTATGACTACGGTGAAGCCCAGAATTTTGGCTGCAAATTGTTGCAGCCGTAAATTGAGTCACCTTATGACCCGACTTGATTTTATGACTCTTTTGTTTACAATGGTAGTTAAACAAGCTTCTGTGGTCATTGAGAGAATCGTATAGTTTTTAAACAAATTGCATGGTCTAAAGTCCCAATGCAGCTTATCCAATGGGTGTTTTGTGCTGGAAAGTGGCAAAAAACATTGCAAAAAACCCCACGGTCGTCTGGATGCTGGATGCTACAACCGGTTGGAAATGTGAACCAGTGGCCAAGCGCCCAAAATGTGATTATGCGACTGTATAAGGGTATTGCGGTGACTGTAATGTTGAGGATGAGTTGTAATTAACTTTATGTGTGTGTATCATAACTTTAAGCGGTTGTTAAGTAATTGACCATAAATTGAGGATTACCTGTAATGGTGTAGATTTGGATTCAGCAGGGACCCTTGTTAGAGGTATACTCCTTAGCTAACATAAGCAAAGCACTGAAAGAGTTGACTTGTTAGGTTACAGAATTTTCTATTAAAACATTATGTTCATTTTATTCTCATAATATAATTGTCTAGGGTGCAAAATTTGGGATTATTCATCTACCTCTTTCTTTCTCATTCCTCCTCCTCCTCCTCCTCCTCCTCCTCCTCCTCCTCCTCCTCCTCCTCCTCCTCCTCCTCCTCCTCCTCTCCTCCTCTCTCTCTCTCTCTCTCTCTCTCTCTCTCTCTCTATATATATATATATATATATATATATTTCTGAGGTTCTGCGTATTTGTATGTGATCTGGTTATATATATATATATATGTGCTTCTCAGAGTTCATGAAGTGATGAATGAGACTCACAAAGCTCAGTACCAACCTACGAGAAACAATAACAAAGATCCATATATATATATATATATATATATATATAATATATATATATATATATATATATATATATATATATATATATATATATATATATATATATATATATATATATATACATACACATACACATACACATACACATACACATACACATACAACATTTTATATATATATATATATATATATATATATATATATATATATATATATATATATATATATATATATATATATATATAGGTATTCGGCTTGGTTCGTATTTTCCACGCATTGTAGTTGTTCTTTTAAAGTTGTAGCAATGTTTCAGCAGAATCTCAACTGCCATCATCAGGCTTCGTATTGTGTCCGTCTGTGGGTCAGACTTTTACAGTGGTTTCAGATTTAAATTTGGGGCAGCCTATTGCTGTGCCAGAATGGTATTTTCTTCATCCTGATTGGTTGGGAGTCTTGGTCTGTGTTTATTGGTCTTGGAGTTTGCTGTGTTCTGCTTGATTGGTGTCTCTAATATCTTCTGTCTGTTTTTTGGCTCTTTTTGTATCTTGATTGGCTGGCAGCATTGTGTTACTTTATTGGAGGCCTTTAGTGCAGCTTGGCTTCGGGTAAATGGACGGCTATCATTAGTTAGGAAGCTGGGTTTCATCTGGGTGCCTGGTTGGGGTGTGTTTGAGCTGGAGGTATCAGGGGGATCTGTTTGTGCCCAGGTGTTTGCCTGGCTTGTGGTGTGGAGATTTTTTTGTTTGTGAGTGCAGGCTTCCAAATGATTGACAGCCTGGTGGAATCATCTCTTCTATTCATGCTTTCTGGTCTTTTTTCAATCTCTATGGCTTCTCTGATGACTCTGTGGCTAGGGTTTTCCATAGTGGCCAGGGTTTTGGTGCCATTGAAGTTGATGCTATGACCTGTGGCTTCCATGTGTTGGACTAGTAAGGAAGTGTGTTCCAGCTTTTTGACTGCATTTTTGTGTTCATCCAGGCGGGTACTTATTCTTCTATTGGTCTGTCCAATGTATGTGGCTGGGCATGATGCACAGGGGACTTCAGATATGCCTTGGTTTTCCAGGTCAATTTTATCTTTGGGGTTGCTAAGGATGGCTGCTATTTTTCTGTCTGTTTTGAAGGCAGTCCTGATGTGATGTCTGTGTAGTACCTTACTAATTTTGTCTGTGGTACCTCTTATGTAGGGCAGGACAGCTGTTCCATAGGTCTGTTCATCTTCTGGGTTTCTATTATGTTGCAGTGTAAAATTTGAAACCACTGTAAAAGTCTGACCCACAGACGGACACAATACAGAAGCCTGATGATGGCAGATGAGATTCTGCTGAAACGTTGCTACAACTTTAAAAGAACAACTACACGACGTGGGAAAATACCCAACCAAGCCGAATACCATACATGTAAGTACCGCTGAAACTTAAGAAAACATATATATATATATTTGTTTTCGTAGATTTTCACGGGTACAGGTATGTAGGTCTAGGTGTGTTCGGGTCTTTTCCCATATAAGATTAAGAGTATCTTGGTGATGTTTCGGCAAGGTCCCACTCCCCATCCTCAGGCTGGTGCTTTCGGCTTCATGTCTGGCTATCAACAGTTAAAAGCTACATCATCCCACCATATGCACACATACACACAAACAAATATGGATGGAATCAGCAACTGAGTTAAACTAGTTAATGTAACCACTGTGCTATCAATGAATGTTAACAGACATTCAATCAATCAATCAATCAGTTTGGGGGACTGAACTGGGCTCGCAGACCTAAGGCATGTAGAAATTGCCAATAATGATGTCCAACCTTAATAACTTTAATAAAGGGTCCACTTGTTAAATAAACAAAAACAAAGAACTGTGAATAAAATACATCAAAGGAAACTGCAAGGAAGGAAGGAAGGAGGAGAGGTAAGTCCATTTACCTGAAGTAGTTTTTATTTCGTTGAAAACATGAAAATGGGCCCTCTGAAACTTTGGAATTAACTGACCTGTTAATTTCCTAGTATAGTAATAGCAATAATCTAGTGTTTGTCAACCTTGGGAACTTTTAGATGTGTGGATTTTAATTCCTAGAATTCCCCAGTCAGCATAGCTGGAAGTAGATCCATACATCTTTAAGTTCCCAAAGTTGAGGAACATAGGTCTACTGTATCAATTTGGACACTGACCTTCACAATGGATTTTCAGGATTTCTGGATTGCAAGGCATAGTTTTCTTTTTGATTTCTCTCATAATACAGATCTTAAAAGAGAATTGGGGAAAGCTGGAATGAGCAGTCATTATTCTATCATTCTTTTTCAGTTAGCTAAAGAACTTCTGCTTTGCTTCCAGCCTTAAAACTAGGTACAGTAATCCTCAATTTGCAAGTGTAATTGAGCTTAGAATTGTGATCATAAGTTGTTATTTTTAAGTGAGTCACCCACATGAACGTACCTGATTTTACGACACTTCGCAGTAATTATTAAGTACATGAAGCAACCATTAAGTGAACAATGCAGTCATTAAATGAATTCAATATATCCAATAATGCTCTTTTTGTTGGAAACTGGAAATAAACACCAGAAAATACAGAAAATTGTGGTCACAGGACACTGCAAACAGCTATAAAAGTGGGCTGGTTACCAAGGGCCCAAAATACAATGACAGAACTATGGGAGGGAGGCACGGCCACTGTAACTTTGAAATCAGGTCATCAGCCCCCTTTTGGGGAGTGTATTGTCCTAACTTCAAAGAGTTGCTAAGTGACTGGCTGTAAATCAAGGATTAACTGTAGATAATTGAGAGATGGTTGATGAATATTTACTGCTGGTTGAAAAATTCTGGGAATGGATATCTAGAGGATCACTGCAGTAACAACTGTTGTGGTCTTTTGTTCTGTCTATAGCTGCCTTCTGCAACCTATGGGGTAATTCTCAAAATAATTACGACTGCTAGTTAGCTTCTGTGTTTGAGCATTGGCAAAGTTTGTCAGTCTTGTGGAATGAACTTTCTAATACCACCTCCCACAGGCACACAGAGCCACTCATTCTTTAAAAAAAACACTAAAGAAAGAAGTTTAGCTCATGAAAACTAAAAGAGCATTTATTCTAAACGAATGGAGAAGAAAGACGCCATTGATTCTTTGGGGAGATTGTAAAAACATTGATTTTTCAAGTGAAAAAAAAAAACTCTGAAGTGCCTCATAAGAAATATTTGCCTTCTTTCAGAGCTTGGCTGGTGCCAGGCAGAATTTTTAATGTGATATTTGTTTATGGAACGCTTTTGCCTGAAATGATTCTACTAACTCAACCTCTCCTTCTGAAACCATAGCACTCTAAATGTGGTGCTGAGGATACAAATCAGTGTAGATGGGAAGGGAAAGACAGCTGTGATTAGACAACTTAATAGTAGGGATTTTAAAGCAACTAAGTAAAGTAGTTGGTCAGTCATTTGTCTTTTAACTGTTTACTTAAGCAAATATGCACAGTCCCAACAACTGGACATTTCTTGGAGACATAGAAGGAAATGCAGGAAAACTGAAATTTAATAAACCAACTTTGTCTCAGTGAAGAAAATCTTACAAATTGGCCTACTTGAAGTTTTTTTTAGCAGCAGCAAGCTATCACTAACCAAAATAGCACCAGTGATAAAAAATAGCTTCATTGATCACCTGATCAGTATTTTTCTTTAAGGATTTTTCTTCTGCCAAAATGTCATTGACTTATCAGAGATAGCTTCATGTTCATCAAAACACTACTTGTTTTGATTTTTTCACTTCTTTTCATTTGGGAATTGCACAAATGAAGAAATTCATTTCATTTCTTCTCTTGAAACTTTATCTTTTCTAAATGTAATTCCTTTTGAGTTAGATCTGACTTCCTCAGTTTGCAAACATACTTGCTTGACATACATTTAAATGTAATGGTATCTTAGATAGTATTGCTTGGCTGTGATACCTAAGCAGATTATTCACAGGCCCTCAGCATTGCATGAAACAATCAAGCAAGCCATTTACTGTGAGAAAATATATGGTGACATCACATTATGGTTGTCTGACAGACGATTGGATAAAATGGACTAAATTTTTGAGCAATTGCATCTAGCATTCTAAGGATCTCATATTGTTGAAGACAGTGAATTACGTCATGTGTAATAATAATATACATATATAATTGAATTTTTAAAAACAAGATAAAAATACAAACTAGACAGTGAATTAGTTCTCATGTGTGTAAAGGTATCACTTTCATGTGGCACGGTTAAATATGCGTGCCTTAACTAGGTAGTTTTCCAATCCTTTATGCAGACTATTACACTGTCCAGAAAACAGTTGAAAAGTAAATATGTATTTATTAACTTTTAAAGGCTGTGCAACTCCCAAGTGATGCTGGGTGGCTTACATAATTAAAAGTAAGAAAACAAATATAGTAAAAAAGAAAATTTACCCATATGACTGGAGCAAACATGTATTCACCAAAGGTTCAACAACTGAATTTGAAGCACAACCATGGTTTAAATACTTTCCCTTACATGAACTCTTGTAAGATGGGAGCCATATGTATTTCCGGGGGGGATCTATTCCAGAGGGCAGACACTGCAACAGAGAAGGTACATTTCCAGGGCCCTTGACAGGTGACAGTATTTAATAGACAGGACCTGGAGTGGCTGTCCACTACTGATCTCATTGGATGTGCAGAAACCACTGGTCTCTCAGATAACCAAGTCCTATGACCTGAAGGATGTTATAGGTGATGATCAGCCCCTTGAATTGCACATGGAAGCAAACTGGCAACCAGCTCAGCTGCCTGCATTTCCATTATCATGGGAACCAGCAGTCAGCAAATGCAGTGATACCAGTTGAAATACCATAAAGACAATCTCAAAGTTAAATTAATTAAAACAAGTAATTACATTATAATTCAATTAATCATTTTAATGGACCAGCTCTTATTGTTATTAAAGAGACCTGTGAATGATGTGTGTGTGTATATGCCAGGCACAATTCATTACATAAAGACAGATACTGGAGCCTAAAACAGGGTTTCTCAGTCGTGGCAACTTTAAAATGTGTGGATTCCCAGAATGCTGTCTGGGGAATTCTAGGAGTTGAAGTCCACACATGTTAAAGTTGCTAATGTTGAGAAACACTGGTCTAAAGTATACAAAAAAATTCAAAGTGTTGGTCCCTTTTAAATGATACAGACATTACAATCATCCACCTATCAATTTATACCAACATTTGGTTGAACTTGACAACTTTTAAGATGTATGAACCTGGACATCTGGCTTAGGAACTCTGAGAGTAAAAGTCCACTCACATTAAAGTTGCCAAGTTTGAAAAACATTGACTTATATTTAAAGCCCCAATTTGTCCATCAGCCCCAAGTCCTCTTTATCCCCCGGTTCTGAGATTCTTCCCTTGTAATAATTAGACTCTTATTCTGATTATCTTAAATAGAAGTTAGAATTTGAAATGAAGAATATTTATAAGTAGAGGACTTTCTCCTGTATAATACTAGTGGCCATCTTAGTAGGATAGGGAGAAATAGTACCCTTCAAAAACTGTTAACTGTTAGCAGGAAAACAATAAGTAATTTTCCTCAGAAAAGCAACATGTTTTGGAAAGAAAATTGATCCTTTTACTTTCTTTATACCAAGAGGTTTTGCTAAAACCTTTAGCTTAGAACCTTTGTTGTTCTAATATTTGTAGTAGTCTTTTAGTGCAATTCAATTTTTCAGATTATTGGTGACACTGATTATTTGATTAAACCTTGTTTATTAAAATTTAAAGTGAACACGTTTGCTTAGATTGTGATCAAGCAAGCTTGCATTAAACTGGAGTAAGATTTTAAGAAGTTTCACCTCCATAGTTATCAATATATAAAAGTTATTTCTTTAATGTTTGGAAATTAAAGAAAATTCCACCTGAAGTTATATCACTTAAAACTTTTTTTCCTGGTGCCTCTGAATCTGTCTTTATTCTTAGTGAAAACTGTACATAGGAAAGTCCCTATAGGTATCTTGGTAAGAGTTTGGTAACTGACTAATGTTTGGCTTAGAGTCACCCAGCTGGCCTTGTCCCTATAGCAGAACTATAACTCACAGAGATAATAACTGAGAAACACTTTGGGGAATGTGTCTGGTGCAGATTTGTTTCCAAAGCATATTCTTCTGCCGGATGTAGGAATCATACTTAATTGAGGAAACATCTACAGTAAACTAGTTAAGAGTTAATTGCATTTCCTTTCCCACCTCCTTTATGAGATAAACAACCAGATTGAAAAGAGAACTGTGAACCAAACATGTAGCATAGTGCCAAAGACTTGGTTTTCTGTATATGTTGAGCTATAAACCAGGGTTTGGAAATTACAGTGGCTAGATTCAGACATTCTGAGGAGCTATTGGCAGATTAACTTCCTTTTGTCTAGTGTGATGTGTGATTTCATCCAGAGGATCCAAACCTATAGGTTTCCTGCATTTCATTAGAATCTATTCTTCTATCATCCTTGACTGCGTAGAGCAGGGGTGTCAAACTCACGTTGTCACAGCGTCATCACATGATGTAATTGGACTTTCTCCCACTTTGCTAAACTGGGTGTAGTCAGCAAGTAATGCATCCTGCCATGGGCCAGGAGTTTGACAGCCCTGGTGTAGAGGAATACCAGATGGAAAGAAAAGAAAACACATTGTAAGTTTAATGAAGTATAAGTAATCCTCAATATACAACCATTCGTTTAGTGACCATTCAAAGTTACAACGGCACTGAAAAAAGTGACTTCTGACTGGTTCTCACACTTATGGCTGTTTTAACATTCCCAGAGTCATGGGATTAAAATTTAGGCACTTGTCAGCTGGCATATTTATGACGGTTGCTGTGTCCCCAGGGCCATGTGATCACCATTTGTCACTTTCTGACAAACAAAATCAATGCAGGAAGCCAGATTCGCCCAACAACCACAGGATTCATTTAACTGCAGTGGTTCCCATAACAGGTGTGGCAAAAAAGGTCGTAAAATGGGGCACAACTCGCTTAACAACTGTCTTGCTTAGCAAAAGAATGTTTGGGCCCAGTTGTGGTCATAAGTCGAGGACAAACTGTATTGGTTTGGGAATAGCAGGGAAAAAAGGATGGGGAGGAGAACAGAAAGAGAAGGCAGAGGAAAGTGGGAAGCTTGGTTGGGTGGAAATAGGGCCACTGCCTTAGATGCTTGGTGGCCATCAGAAATTCACCTTGGTTTTTTTTCCAGAATATGCTGGAGTTCACAACCTGGAGTATCCAAGTACCTCAGCTTTCATGAATTGGGGTGGAAGATGGGAGTAAAACTAGCCTCCTTCCCCACCTCATACTTCCTTTTTTTCACCTCAGCTCCCCTTTTATCCTAGAAGTTTGTCAGACTCGTCAGCTTCAAATACCATCATTATACCACAGCCTTGTACCTAGGTACCCCCTTCCACTTTTTTCCATGTCTGCTTTAAAAAGAATAAAAGGGAACCACCTGCTCCTCATGTTTATCAAACACACACATTTAATTTGGCCTTCAGTCTCCTTCTCTTCAGTGTTTTTGTGACGGCTAGAACTGGCAAGGCAGAAAAAAACGAGAACCCTGAGACCACACCAGACTGTTATATAAACACAGTGCTGGGACCATCAACAGTCCAGCCTGCCAAAAGAGCTGCAGGAAGATTTGTTACAAGAAAGAAGAAGGGGAGAGAGAAAGAAACTGAAGATTTAGACCTCAGGCTCCCACACACGTGTATCACTGCGTTCTGTTGAAGCTGATTGTAGTTGCTGTGGCTGTTTAGTTTCTGCAATCAAAGGATTTTATCTACTACAACAGAGTCCTTGACTTTCCCATGAGAACGGCTGAGTGCAGTTTGAACTCTCAGAGAATTAGAATTATTGCACTGCCCACATGCAGTCCTTGATTGTTGTAACTATATTCTCTATTATGTCTGCTTCGTTTTAAAGAAACATTTTTACCTTAGGTCTTTTGCGCAAGTTGTCCTGTGAGACCCATGTAATTAGTAGCAGCCAAAGTTAAAACAATTTGTGGACTGATAAACCATTGCTATGTCCTGTCTGCTACAAATAATACTAATATGCTTACTTTAGATTTATTTGCAACCACTCCTTGTTCAGTTGCATACTGCAATCCAGCTGCCTTTGCTTGTCTTAATTTATGTGTTCTACAGACTTTCCCATGTGTAGCATACAAACGTTGCTGCTCAAGAAAAGAAACATTAGCGACAATATTTTTATTGGCTCTGTATGCTCTCTGATAGCACTGTATAGATTGTATACTAAGGGGACAGTAATTCTTTTAGAATAATTATAAATACAGGTAGCTCCTGATTTACAACCACAACTGAGCCCAAAATTTCTGTTGTTAAGTGAGATACTTGCTAAGTGAGCTTTGACCCATTTTACGACTTTTCTTGACATAGCTGTTAAGTGAATCACAGCAGTTAATAAGTTAGTAACCCAGTTGTTATGTGAATCTGGCTTCCCCATTAACTTTGCTTGTCAGAAAGTTGCAAAAGGTGATTGCATGACCTTGGGACACAGCAACAGTCATAAATATGAACAAGTTACCAAGCATCTGAATTTTGACCACATCGTAGGGATGCTGCAAAGGTGGTAACTGTGAAAAGTGGTCACAAGTCACATTTTTCTGTGCCATTGAAACTCTGAACAGTCACTAAGCAAACTGTTATAAGTCAAGGACTACCTGTATCAGCAGTATTGTACATTCATTATCAAACTGGACATGGAGTGAAAAATCGCCCAACTACTGGAGATCTGATGTTAATGACAAAACCATGAGATCTAGAAACCTGCCCTTTTCTTTTTATACAAATATCTGAATTATCTCCCCAGAACAATCCTTTGTTTTGTGCTTTGCATGCAGTTTCCCAAAGTCCAAATACACATAAAATTCTATTGTTCACCTTGAATTTGTTGTGCACACGTAGGCTCCCTTTCTCTTTCTTTCTTTCTTTCTTTCTTTCTTTCTTTCTTTCTTTCTTTCTTTCTTTCTTTCTTTCTTTCTTTCTTTCTTTCTTTCTTTCTTTCTTTCTTTCTTTCTTTCTTTCTTTCTTTCTTTCTTTCTTTCTTTCTTTCTTTCTTTCTTTCTTTCTTTCTTTCTAACAGGAGAGGGCTGTGGGGTGACAAACTGTCCCTTCATCTTTTGCACGCTCCTCAAAGAAAAAGCTCCGTTTTGATAAAGTACCTATGCTGTCACGGAGCCTCTGCTGCTGAGTAAGACCGAATTTTCCAATGTCATTCCATTGCTCTTCTTCTGCGGCTCTTGCTGCTGGTGCCGCTGCTGCTGCAGATATGGAATACAGTTCCCTCTCTTTTCACCGGATAGTGTTGTTGGAAAAATCATCTCTGCCAGATTAAAAAAAGAAGAAGAAGAAAGAAGTTTACGGTAGCTCTGCTGCCTTAAGGTAGCCTAGGTGGGCTCGCTTTCAGCTGTAGCAGGAATGCAACTGCGGTCCTTTTTCTCCCCCTCCTCCCCCATTTCATAATGCTCAGAAGGCTTCCATTGACATCAGCCTGTGTGCATTGCAGAGCGCCCGTGAGGCTGCTGGCGCTGCCTCAGCCAGGAAATTTGAAACTATGCTGATTCCAGTTGATTTAGAACGGGCAGCGTTTACCATAAGCTGGAATCCTTATTAGATACACTGATGATTTCACTGACCAATGGGTAACTGCTGGAGCTACAGTAACCTTTGTGAGTAGATTCAGCCTCTGTTCAGCCAAATGATATCTGTTTGTTCTTGTTGAGCAGGGTAGGACTTTCTAAGACCCATGTGCACACTCACAACACGGATGTCAAACCATTTTGTTCATCTCTTTAGCTTTGTCAGATGTTTTGCTTCCTCAGGTTGATGCCTCTGTCAGTTAAGTGGCCTGCGGCAATTTCTGAACATTTCAGTTAGGGGAGGAATTGTTGCAGGCACAACGGATCATGTATACACATATATATACATCTGTATATATGTATATATATAAATATACAGCTTCCAGTGCTCTGTCAAGTTATGAATTCTTAAGGATATCTATCTATCTATCTATCTATCTATCTATCTATCTATCTATCTATCTATCTATCTATCTATCTATCTATCTATCTATCTATCTCTATCTATATATCTATATATATCACATTAGGAAGGCTTGTGGCTACTTCCAAGCTGAGTTTGCTTTGTGGCTCACTTTTCTTATGCAGCTGCAGAACTCCGATACTATTAATACGTTCAAATTTGAAATGTTGAGGTGAGGATGTATGTGTGCGGATGGTGGGGGGAGAAGAAGGGGGTGGAATCATAACAAAATGGTTACCTGGAGTGGGTAGTGAAGAACTTACGCCGTTCGGTTTTACTACCCCTGGCTGCCTCCCTGCTTCTCTGTGGTGAATTAGCATCTGAATCGTGTTCCTCTTTTTGGGAAACAGTTATTTTGCGTGGGTTGGGGAGGGGGGGAGGAAGGATTGACGTGATGCGATCGCTGCTTTAACCAGACATGATGCTCTGTGGCTTGATGGAGAGGGGGAGGGGCATCCCTTAAAGAGCTGGTGGCTTTTTTTTTTTAAACTTTACTGCCTGAGGGGAACCCCACATTTGGACACTTCTCTGGCAATTGCAGAGAACCTTTCAATCAATTATTATCATAATCATCATCATCGGTGGGTGCTGAAAAGGCTAGTGGTGATATGGGGCTGGCTGCACTGCATTTTCAGGCCATAGAATAATACTGTTGTGGATTTCATTTTGTGTGAGTGCATAATCAGGTGGGATGGCCTTATGCCTTTGTTTCCAGCTGATAAATAGTCCTTAAATTCTTCTTTAGAGAAGCAAAGTCTTTGCCACAGGGCCTGGCATGAAATAATAATACTGCTTAATGTCTGCACAGTGCTTCTGAGTGTACCAAATGCTTTGCATTGCGCTTTTATTAATTTAGTTGTTAGACTTCCTTCCTTAATGTTTCTCATGGAGCACAAATGGTGTTTCTCTAGATTTAACTCTTCCCATTTCATTCTGACCACAACCTTGGAGGTAGAGTGGGCTGAGAGATAGCAATTAGCCCAAAGAAGTTGGAGAGTTTCTATCATTATATATGAACCTGTCCCCCAAATCCTAATTCTCTGACCACTGCCCCACACTGTTTTTATTAATTAAGGGATGTAGTGGGGCGAAGAGCTACCAGGATATACAGGTGAAACTCAAAAAATTAGAATATCATGCAAAAGGTCATTTATTTCAGTAATGCAACTTAAAAGGTGAACCTAATATATGAGATAGACTCATTACATGCAAAGCAAGATAGTTCAAGCCGTGATTTGTCATAATTGTGATGATTATGGCTTACAGCTCATGAAAACCCCAAATCCACAATCTCAGAAAATTAGAATATTACATGCAATCAATAAAACAAGGATTGTACAGAGAACAATATCGGACCTCTGAAAAGTAGAAGCATGCATATGTATTCAGTACTTGGTTTGGGCCCCTTTTGCAGCAATTACTGCTTCAATGCAGCATGGCATAGAAGCTATCAGCCTGTGGCACTGCTGAGGTGTTATGGAAGACCAGGATGCTTCAATAGCGGCCTTCAGCTCTTCTGCATTGTTTGGTCTCATGTCTCTCATCTTTCTCTTGGCAATGCCCCATAGATTCTCTATGGGGTTCAGGTCAGGCGCGTTTGCTGGCCAATCAAGCACAGTAATCCCACGGTCATTGAACCAGGTTTTGGTGCTTTTGGCAGTGTGGGCAGGTGCCAAGTCCTGCTGGAAAATCAATTCAGCATCCCCATAAAGCTCGTCTGCAGAAGGAAGCATGAAGTGTTCCAAAATCTCCTGGTAGACGGCTGCGTTGACCCTGGACTTAATGAAGTGGACCAACACCAGCAGATGACATGGCTCCCCAAATCAACACAGACTGTGGAAACTTCACACTGGACTTCAAGCATCTTGCAGTGTGTGCCTCTCCATTCTTCCTCCAGACTCTGGGTCCTTGGTTTCCAAATGAGATGCAAAAGTTTCTCTCATCAGAAAAGAGGACTTTGGACCACTAAGCAACAGACCAGTTCTGTTTTTCTTTAGCCCAGGTAAGACGCTTCTGACGTTGTTTGGTGTTCAGGAGCAGCTTGACAAGAGGAATACAACATTTGAAGCCCATGTCCAGGATCCGTCTGTGTGTGGTGGCTCTTGATGCACTGACTCCAGCCTCAGTCCACTCCTTGTGAAAGTCCCCAACACTTTTGAATGGCCTTTTCCTGACAATCCTCTCCAGGCTGCAGTCATCCCTGCTGCTTGTGCACCTTTTTCTTCCACACTTTTCCCTTCCACATAAATTTCTATTAATGTGCTTTGATACAGCACTTTGGGAACATCCAACTTCATTTGCAATTACCTTTTGAGGTTTTCCCTCCTTATGGAGGGTGTCAATGATGGTTTTCTGCACAACTGTCAGGTCAGCAGTCTTTCCCATGATTGTGATTCCTACTGAACCAGACTGAGAGACCATTTAAAGGCATAGGAACCCTTTGCAGGTGTAATGGCTTAATTAGGTAATTAGAGTGGGACACTTTGAGCCTAGAATATTGAACATTTTCACAATATTCTAATTTTCTGAGATTGTGGATTTGGGTTTTTCATGAGCTGTATGCCATAATCATCACAATTATGGCAAATCATGGCTTGAACTATCTTGCTTTGCATGTAATGAGTCTATCTCATATATTAGGTTCACCTTTTAAGTTGCATTACTGAAATAAATGAACTTTTGCACGATATTCTAATTTTTCGAGTTTCACCTGTAGGTAGTCCTCATCTTACAACCATACTCTTAGTGACCATTGATACTTATGGGACTGAAAAAAGTGACTTATGACCATTTTTCACACTTACAAATATTGCTTAATCCCCATTGTCACGTGACCAAAATTCAGATGTTTAGCAACTCATATTTACAAAGGTTGCAGTGTCCCAGGGTCATTTGATCACTTTTTGCAATCTCCTGACAAGCAAAGTCAATGGGAAAGCCAGATTCATTTAACAACCGTGTTACTCACTTAACAACAGCAGCGATTCACTTAACAACTATGGCAAGAAAGGTCGTAAAATTCACTTAATAGCTGTCTTGCTTAGCAACAAGTTTCGGACTCAATTGTGCTCATAAGTCAAGGACTACCTGTATTGGCTTGGCTTTGGCTATTTAAGGACTGTGTGGAAAATACTTCACTTAACTTTGGGTTTTTCAAATTATAACTCACAAGCTATTATATTTATATTAAAAAAACACTTTTTGATATCTCATAGCTATTGTGCATACTAAACTATGTGATAGAAACAAAAACTTCTTTCAAACTTAAGGATTTATTAGCCAGAAATCCTATGTTGGTTCCTTCTATTCCTTGCTTGTGGCACAGTAAGTTGCTTTTCTGCATAACAGTTGCAGAATCAACTTGAACTTAAGATCCTGCTTTTAAGGCAACCTTGTTTATTACCTCAGTCCTTAAGCACACAATTAACATTCCACACACCCCTCACTGTCATTGCACATTTTTCAATTGCTTCTTACATTCCTGATTGTGTCCAACGAGATAAAATTTGCAAGTTATGACAAACTCCAAGCCTGCACAATTATACATTTCAACTTCTTAATTTCTAGCAGCATCACCAATGTAGAAGTAAAGCAGTTTGTGCAAACAGAACAAAGCAAAGCAAAACAACAACAGTTCACAGTGCCTTTGTCTAGGCAAAGGCATCATTTCACCACAGAAATGAATAACCTATATTTAAAGTAGAAATAATAAAATGACTCCCTGTAATGAGATGCGAATATTGGGCATATGTGGAAAAGATGCCTTAATGGGTAGCACTAGGCCACTCTGAACCTGATGCTCCCATACAGACGACCCTCAATTTACAACCACAATTGAAGCTGGAATTTCTGTCATAACTTGAGTTGGACCTGAATTTACAACAATTTTTACAATGGTTATTAAGCGAATCACACGATCGTTAAGCAAATCATGTGATTTGTTGAATGAATCCAGCTTCCCCAGTGAGTGGGTTTTTTTTGTTGGAAATTGGCAAGAAAGGTTGCAAATCAGGTCATACCGTTGCAGGACACAAAAACCAGTTATAAATGCGAGCCAGTTGTTCAGTGCCCAAATTGCAATTCCATGACTATGAGGGTGTTACGATGGTTGTAAGCGCGAGTAAGTCACATTTTTTGAGGCCGTCAAAACTTTGAATCATTGTTAAGCAAATGGTTGTAAGTCAAGGGCTACCTGTACTGATTCCTAATCTCATTGCCATCCCTTTCTCACCCTATTCCAGGGGTGTCAAACTCAAGGCCTGCGGGCTGGATTTGGCCTGCGGTGTGATTAGATCTGGCCCACCGGGCTGCTCTGGAAATAGCGAAGTACCAGCCCGCAGGGCCTCTGCCAGCAAAAACGCAGCTTGGGAGGGCTCCGTTTTCACTGGCAGAGGGCTGCAGGAGGCTGTTGTGGCTGAAAATGGAGCCTGGGAAAGGATCCCCTCAACCCCGGCCGGGCCACCACAAGGGCCCCCTGACATGAGTGATGTCAAGCTGGCCATGCCCCACCCCAGCCACGCCCCTCCCCAGCCCCTCGAGGTTTAACACAACCCTGATGCGTCCCTGAATGAAATCGAACTTATCACCCCTGCCCTGTTCCATCCCTGTCTGGATGCTTTGCTCTTCTTCCCTTTAGGAAGGACAGAACAGAGAAGAGGAGAGAGAAACGGGGTGAAACAGTATGTCCATAAGAAATTCCTTGCACAATAGCCCATTTATCTTTCTTCCCCCTCCCAAAAAAGTCTCAGCATAGATGGGGATTATAGACAACTACCTCCCATCCCAAATACTGCAGAAGTACAGGCCTGTTTAACCATAAAAATATATATATTTCCTACTCTGGATTTACTGAGAGTCTTTTTGCTGGCCTATAACAATGACCTCATGTAGGATTTCCTCAAATAAAAGATGGGATGGGAGGCTTGATTTTGAAATGATCAGGTAGCAATTGCTTGTATGCTCTGCATTTCGAAACCACACTTCCTTGCTCATTGGCACGCAGCCATTCTCTGTATTTTGCTGCTCCCTGCAGCTTGATTGCAGTTTTGGCTTAAGCAATGTCACAAAAGGTGTTTTAAAACAGCAGGCTGGAGTCTTAACTGCATGTTTTTCCACATGGACCATACTTTAAAGAACACCGCCCCTCCCTCCAACCCTGGCAGGTGAATGCAGATAGGATGGAGTGGATTTATGAATGAAGACAAAGAAAAATAACAAGAGTGGAAAATGGACTGATCCGTTCACTTGTATTGATGAACCACCGTGGAAAGGGATGCTGGAAAGGGATGCATGTGGGAATCTGCTGCTCTTTTTTTGATTGCTTTGGCTTTTCACCTGCTTCAGATTCCGGTTGGATAAAGTCAATTACAAAATATGTCCTTTGATGTAAACCGAATTCTAATTATTTTCTTCTTGAGAGGTTTTATTAAAAAGGGAAAAAAGAGCCAAGGCACAATGTAATTAGCAATCATAACATTCCTGTTAACAGCAGCATAATGGAAATGAGAGATAATAGATTTCGTCAGCCCTGCAAATAGTGTAAATGAATGTACCCATGAACCTTCACCTGTTGTTAGAGGGGAGTCATTGTAGTTTATGGTAGCCCAAAAAAATCAAGAGGAGTCTGGTAGCATATTTTTTCCCCCCAACTAATAAATCGTACTCAAAAACATACGTTTTGATTAGCTGCAGCTTGCTTTTTATGAAGGAAACTGCAACTCACCAAAGAGCTTATGCTTTTAATAAAATGTTAGTTGAAAAGGAGATACTAGATTTCTTTTCTACTTTTTAGGCTATCCAAGGCAAATGGGGAAGATTACTGATTAAAAAATAAGGGGTGTGGGAAACAAATATGGACAAAAAGGAACAAAAAAGAAGTTCTAAAAGTCCCTGCTCTAAAAGTTGATGGTATTATTATCTTACCAAAGAATAGTTCTTTTAATTCAACTATACTTTTGCCTTTTGGTTTTTGCAATTTTATCTTTTGGTTTTTCTTCTTTATGCTTTTGAAGGGAATTTAATTCTTCTCTGATGAGACCTGACTCTACTAGTATTATCATCCTGCCTGATATGGTTATAGGACTGCATGAAGAAGTAGCTATTGATGACAGGAGATGTATTTTTCCCCCAAATTTAGTTCCACCTGGCAAAGGCGCTGTCTGTATTACAAGCCCGATTTGGTATAGCGGTTAAAGTGCTGGCCTAGAAACCAGGAGATTGTGAGTTCTAGTTCTACCTTAGACATGAAAATCAGCTGGTTTGACTTTGGGTCAGTCACTCTCTCTCAACCTAATCCACCTCATGGGGGGAAAAGAGAATTGTGTTTGCTGCCTTGAGGTACTTATAAAGTAATAAAGGAGGCATAAAAATATAATACATAAATAAAATGGAAAGAAAGCATTAAACCTTTTCTCTCAGAGTTCAGGAGGCTCCCAATAAAGAATAATATCTTCTGACAATTAAAGAAGAATTGAAATATAAGTTATTTCTAATATAATAGCTGATGGAGCTCTAGGAATGGTAAGATATGTCAAGGCCATGGGTGTCAAACTTGAAACCCGTGGCCCAGATGTGTTACACACTAGCCATGCCCATGCCCGGTTTAGTGAAGGAGGAAAAAGTAGCGATATGTCACATGATGCCATGAGTTTGACACCCCTGATCTAGCTATACATTGTGAGTGAATAAGTATTCATTCTTAATAATGTTATGAGAACCATTTGGATGTAGTAGTTAAGGCACCATGCTAAAGACCCAGACACCGTGAGTCTTGCCTTAGGCACAAAGCAGGCTGGGTGACCTTGGGCCAGACCATTTCTCTTAGCCCTAGAAAGGAAGCAATGCCAAACCACTTCCCAAAAAACTTTGCCAAGAAAACTGCAGGATAATTTTCACCAGTCCCAGAAACCAAAAAGGACAAAGCTGCCCACAGTCTAAGTAGTACTAGGAACAAATTTGTCCTGAAATATTTGCTTCATAAAATATCGAACATACATAGAAGTACATAAAATCATATGTTGTAAATGAGCACTTGCAGTTTAAATACAATGATTGTGTATTGATAGAAACTAATGGATAATACGATTGGCTCTGATCGATACAGCTTTGTGGTTACATGGAAATGATCAATAACTTTCATAAATTAGGAAATATGATGTCAGCCTGAGGTCTTTTGTGGCTTCTAGCATTCCATTTGCAACCCCAAGACTCCCAAAATAGGCACTTCAAAAATGCAGTGGTGAGAGTGGATTAATTTTCAATAATATTCTGTGATCAAAATTCTAAAATTAGGATAGGCATGAAGATGAAGTCCTTGGTGATGGAGAACAGCAACCTAGCCCACTCTTAACTTCCCTCAAAGCCCCAGAATAGTAAAAGAACCTTGTTCTTTGAAACACGTCCATGTTTTCGGAAGGCTTTGGCTGAATTGCTGACTTGTTGAAATATTAAGCTTCAGTCTCTGACTTGGAAAAGGTTTCCTGCCTCTGCCTTAGGATAAAGACATTCAATAATTAATAGTGTGATGACATTCAGCATATTCCATTGGCTTCATACATGCAGCTTATAAATTGTTTTACAGTTATGAAATTACCCATTTCTGCTGTAAAATTCTCTACCATAGAACTGATTCTGTGAGCTTTATAGAGCAAAGGATCTTCTTTCTTTCCATCAAGTGAGTGATTTATGAAATTAGTTAATGAATTAGAGTTTCCTTTAAAGAGTCTTCGTCATTTTGGTCTATTGAGAATCTTCTGTTAAGAGTCCCAAAGTTCCCAATGAAAAGGATTTAACATTAAATGAATATATTTCAATATGTGTTTTAGCTACCTCAACTTGGAAAGTTTGTTATTCAAAATACGCCATGCTTTAAAGACAAGCCTGGAAAGAAAGATTAAATAAGAAATGACCTCATGCCAAAGAGGACAAAACACATCACTGTTTCCATTTAGGAGAAGAGTAGGCGCAATATTGCTAATGGAATTAAGTGGTTGCCTTTTTCTTTTGCTCTCTATTTATTTATTTGGTTTTTGCAGGTAGCCATGGAGGTAGTGCTCTTCTCCCACACAGCATCAATGAATTCCCAGAATACGGGTCTGTAGAAGCCCAGACACTGGAGAAATCATCTGAGATTCATGGGGAAGACATAACAAGTGCTTTGGATGGACATCTGAGTGATCAGATGCTCTGTGAACCTTATGAAAATGGCAGTTCTGGTGACGGAATGGAAACAGCTTCTGAAACATTGCAAAGCCTGTCCAAAGAGGAAGAACAGTCCCAGCGTCTTGACAGACAGAGTGAGGTTTCTCAAGATTTAGAATCAGAAAAGGCCCAGGATGAAGGCAGTAAAGTTCCTGATTCAGAAATGCAAATGGAAAGTGAGAGAAGGCCTGGGACAGAAGTTGAAGAGGCAGCCAGGGAGAAGGTTCTTGCAGGCCAGGGAAAGCCTTCAGAAATGCCTCTTCCACCTGAGCTAATGGCAGAGGGGAAATTGTACTGGATCACAGAGGAAGACTCTATGATCTTAACCATGGAAGTTCAGCCTGCGACCTTGCCAACTTCTGGTGGTGGAACCGAGGAAGCCCAGAAAATATGCGAAAGGAGTAGTCACATGCCTTTGGCTGGCCCAAAGGATGAAAACCTGGGCATTGATGGTGGCGTCGGAGATGCCTGGGCAGAATTTGAGCGGGAGTTTGCCATGGATGATACAGAAAAAGCAGAACCGTTCCCTGAGAGGAGGATATCAAAAGAGACAGCAGTGAACAAACATGTGGAATTTCAAGGGGTGGAAATTCTTTGGATACAAAAAGCCGAGGAACAGAAAGAAAAGGGGCACTCTGAAATAGAGAGTGTAGAAAGGAGAACTTTCTCCAACTTGTCAATCCATCAGACATCATACATTCCTTCAACAGGATTAATTGGCTTGCCCGATCGCCCTTGGAATGTATCCTGGAAGAACCTCAAATCTCTGACGACCTCGACAAAAGGTGAAGAAGGCGAAGTCTCTGGAACTAAAGAAAAGGATTGGGCTCAGGAAGCAAAATCTGGGCCAGACAAGGAAAGGTAACAACAATTACTAGTATTAATGTTTAATGCAGAGGCAGCAGAGAACATATTGATGACATTGATTTCTTTAATCATTTAAGAATTTGCTGATATGTGAACCCATCATTGTTCTGGGGTTGTGGTGGGACAGAGGCATGGCTGCTTTAATATTTCAAAATTTGTAGTGGTGTTCCACACAAAGTACGCAAAGTGGAGCAAAGTACTATATATAGCAACGGCACATAAACTTCAATGCCTTTATTGTCATTGTACATCATGTATACAACGAAATTAGCTTAGCCTCAACTGGTGCAATCCATACAAGAATACAAGACAACATGGATAATATAAAGAATAATCCTTATACAAATAGTCAGGGGAAAAAACCTAATCATACGTTTCCATATGTCATATTCTGTGCAACATGTATGATACTCTGGTGTATGATCTTATATCATTATCTATCTATCTATCTGTCTGTCTGTCTGTCTGTCTATCTATCTATCTATCTATCTATCTATCTATCTATCTATCTATCTATCTATCTATCTATCTATCTATCTATCTATCTTGCACACTACACTGGCACCAGTGAAATAAACAACAGTAATCAGAAAATCACATCATACAAAGCCTTTTCACAACTGTAGTCAGATCAGAAACCAGAGATCTAGTTTACCCTGGTTGGAAACCAGAGATACAGTTGTGTAAAACAAGTGCAATGGCTGAGCCCCTATGGTGGAGGGCATTGCACAATTTCTATGGGGTTCTGCTAGTAACTTTCAAGTGAAGAACCTTCCATAAAATCACATGCTGTAGGAAAATTTAATATTGAACCTTAGTTGATTAGATTCTTATAAATCTTCCTAACTGCAACTGAACCTATGCTGCTGATTCCTTGCGCCTGACAATAATCTAGTCAACAAACGGTCAGTATTAAATTGGCGTCAAATAAGGGTCAGCAGAATTCAAGAGAGGTTGGACTTAGACTAGTTGTAGGGGTTCTAGGCTGATGACTTGCTTAACTCCTCCCCCTGTTTTTCTACATATTCATGAGATGGATACATGGAGGAGGGGAATATTTTGTAATGTGACGGCCCTGCAAGTTTGAAGTGAGTGGGAGAACTAGCATAGGGGACCAGCTGAATCAGGTGAACTGCAAACTTCTATAAGCCTTTTTTAAAAAAAATTGTAGATAGGAGCAGTTCAAGTATTTTTCTACTAGTCTATTCCCAGTAGAGTTCTTAAAAGGATTGGGGAGTTGGCAGTTGCTCATCACAGCAGCCTCTTAAGCCAACCATTAGAGAATCAATATTTGTAGTTATTTTGATTAGGAGGATGAATATGTAGCACATCACCTTCATATTTAACCATTGCAGTAATTTTCACATTATTTGGTGAAATTCCCTCTCCGATTCTTCCCTATTTAAGCAAATCTTGTTTTTTTAGAAAAAACAAAATATGTTTGCACCATGTGCTGAAGTGTTAGGATGCTTTGTGCATTTAAAAACAAGTACTGATAGTCCTCGATCTACAACAATTCATTTAGTGACCATTCTGAAAAAGGGACATGACCGTTTTTCACTTATGCTGTTGTAGCATCCCCACGGTCAAATGATCAAAATTCAGATGTTTGGCAAGTGGTTCATATTTATAATGGTTGCAGTGTTGCAATGTCCTAGGGTTATGGGATCAGCTTTTGTGACCTTCTGATAATCTGAGAAATCTAGATTGACTTAATAACCATGTTACTAACTTAACAAATGCAATGATACACTTAACAACTGTGGCAAGAAAAGTCATAAAATGGGACAAACTCACTTAAATGTTTCACTTTGCGATATACATTTTGAGTTCAATTATGGTCATAACTCAAGGACTACTTGTGCTGTAATTCCTTTTGCATATTTTTTTTCTTCTGAACACTGGTTTTGCTTTGTTTTATTTTTAAATTAATAATTTGATCAACACATTTAAAGAACAGTAAATTGCTACATAAGAAAAAAAAGGAAAAGAGAAGACCGAGTGGTCGAAGAATAATAATAAAATATCAATAAATGGAGGATTTCCATTTATTATAAAGTTTAAATTAATTAATTAATTAAATGTATAGAACTAGGTTTATTATATCAGTTTAACTAAAAAAATCTCTGTAAAACTCTAAACATTAATGTTAACATTGATATCACTGTCATTTGTTAATTTTTCAAAAAATACTGTAATTGCATATAATCATGTAAAAAAAGGAAAGGAAAGGAAAAAACAAAATAATTTTAACAAATTTAATTTTAACAATGAGAAAGATCAGTAGAAACAATATAATACTGTTTCAAATTGTCTCCCAATGTATCCAACTAACAATTGGACCATCATATTGAAATTGCTTTTAATAACTGTTTTTATGTCTATTATTTCCCCCTCAAAAACCATACTCTCTGAGTTTATCCTGTAGACTGACATCTAGAGTGCCATTCTTGTTTAAATTTAGTCAAACTTCTGTTTTGTGCTTTTGCTTTGAAAATCCTTGGGTTCTTCTATCATAGCAACAGTAAACCTTGAAGGAGCAAAATACAGCAATTTTTTTTTAATCCAATGCCAGCCACAGGATGCTGTTTGAAATGCTAAATACAGGTGCTGTTGCTCCTTTTCAATTCTTTTTGGCTGTTCTGGCTGTTTGGCACAGATCAAAATGGTCAGTCGTGGGATTACTGTCAGCAGATTGGGAAATTGAGAAGTCAAGGAGGAAACTAATATGATGATCATCCAATAATATATGGACAAGGGTTTCTATGCATGACTTTTGAGACAACTCAGAGAATCTATGTGCTGAAGCATGTCTATATTAGAAGCATTTTAGTTTAACTTTGGCCAAGTTGTTGCTCTTTCAATATATTGGACAACAACTCCCATTTTCCCATCTAGTATAGCCGGCAGCATTGGCTGGGAATGATAAACAATCATCTAACAAAATCCCAACTGAGACAAGTCTTGATTTGGATGCTGGCTTGATACTTTTCTGGCATCTTAGCATTGCTTGAGCACTCCCTGGAGTTGTTTGTTTGTTTACTTACATTTATTTATTCTTTGTTATTTTTATAAATAACTCAAGACAGTGAACACATACAAGAAAGGAGGTACTCCTTCCTCTTCCTGTTTTTCTCCACCACTATAACAACCCTGTGAGGTGATTTGGGCAGAGAGAGTGGCCTAAAGTCACCTAGCCAGGCTTTGAGATCTTAGGTGGGACTAGAACTCACAGTCTCCTGCCTTCTAGCCTGGTGCCTTAACCATTAGCCCAAATTGTGTCAGGAAAATTATGTGTGCTTACTGCATCTAAGTTATAAAGATAGCTAGGTGTCTAAATGGGCAACCCTACCTCCTATTGAAGGCTTTACAGACAATAGGCGAGGTTTGTAGGTTCCAAGAATTACTCTGCAAATCTCTCCTTCCACTTTTTCTCAAATGATTTCCCCAGACATCTGAATATAGCAGCTTCTCTTTCTCAGCTTTTCTTCCTGTTCATCTGCTCCCTCCCTAGAATTTTTCCGGTACACATTTTGATTTGCCAAGCTACACAGCCTGCCATTTAGGTTGGTAGAGGATTTGGATTTTAAAAGATGTCTGCTTTTTGAAATTCCCAAGGTTATCCATAAGCGAATAGACAAAAAGAAAAGAAAAAGAGACAGGCAAGTCCTTGGACACAGGCATGTGTGTTTGTATTTAGATTTAAACTTGCATTTGCCTCAGGGAGTTTAAGGCAGGAAAATGACTGTTTCGGTCTTCCTCAAAGGGTGCATATGTTGCATGTGAGCATTGTTTGTGAGGGAGAAAATTCTAAGGTTACCTCAAGATAACTTCATGAAGTGTTCTTTAGTCCATTTGGTGCTGTACAAGTAGTCTTCAACGTACAACGAGTCATTCAGAGATACAATACATCCCCCCAAAAGTATTTACAATCCGGATTTGAAGTTCTGGCAGCTGCCCCCTCTGTGATCAGATAATTATATGATTTTGAATGCTTGGCAACCAGTCCGCATTTAAAGCAGTTTGCAGTGTGCCACAGTCATATGACCACGATTTACAACATTTACTTCTGGTTTATGGCAAAAAAAAATCCATTGTGGACAAGGGGGTTCATTTAATGACCACCACATTCACTTAACAACTGCCATAAGAAAATCCTAAAATCAGGACTGTCACATGATAATCCGCTTAATGAATGACATGGCTTAACGGACTACATGTAACCACTATATATCCACAATATTCTGCATCATCTCAATTGGGGACACATTTGGAATGTTCGAAACGTATTATGGGCTTTCTCCTAAAATGATTGTTGCGTGGAAAGGCTGGTCCATTCACAAAAGGGATGTCATGGGGGAGACAACAAATTGCAAAGCACTGACTTCCCAGAATATTACTTACAACCTGTTTTTTGTCTCTTCCACACAGGATGCTCTCTGCTGTTCATACTTTATGTTTGGTTTAAGTGTACTTCCAAACCTTCAGCTGTAGCTGTGCATCACTATTATTTTTTAATAATATTTCTGGGGCATTTTGAGGACTTCAAAGTTTTATAAATGAAGATGATGCTAAAGGCATCGTATCAGCCTCACAGCATGCCAATGTGCAATTTTTGAAAAGATTTTTTTTTTTTTTGCAGAAATGTAAAAACACAAGTGGATAGAGAACTTAGCTTGTGCCAAGGGAGGTGTTTATGGTCACTTAGACTTTGTCTTCATTTGGCTTTAATTTCAGAATTAGGCAATCTATAGTCTTTTTCCCCCCAATCTATAGTTTTTTCCTCTTTCAACTCCCACAATTCTTTTCTTGGTCTATGCTTCTAGTACCCAGATCTGATGGAAATTGGTTTAGAGAGCTGAATAATATCAAGCTTCCTATAGAAAAACAAAAAAACATTATTCCGGAACAAGAATAATAAATCTCCATTATATACTTAGTGCGTGTGCATATTAAGGAGTTCCCTTAATGAAGTGTTTCCAGTTTTTACTCCGCTCAAGCTCTCTTCTTTCCTAAGATAAACTGTTTTGCTGCTCTAAGAAGCAGACAGGGTCAGTTTATTCTTATACTATGAATGATTTATTAGTATGTTCTTTAATCACAGTTTGTATAAGTAGGTTTTAATTTACATGGTAAGTAAACAATTGTATAAACAAAATGCAGAAATGAGTAATGTGATAAATTTAATTGTAAACACAACAGCAGGAGTCTTGACTGTAATGCACCTTAGTTAAATTGTTGTAATAACTAGGCTTCTTGATGCCATAGCAACTGCTTTATCAGTATTAAGTGGGCTCTGCTATGACTAAGCATGGGTTGGCCTTTCCTTTCAAAATGAGGGGTGTGGATTATACTGCTTACCATCATGGAATATCTCAGAGTAATTTTTATTTGACCTAATAATTAAACGGATGAAAGGATTTTTCAAGTCACTTAACCCAATAACCATTCATAGTTGGTGTAAGGATAATAATTTGATACACATATAAAATAGGGCAAAGATTTACTTAACATAACTGTCAGCCACAGGGTTAGATTCAAAATGAATACAAGTTTATTTCATGCTGCCTCTAAACAAGAATCTGAACTACAAATGGTCAAGGCAAATTGGTGATAGATAAGAGTCAACAGAATTCAATGAAGGATGGACTTAGAGTTCTGTGGTTGTGAAGAGACTCTAAACTGATGATGCACTTGACCCCTCCCTCAGACTCAATCTGGTCATCTCCTACAACATGGGGGTCAAATTTATGGCATCACGTTGCCATCACGTGATGTTTCATGATGTTTTTCCCATTCGCAGAGCTGGGGTGGGTGTGGCCTGCACATGACACATTCAGACCACGGGCCGCCAGTTTGATACCCCTGTACTACAAAAATTGAACCATAGTTGGCTGGGTTGATGAATAGTACATCATGAACCAAAGCGTATTCAATTATGGCTTAGTACGACTTCTGAACTCAGTATGAGGTCATACACATTATGTCATGGTATTTCTGAATAAACCATAAGCAGTCAAGATAAACTTGCTAGTTTTAGCTTCATGTGTGAATCACGCCAATGATTAAACTTCGATTAAAATATTAGAGGGAAAAAAACAAGGTATTTCCAGTGGTCTTAGTTGTGATGCAGTTTAATATTGGCACTCATGATGGTTTTATTTAGAATGTCTAAGAACCTCTTGAATATCATTAGTTAACTAGTTTTGAATCATATATTTAAAAGGAAACCTTTTTTCTTTAAAGTACTATAAATAACTGAACAGTCCAAGGCCAATTTAACATTTAGGCCAATCACCAGAGAAGAGGAATGAAAGAATGAGGGCACATTCTTGTGTCTGTTTTCAAAGACCTCTTTTTGATTTTTTAAAGAATGATTAAGAAATTGAAAGTGTTATGTCACGGTGCAGGAGCTTAATGCTTTTAGAGATTTTAAAATTCCACAAGCTGTATCTTATGGTCTCTGTGAGGTAAATTGCAGCTTGGGGAAGACATGTGGAAGGATTAAAAGATATTAACTTTACATTTACACACACTCTCATGCCTTAGCTTGATTGCTGATGGTGCTAATTTGGAAAGGACCAAATAGTTTGGTTAGCCAAGATTTAGGACTTTCTCAAACACGACAAGAGTTCTCTGTGATGTCCATTGCACATTGTCAAGATCAATCGATTCAGAAGCAGAACAGATCCTGTTTTAGTTTTTTAATGCTCTAGTTTCTGTTTTTTAAAATTGGTTTATAATATAAAATAGAATAATACAAAAGAAAATAGTAGGAAAATGGGGGGGAGAAGAGAAAGGAAAAATGTAGGGAAAGGGAGAAAATAAAAAAAGGTGTTGATTTCCAACTCCTTTTGGTGCAGTAAAATAAGATAATAGCATCAAACCTCAGCTTTTTAGTTTTTATATAATAGTATAAACTAGCCACAAACTTATTTAATTGATAAAACCCCTAATCAAAGTTTCATTTCCCCCCTTCCACTTCAAGCACAAAGTTCAGAATCGGTTTCCAAGTAGAAACAAAATTGTGTTCTTTTCTTTAACCAAAGTAGTCAATTTGGCCATTTTGCTAACTCCATGAACTTTTGCAGCCATTCATCCATTGTAGGAATCAAATTGTCATTCCATTTTTATGTATAAAGTAATTTTGCTGCCATCAACGTATACAGGTAGTCCTCGACTTATGACCACAATTGAACCCAAAATTTGTTAAGTGAGTTTTCTCCCATTTTATGACATTTCCTGCCCAAGTTGTTAAGTGAATGCAGTTGATAAGTTAGTGACCTGGTTGATAAGTGAATCTGGTTTCCCCATTGACCTTGCTTGTCAGAAGGTTGCAAAAAGGGATCATATGACCATGGGACGCGGTGCAATGGTCATAAGTGTGAACCAGTTGGCAAGAATCTGAATTTTGATTGCGTGATCATGGGTCTTTTTCCATTAAACCCAAAAGAAAAGTTTCTGGTTTCATCGTTATATTCAGTTTGAGAATCTTCTGTATTAAGATGTGAACCCTACTCCAATATTTCTTTGCTTCGTCACATGTCCATCATAAATGATAAAAGATCCTGGAATAATCCCAGTCTATTAAGAAGCAGAACAGATCCTGTGTTAGTTTTTTAATACTTTTTAATTCCTGTTTCAATCCTACCAAAGGAATAGCGTTGTCGCTGTGTGGAGCAAAGCAGCAAGATATGTGCATGTGTGTGTATATAATATTAATAGTGATAATGTAAAAACTATTCAGCACAGAAACACCATTATGCTTTCTTGAGTCTTTTTGAGTGTAAATCCATGAGAATACATTAATTGTAGAATATAAGAAAAAGAAGACCCTAACATTTATCTTCCAGGCCTCCAAATACATATATATTCTCTCTCTAGTACTAATCTTTCCTGTTGTTGCTTTTTTAAAAAAATAATTGCCTGAGCTGTTCGAAGAAAAGATTTAGTAGCTCCAGAATCTCAGAAAAGTAATATAAAATAGAGATACACAATGCGCCTTTTTCCTCCGTTGAACACAATGAGCTGATGTTTCTTAGCACACACCATCCCATCGCAGGGACTTTTGTTTCTACTCCATCCTGGGTCTGAATGTGTGGGAGGGGGATGGGAAGTCACAGAGAGAAAGACAAAAGTGTCTGTTTTCCATCAAGACAATTGTAACCAGACATTAAACGCTGGTACATAACGATCAAAAGGAAGGGCTGTTTGTATGTGTCTGCATGAAACCCACCAGTTATGAGAAAATGTGAGCATGCCCACATGTATGCTTATAAAGTAAACTAAAGCACTTTAAAAAACAACAACCCAATTTTTGATTTCTAGGCTAATGGAGGAGGAAGAAGGTCTCAGTGGGAGAATGGAAGATGTCCTTGGGCAACTCTCTGAAATCTCAACAGATGTGTACAGCTCCCAGTTTGAAAGCATTCTGGACAATGCATCTTTATATTACAGTGCCGAATCACTAGAAACGTTATATTCTGAGCCTGACAGCTACTTCAGCTTTGAAATGCCACTCACTCCAATGATCCAGCAACGTATCAAAGAAGACGCTCAGTTTTTAGAAAGGACTCCCGGAGAGGTGATGAGAAAGGACTCTTGCAATGGAGTCGCCAATGGACACGGAGACGTTAAAGAGTCAGACCTTGCTGCAGCTTGTCCTTCGGAAAGGTAACAAAAGCAGATTGTCTTCACAATATTTGTGGCTTGGGTTGCATCTTGCTGGTGATAATGAGTTGCTCATTCATCCTCCCCCCCCCCGTTCCTATGAATCTCTTTTTAGGATTGCAACTTTTTAAAACGTGAAGAGAATGCTTGCTACTCAGTCTGCCAGTTTTTTATTTTGTTGATTTTGTTCCCATTTGTGACTCTCTGTTTGCAATGTGAAATGGTGTTCACAAGCCCTGTAGAGAATGCTTAATCCAACGGCCAAATATGACATTTCAATATGAGTGCTGTTCTTTGGGTATGTTACTTTTTCTAAAAAAAAAAGAACGGCAGTGGGGTAAAATGGAAAGGATTAACCTTTATGTGACTTGATAATACCCTGTTTCTCCAACAATACGGCCTCCCCCAATAGGAAGTCCCAGCATGTTTTATAGGCATGAAATGAAATTAAGCCCCTCCCCCCAAATTAAGGCCTATATTAAAACATGCGAAATGGGGGGGAATGGTGGGGGGGGGGTTGCCTTTAGGAAGTACTTTTGTTGCACACCCGGATATGGTGCTACTTGTGTTGACCCCAATACGAAGTGCCCCACCAACGCCGAGGTCAACATCCAAGCCGTCGCCGCCCACCCGCCCGAAGATGCAAGGGGGGGGGGAATTAAGTCACCCCGAAAAGACAACCTCGCCATTTTTTCGGGACTCAAAAAAAAAAAAAATAAGACCCGGCCTTATTATATGAGAAACACGGTATTACTAATTTTACAAATTTGTAGTGACTTACCTTGTGTCATTCTTGGAGTGTGTAGTAGTTGTTAGTTTCCTGCTGTGAAATAGCATTGTGCTTTTACAATAATTTCTCCGCTGTATCTTGGTTTTGTTTGAGGAATTGGCGTGCTTTTTGAAAAAAAGGTATTTTTATTTCTATTGAGGATATATAGCTAAAATGCTATGGTCCTGTCGTACTAGGTACCTAAAGAGTGTAGAGCTTGAAGGTTAATAACACTATATTGCTAGTAAATATATTTGAGACAACCTTTGCAGCTTCCACATAACAATGATAAAGAAGCTGAAAAGTTTGGATCATGTAGCATACTAGAAGTGTATTTTAAGATCACAATGTGCTACCTCGGCTCTCTAAGCTCACAGAAATTTTCCATAGACGGGAAAGATGCTGCAAAATGTGATTATGTGGGCAGTGGCAGGTTGGAAATTTATAGAATCATTGGGTTTTGGAGGGGACTATGGAGGCCATCTAGTCCAACCTCTTGCCCAGTTCAGGTATCCTAATACCATCCTGAACAAATTGTTGTGCGGGTTTAAAAAAAAAAATCTTCCAGTGATGGAGCTCTTGTGATTTCAGGAAAGGAGCTATTCAGCTTTTTAATAGCTCTCATGGGAAATTCTTAATTCAAATTTGAATGTATTAAGCTTCGGTTAATTGGTTCTTGTATATCCCCCTCCCCATCTGCTGTAATATCCCTTCATGTATTAGAAGAGTGCGTCTTCCCCTCAGTCTTCTTTTCTTTAAGCTGAATATACCAAGTTCCTTTGATCTCTTTTGGTATGTATAGCCTTCCAGCATTTTATCGTCCTTAATACTCTTCTCTGAACTCTTTCCAATTTCTCAGTGTCCTTCTTGTATTGTGGTGATGTCAACCTTGTGAGATAATCCAGTCAGGAAGCACTCTCAGATGAACTAGTGCTACTATATTGTAAGGTTACATTAACAGTATTTTACAAACTGCCTTTACTGCCTAAGCAACTAGGGAGGGTTCTTTCTCAGACATTTGCCATGTCCAAATTCCTTCTATCGCTGAGTTGCTTCTTATCAGACTGCTTCCCTGGCTATGGCCCTTCCTTTTTTCCCCAAGGTCATTCCCACATACCATTAGAGTTTATCAATAAACACAGTTTGAAGGTTGAGCAGTGCAGCGTAGAGCAGTGCTATCACTTCCCATGATTTTGACATTACAAGCGGTCCTTGATTTAAAACAATTCATTTAGTGATCACTCAAAGTTACAACAACACTGAAAAAAGTGACTTATGGCTGTTTTTCATGCTTATGACCATTGCAGCTTCCCCATGGTCACATGATCAAAATTCAGACACCTGGCAACTGGTTCCTTCCTATATATGATGGTTGTAGTGTCCTGGGGTCATGTGATTAGCTTTTGTGACCTTACAAGCAGTCAAGGGGGAACATAGAATTGCTTAACATCCGTGTTACTAACTTATCGACTGCAGTAGTTCACTTAACAACGGTGGCAAGGAAGGTCGTAAAATGGGACAAAGTTCACTTAAAGACTATCTCACTTAGCAACATAAATTTTGGGCTCAATTGTGGTTGTAAGTCAACAACTACTTCATATCTCTATTGATGAAGCTTGAACTGCATTAGCTTTCTTGGCAGCTGGGGCACATTGCTAGCTCACCTTAATCCTGTGATCTATCAATACTTCCAGATCTTTCTGCCAAGAACTATTGCTAAGCCAGGTATCACCTATTTTGTACCTGTGCATCTGGTTTTTCCTGCTTTAAGTGTGGAACCTTGCATTTTTCACCACTGAACAACATGCTGTTGGAAGGGACCCATTCAAGTCTCTCTCCCCCCCACCCCCACATAATTTTTTCCATGAAGCCTTTTGCTTGAACACCTGCAGAAAACAGAATTTGAATGTGTGCAACTTCATTCCTTGCTTTGTCCTTTTCCATATCTTTTAACGCTATCTTTTACATTAAAGTTCTTAAAAAGAAACCAGTCTTCCATTCCTGGTATGTATTTTACGTGGCAAAATGCAAATCATTTTCAATATAAACATCTTGGCAAGTATTCATAGCTGATGTGTCAGCTGTGGGTGCCTCCCAGCAAATTACTGGTACTGTACATGAAACAAGGCACAGACTTGGGATTTTCTCTTTCACATTGACTTTAAGTTAGATGTCTGAAGAGGAGATATTGCTAAGGTAAGAGACAAGCTTCCTAAAAACCTATTCATGATAGGAATAAACCTTAATTTTAGTTTAGGAAATCCCCAAATTGCCTTGAATTATAAAGTTCGGAACTTTTAGAAAATGTCGGCTTTTATAATCTGTCTTTGCTTCATTTTTTTTTCATTTCTTTCAACATTTATCATTGCTGTTAGAATGTCTTTTCAGCCATGTTTAGTCATCAAGCTGATGTTTTCTGTGCCCAGAAGCTAACCAAAGTTGGGCCTGATTGGTACTTGAATGAGAGATCATGAGGAATGTCAACATTGTAGGCTGGGCTGGAAAAAAAGCATGTGAAAGAAGGCAGCAGCGGTAGATCACTTTTGTGCTGTTGGAAGAAAAGAGTATGATGATATGAACGTTGATGCCAGGCAGAAACTGAATTTAACTCAAATCAGATTTAATATGAGGAGGTTACAAAAGATGGCAGTTACCTAATTGACTGTCAAAAACTAGGCAGTATTTGATGTAATTACGGCTAGATGAGACAATTTAAGCAATCTCAAGGTTGTAAACTAGTCTGGTAATTTGGGAAAAAAATGCCTTTTGGAATAAAGTATTGTAGTGGCAATCTACTTTGGTATTCTTGCAAGAAAACACTGATCAGCCAACTTCAACTCAAAGGAGACTAAATATTGCTAGGATGAAGCATGTATACCTTCAGTCGCTCTGCAATATACTCCTTCAAAATACGAGACTTTTAAGAACAAGTCTTATGTCCTAAACAAAATATGAGCAAGAATCCAAAGTGTTTAACTCAGGCATGTTTTAAGTGTCAGCAATGGACCATTTTTGTAGTGCATTTCATGACAGACGGAAAGCCATGGCTGAACTAAACTTCTCTAAGGAAAATGGCGAACAGATTTAGTTATAAACTGGAGCATAAAGCTAAATATATCTCCTGCTGTTCCCATTTAATGTGAACGTGCTTTTCAGCTTGGCTGTTGTCGCTATTTGGTAATGTGCTTCTGCTGAGATTTTGTTTTTAAAGTACACATAAACAAATCTGCTATTATAGCTTTTGTTTTGTTTTGAAGGGTTTAGGATTTTGTGATCTCTGGTCTTAGTAATGAATATCTAAAGTAATAACAACCTTTTTTGTTGTTGTTAAAATTAGCCTGCTATCACGATAAGGCAGATTAGGGGTGGAAGAGGGATTTGAAAGATTCCTAATGTGAAATTATTTCATTTCAGTGGGTAGGATCCCTAATGTTGAGGTCTGGATTTCAAGAAGATCAGGAGCCATGGATAGAATAGAATAACAGAGTTGGAAGGGACCTTGGAAGTCTGCTTAGGCAGGAAACCCTATACTATTTCAGATAAATGGTTATCCAATCTCTTCTTAAAAACTTCCAGTGTTGGAGCATTCACAACTTCTTGAGGCAGGTTGTAACACTGACTAATTGTTCTAACTGTCAGAAAATGTCTCCTTAGTTCTAGGTTGCTTTTCTCCTTGATTAGTTTCCACCCATTGCTTCGTGTCCTACCCTCAGGTGCTTTGGAAAATAGGTCTTGTCCCACTAAAGTATACCTCCAAAGAGATGCTTTATGTTTTCTTGTGAACAGCAAAACATTTGTCTACGTGTTATAATTCCCCGAGGCAAGCAATCCTTAAAAAATCACATACAGACTGGAATATGTTTACAAAGGACCTAAAAGATTGCCACAGAATAAAATAAAAATAAAAATGGTGGAACATTTAAAAGATTTTCCTTTGAATCAGATAGCAGAGGCTGAATTAAATTTGTCTAGAATAGCCATTTCTTCCCATGCTTTTTTTTCTCTGGACAGTGTATAATTCAACTGCATTACAGTTCTAAATTCAGAAACTTTTCAGACAGCCTCCCAGACAGCTGATCCCATTTAAAGATTGGAAAATAAAAGGAAAAAAATTGGATTGTGTAACTATAGATGAACAATTCCTTGGTCTAGCCTGCTTTGCATCCAAGAAATGCTATCATGACAGCAAAATATAAAATCTGGAAATGCATTATTTTGGAAATCTATTAAGCAGCCACCAGAGGTCCCCTATGAGCTGTGAGTTCACTGCAGAATTCAGAGTAGAAACACTTGTGGTTTCCTATTCAGGGAAGAGAAAGTCTCCAAGTGATGATGCTAATTCTTAGTAACCCCATTTAGATGTGCAGAAAGGCAGAGGGAGGGTCTCGGAAGTGTTAGGAATTCTTGGGCTTATTTCACTGACAGAAAATAGGCAGCAAATAGGGGGCGCAGCTTTCTTTGCTCTACCATGTCAGTGCTCAGGATTGAGCAAAAATCAGAGTTTCAATACTGAGTAGGAATGACTGGGCCTTCTAGGTCTGCACAACCACAACCTCAGTTCTGCTTTTGGTTTGACACAGAAAGATCTTAGGAACTAAATGTATTTTTTAAAAAAAGAATTGGCTTGTGGCTGAGCAACTGGAATAGGATGAGCGAAGCAATATTTTGGGTAGAACAGGCCGGTAGTCACATTGGCTGAGACTAAAAACTTTGCCCAGGATGGCTGAAGATTGAGAAGTGGCCAGGGGAGGGAGAGAAATGCTGAGAAAAATGGAGGCGTAAGTGCAAATATTAGGGGAAAAAAATTGTGAAATATTTGGTGAAGTGAAACAAGATCCTGAGTGGGTGGAAAAGTTGGGAGGCTGAAGACAAGGAATTGGGGCAGTTGGACAAGATTCCGGGCTTAGATCTTCCTGCTCAGATCGGATTTTACCTTCTTTTATGACTGTGGATGATGGAAGTTGTAATCCAACATGTCTTACGGGTGTTGAGTTGGAAATGATTACCATATGCTGATGGGGATAGTGGTTCTGAATACATTTAGGCTTCCTTCCTTCCTTCCTTCCTTCCTTCCTTCCTTCCTTCCTTCCTTCCTTCCTTTCCCCCTTCCCTTCCCTTCCCTTCCCTCCCCATCCCTTCCCATCCCATCCCATCCCATCCCATCAGTAAAAGAAGTACAAAACTGCTGAATGTGGAGCAGTGGGAGGAGAAATGTTTTGGTGCTTTAAGAGGAAGAAGGGATCGAGTCCTTGAGTGGGTGGGTGGGAGAAAATGGCTGAAAAAAGCTGAACAAGAAATGAGGAGGTAAAAAGAAGTGGAGCAGAGTAGACAGTGATCTTGTGAGCAGAAACCTAAGGAAGCAACAGCTGAAGGAGGCATGAAAGCGAACACATAGAAAAACGATGGGGAACGGTCGTGCGGCTTAAAAATAAAGATGCACATTTCTGGTTAGAATGGGGTGGGGAGGCGAGGGAAGGAAGTTAGATGCAAATAAGTTTTCTAAGACTAGATCTCTCCCTGCCCTTCGTGTCTTCCTCCCCAGTGATATTCTGCAGAGGATGACGTCCTGAATTTCCTAGCCAGAATGCTAGTGGCATTTCTCTGTAGCAGGGTGGATAGGAAGTCCCAAGGCTGCACACCCCATGTTGCCTCCCAGATATTTTAATCTGTCAAGGGATTAAAATGCTCTGCTTTGTTGAAGCTTCAGTTTGGACTTCAACTTCTAATGCCACCGAAATGATCTCATAACTGTAAAAAAAGAGAAGGAACAAGGAGTCAATGTAAGGGCTGAATGTCACAAATAGGTTTGAATCAATGAACGGTCTCTTTTTTTTTCAGCCCAAGGTGTAACACATATGACATTCTCCAAGTGATGACTCCAGATGAGTTAATTCACATTCATTGACATTCTATCCATGTTAGGCGGTGTTATACAACATATTTAAAATGCTAAAGCTGGACTAGGATGTACACTCACTGGCAAAATGTTCCTTGGTACCTAGGCAGCTCTGCATAGAAATAAAGTGGTTTGTTTGTTTCAGTTGTTTTGGACTAATAGCATCCTGTCCTTATTTGCCCTGCAAAGAGAGACATATTGCATTTCTTTATAATATTCATCTTTAGTGAAGCCTGACCTATTTATATTCAAGGATGAATAGGAGACAATTTTGCCCTCATATTATTCTAAGATAAGGTAAAATGATTGGGTAGAAAGTGATAAGGTGCCTGTGGACATTATTAAGGGACTGTACCAATTTCCTATTTCATCAAGAATATATTTAGCCTGACTTTTTTCTTGCTCATCCCATTCTGTCTGTCCCCAATCAGGAAAAGTAGTGGTCTGGGAGGGTAGATGATGTAGTCCAACCATACATGCAGGCCATAAGTGGTATTTCTTGTGGTAGAAATACTTGCTCAAGAGAGGAAGTAGGCTTGTGAATGTAAGAGGATTTCAAGATTCATTTAGTCAAGATGGCAGCTCCAGAAATAAACGTAAAGAATGTTGAATTGCTGGGAGCAAGAGAGATATCTACTGAATCTGTGGTTGTAACTCCAAGGGATTTTAGCTGAAGACTACTACTCTGTATCCAATTCCATAATCTGTAGGGGAACAATATTCACCCCTTTTTGAACCAGGAACTGGTGTGCTTGAGTCTACAGTCCCTCAAAGAAGATGAGGCTAGGACCAAAGCTAGAATTAATTTAAATTACACATAGTTAATATGATTACTCTTCGTGTATTTTTCTTTTCTATCATATGAAAAGTTGATCATGGAGGAGTTTTGAGGAGCCTTATGCTTTTCTTGGAGAATAGTAAAAACCTTGCTCCATATCCAAAAGATGGGAGAAGCCCTAATTTTTGCAACTGCTGTAAGGTAAGCTTACTGATTTGGCCCCTGATTTGGTAGATCAATAATAGAATACTCTGTGAGTCCTAAACACTGTCACAATGTTCTGGGAAGAGCACTAAGTCTTTGGAGCCTATTTCATTCTGGTGCTAGTTACCAGTTTTTAATGACTATTCTTTTATCTGTTTTATTTTTATTTTATTTTATTATTTTATTTTATTTATTTTATTTTATTTTATACATATCTAGTTCTTCCCAAGAACCTTGTTGGAATGTATCAGCTATACAGGCCCAAACAGTCTAGCCTTTGCTAATTGACAACTGGAAATTTCATCGATGTGCTGACAACCACTGAGACCCCATGGCTGGTTTCTGCCGTAATATTTCAATGTTTGAATTTCAGATTGTGATACTTTGTGATCTTATCCAATTCTTCGTTTTTTACTGTCTCCAGGTATTCCCACATCAATTATTCACACTTCCTTTTCAACCACAGTTAAATCTGGTGTGTAGGCCAGTCAATTGTTTCACCAAAAAACAATGTAGTTTTTCATCTGATGTTGACCAATGCTTGATTTTCCGTGCCCTTTTCTCCATGATCACTGCTGTTATTACAAGTTCTTTCATTTCACCTTTTTTTTAAATTCTTCCCTCCTTCCTTTATCTAAGCTGGGTTCTTATTGTTTTTCTTTGGCTTGTCCCGTGTCTGCATCCAGACTTGCATTTTTTTCTCTGTTTACTGATTCATCATAGTCTCTCCATTGATGAATTGGCAGAAACATTTCTGATTCAACTGAAATGGGAGATTCTTCCTATGGTGTGCAATTCAAGCTTCGTATCAGCTTATCTTCTTGACTATAGCTGTTTGCTGCTTTATTATTTCCAGTGCTTCCTTAATCTTCCTTGTTTCTAGGGGATGTTACTTGTTCAGGTATTCTTTGATCTTCTTGTTCTTCACCTTCTTTGTTTCCATCTGTTCTGGTTTGCTTGCATTAGATCTTAGCATGCTGATCTTGTTTTCCAACCTGATCTTCCATTTTGGTGGTGCACTGTTTGTGATTTTTTTTTCTTGCTTGTTAATTTTGCACCCCAGATACTCACTTACAACTGCAGCCATGTTGTACATTAGTTGATTTGTTTCTTGCAGTGAGCCAGTGCTAATATTTGATGTTACAGTATTGCATTTTTAATACTTACGCTGGCTGTTTCTTTGGAACAAGCTTCAATGCAGGAAACCTTATTTGTTGTTTTGCGCTGTTATAAATGCTTAGTTATTGTTTGTTTTGATTCTTTTTTTTGTTAGAGAGCTTTGTTCTTTCTGAGGGGAAGGCAGAGGGCAGGGTGCCTGCTTTGGGAATGAAAATTATTCAGTAGCTATACTAGCTTCTTCTTACCAATTCTTCCTGGCTTGGCGCCTACAGTCTGAACTAATTTTTGTGGCAAGACTGATTTCTTTGCCCTGGATAGACCTTTGCAGTTCTTCCACTTCTGCTTCTCTGAATAATTTATTTTGTATTATAAAGCAACATAGATCTGCTAGCCTTCTTCTTTTTCTTCTTTTTCTTCAGCGTTTGTCTCGCGCTCTGGCGAGGTCCGCTAATGTCCTTGAGTACTGCTTCCACGCCTCTCTGTCTGCCACGTATGTCGGGTCTGCCTTCGCAATCTCTAGATCGGCCTTGATCGTGTCCATCCAGCGTTGCTTAGGTCTACCACGCGGTCTCGCTCCTCCGGCAATCACCTTCATCGCAGATTTGATGATGGATTCTTCCTTGGCGCGACTCACATGGCCGAACCATCGTAGCCGGGACTGCCTCATGACCGTGGGGATGGGCACGACGTTGAACCGTCTGCGCACTTCTTCATTCCTGACGCGATCGAGTAGGGTGAGGCCTACCGACCATCGGAGCATTCGCATCTCCATTGTCTGGAGTCTGCTTTCGACTTCTTTGGTCATCGGCCAGCACTCTGCGCCGTATATGGCCACGGGGCGCACCACAGAGTTATAGATTTTCGCCTTCAGGCGCATCGGCATCTTGTCACAGAGGACACCCGTGACGGACTTCCATTTGCCCCACGCTGCGTTGATCCTGGCTGCCACCTCAGTTTGTAGTAGGCCTTCTTCCCCAAGAGTAGTTCCCAGGTACTTGAAGGTGGAGGCGCGCGGTAGCTCCTGCCCATTCACGTGGATGGAGCCTGTCGCTTCGTTGTCAGTGGTCAGGTATTCGGACTTCTTTAGGTTCAACCGAGCCCGAACTGCTCGAGGCGGTCGTGCCACTGTTGGACTAGGTGCTCGAGTTCAGCCTTGCGCAGGTTGGCCAGGAACACATCATCGGCGAGAGCAGCGTCCATGGGGCGGGCGTGTGCAGGTCGTGGTGTAATTGTGTCCATCACCAGAATGAACAGCAGTGGTGAGAGAGCAGAGCCCTGGTGTACGCCGATGGTGATATTGAACTCCTCTGATATCCCAGCTGCCGCTTTTACACGGCTTTTGTGACATCTGTATAGGAGTTGGACCCATTGTACGAGTAGCTCGGGCACGCCGTGATCTCGCAGTGCGTACCAGATGAGATCGCAGGCGGACTCGGTCGAAGGCCTTTTCCAAGTCCAAGAAGGCGGTGTGGAGCGGGATTTTCTTCTCTCTGTGAGCCTCCATCAGCATCCGCACACCGAAGATGGCATCGGTGGTGCCGCAGTTCTTGATGAATCCGCCTGGTTGACGCTGATGTCGACGATGTCCCGAATGCGCTTATCGAGGATGCGTTCAAGATCTTCATAGTGTGTGACAGTAACCTGACCGGTTCTGTAGTTGGAGCAGTCCGCTGGGCTGCCCTTTCCCTTCCAGATCGGAACAGTGGTGCTGCGGTACCAGTCGTGTGGCACTATTCCCGTGGAGACGATGTTGTTGAACAGCTCGCACAGCCACAATGCCGAGCCCGGTAGTGCCTTTTTCCAGAAGTCGGCAGGGATGTCGCCTGGTCCTGTTGCCTTACCGCTTTTTCATGGCCTTGATGGCGCCGGTGACCTCGCTGGCGTGAATGCCTGAGACTGGGCCTTCGACGGGTCACCTCGCGGGTTCGTGGGTGTGGGAACTCCTCGGTGGAGATCTTCTCGAAGTATTGCCGCCACCTCTTGGCAGCGCCTCTGGGGTTGACGATCAAATTTCCCTTTCGTCGTTGATCCCATGAAACTGGTCAAGGTCCAGGGTCTTCCTGTGTCTGCTTTTGGCTAGGCGGTAGATCTCATTCTCGCCTTCTCGCGTGTTCAGCTTCTCATAGATGTCGTCGTAGTGGGAGCTTCTGGCTGTCGCTACTGCTTTCTTGGCTGCCTTTTTGGCCGCCTTGTACTCGCAGAGCTTCTCGCTGGTCTTGTCCTGAAGAAAGGCCTTGTAGAGCCGTTTCTTCAGGTGCACGGCATCTTGTACTTCCGGTGTCCAGAGCCATGTATCTCGCTCGATGCGTCTCTGTCCTGGCTTGGTACAACCAAGCTGTTGGCAGCCGGCAGTGTGAACAGTGCTCTTCAGCATGGACCACGCTTCCTGTGGCCCGTCGACCATCTGCAGGAACTGCTCCGGTTTGATGAGGGGTCCCGCCATCTTCTTCTGGTTCCACCACTTGATTCGTGGCTGGTCTGCATTCTTTTTGTCAATCTTGGTCTTGGGCTTGCTGATCCTGATCTTCGCCATCAGCGGCCTGTGCTGACTGCTCGATCTGCACGGGTACACCTTGGCGTTGAGCACGCTTTTAGCGGCTCTTCGTCGTACGATGATGTAGTCGATCTGTGTGTGGTGGTTCCCATTTCTGCTATGGTAGGTGAGGAGTTGGGGTTCTCGCCTAATGAAGCAGGTGTTCGTGATGGTCATATCATGGGAGTCGGCAAAGTCCAGGATCCTCTGGCCATTCTCATTCATATCACCTGTGCCGTGCCCACCGTGGCACTGGTGTCCGTTTTTGTCCCGCCCTACATGACCATTCAGGTCGCCAGAGATGATGATGTCGTCTTCATATGGGATCTGCCTGAGTTGGATGTCGAGCAGTTCCCAGAAGGTATCCTTCTCCTCCTCGTGACATCCGGTCTGAGGGGCGTAGGCAGACAAGATGTGTAGGCGCTGCCTCTCGGTCGCTACGACGATTATCATCAGTCGTTCTGTGAGGCGCTTAACTTCTGCAACGGAGCTTTGCCAGCTGGGACTGACAACCACAGCTACACCGCCGCGGTTTTCCTTACAGCTGGTGTATATGATCTTATAGCCGTCTATAGTCGTAGCCTTGTTGCCCTTCCAGCGAGTTTCCTGGAGGCAGCAGATGTCCAGCTTCCTGTCCCGCATGGCCCTGACGATCTCGGTCGAGCGTCCAGTCAGCGAATCCACGTTCCAGGTGGCCACCTTGAGCGTCTGGCAATCCTCTGTTCCCCGCTTGCGATTTTTCACACGGATCGGGTAGTCTCCGTGCGCGTCGGACCCGGACGCGGCCGTCATAGCTTTCTCACACAGTGCAAGTGCGCTGTGCTTTCCGCGTGGACCATTTCGTTGATTTTTGACGCAGGCCAATGGTCTCCTGCGCCCGCCGGTTCCCCCGAACGTGGTAGCATTGGGCGGTGTTCAGTAGTGGACGTTTCCACCATGTTGATGCGGCATTTGAGTACTCCAGCCGGCCTGTCGCGTGGGCCTGTCGTCGGAGGGTCTGCTCTCAGTTACGGTCAGCGTTTAACGGCTTCGCGCATCCAGGGGACACCACTTGGAGGTGGCAGACCGCTCGTCCCCCATAGATCTGCTAGCCTCTGTTCTGTTATTTTTGATTCTGGGTGTTCTTTTTGGATATTCTCCTTGGATTTGATTTATAATAATAGATGATTATTTATTTCTTTTCAGTCTTTGTATATTTGTGACAGATAATCCACCTGCAGCTACTGGCCCTGGTTGCTCAACCAACATTCCTGTAGCCCAAAGTTCCCCAATCTTTACAGCTTTGTATAGTGGAGGGTGTTGTGAATCAATAAAAATGAATAACCTAAATGCAAATTAGGGGTTGAAAACCTGCACACTTGATTGGTCCTGATACAACAACTTGGGATTGGGCCAGAACCAGTCCCTGATTGGCCATTTTTGGGACTGTCCTTATTGGTCAGTAGTTTAAACCTGTTGCACATTTTCATTGGTTAATAAGGCAGCAGCTAACCCTATAAAAGGGTTACTGCTGCCCATAGCATTGGTCTGTTATGTCTATCACTGTATTAAAGAGTTGAAGTCACTGGTCAGATGTCTGGTCTCCCTTATTCTCCAAACGTAACACTGGCGACGAAGGTGGAATACGGAGACCGAAGAGCTGACTAATCTACAGAGCAACTAACAGAGCACGTGGTCGAACACGCACCATCAACGGCAACATGGCCAGCGGTGCCGTACCACCCGCTCCATTCAATCCAGAGACCGAAGACTGGGAGGCCTACATGGATCGGTTCCAGATGTTTCTGGAAACCAACAATTTGAAAGATGTGACAACCGGCAAAAAGAGCTATCTTTCTAACGCATTGTGGACCAACCGTGTTTAAAATGGCAAAGTCACTTGCCAAGCCAGCAGAGGTAAAAGAGATGGACTGGGACGCCCTCGAGCCTTTACTACGGGTTCACTATGCACCCGCCGTACCAACCTTAGTCCGAAGACACGAATATTACCGGAGGGACCAACAGAAAGGTGAAAGCCTTGCTGATTATATCGCGGACCTCCGAAACCTTGGAGGCCTCTGCGGATTCGCAGACTTAGAAGAAGCTCTCCGGGATCGCTTGGTTCTGGGCCTAGAAGACGGCACGATCCAGAGTAAAATTATGGCTAAGGGGGACATCAGCCTCACCGATGCCCTTAAAGAAGCCTCGGCAGCAGAGGCAACTAAGAAGTCGGCAGCCCGAATGCGCCGCACCAATGCACCGCCACGTAAACTCGCCACTGATACCTCGCCGCACAGAGAGACACCCGGTATCAACTCACCACGAAGACCTAGAGTCCCCATCCGACAGCGATGAGGAAGAGGTCAACCGACTTCGAACGGAGAGAGACCAGTCCTCACAACACTCATTTCGACCGTGTGCCGGCTGTGGAGCAAATCACCCACGATCCGGCTGCAAATTCCTTGACGCACTTTGCCGCCATTGCGGAGACGCGGTCACATCGCAAAGGTTTGCAGGAGCAAACAGAACTCCAAACCCCGACAGGCCGAATTCCAGTCTTCAGGATTCTTCGGCACACACCGAGAAAAATTGAACCACTCCTACAGAAACAAGCCGTCCACCACTTCCACCAGGTGTGAAGAAACCAGGCGGGAAGAGACCCACCAAACAATCACCATAGGCCACGCCACATTCCTTGATGCTGGGAAAATCCGAGTAAAGGTCGCCATCGAAAACAAACCTTGCGTGATGGAGGTAGACTCGGGATCTTCCCTCTCGATGGTGTCGTGGAAAACGCTCCAACAGCTCCTTCCAACGATTCGCCGCCAAGACCTTAACCCTCAGAGGGTTATACTCAAAGACTATCAGGGCAACCGAATTCCCGTCGTCGGGTCCCGCAGATTCCAGGTCTCATTCAAGGACCGCACCGTCGCACTACCACTGACTGTCGTGGATCGAGACAGGCCTAGTCTTCTAGGCCTACAATGGTTCAGGCCGCTCGGAATCACTGTAGCTGGAGTCCACAAGGCCGAAAGCGTCGATTGGGAGGAAGCACTCGTGTAAGAATTCCAAGACGTTTCGTGAACGGACTAGGCAAGTATAAGGGGACTCCAATCTCGTTTAACTTGAACCCTGAAATAGCACCCATCCGCCTTAAGCGCGTCGGTGCCGTCGCCTTAAAACCTAAAATCGACGAACAACTCGATAAGCTGATAGCGCAGGGCGTACTGGAACCCACCGACCACGCCCGTTGGGAAACCCCGATAGTGACGCCTATCAAGCCTGATGGGTCCCTAAGAATTTGCGGAGACTACCGGGCCACATTAAACCACGCACTGCAGCAGAGTGCTTATCCAGTACCGGTAGTACAACATTTACTCCATTCTCTGGGCGGCGGGAAAGTTTTCGCCAAACTAGATTTAGCCCAGGCGTATCAACAACTGCCTGTAGACCCAACCACAGCCGAGGCGCAAACGATCGTAACACATAGGGGCGCATTTAAATGCAACCGGCTCCAATTCGGGTAAGCGTCGCCCTGGAATCTTCCAGAGTTTAATGGAAAGGTTGTTACAAGGGATAAAAGGCGTTGTCCCATATTTCGACGATGTACTCATCGCCGCACCTAACAAAGACATCCTAGAAAAATGACTCAAAGAGGTTTTACGAAGATTCCAAAATGCAGGCCTCAGAGTAAAAAAAGATAAATGCCAGTTATGTACCGAAAAAGTAGAATTTTTGGGATACCTCCTGGACAGCCAAGGAATTCATCCCACCGAAGACAAATTACGAGCAATTAAAAAGGCACCCACTCCAAAAAACAAGGCAGACCTACAGGCGTTCCTTGGACTTATTAATTTCTATAATGTGTTTTTACCCCACAAAGCAACAGTGGCTGAACCATTGCATAGACTATTAGACAAAAAAGCAACGTGGGTTTGGGGACAACGGGAACAACATGCTTTCCAACAAGTAAAGAAATTGCTAACTTCTGATTCAGTACTTATGCAGTACAACGAGACCCTGCCACTCACTATCACATGTGATGCATCACCTTTTGGGGTTGGGGCAATTCTGGCCCACGTGTTACCAAACGGAGCGGAAGCCCCCATCGCGTTTTTTTCGCGAACCTTAGCTAAAGCTGAACGAAATTATAGTCAGCTGGACAAAGAAGCTTTAGCTATTGTTGCTGCAGTTAAAAGATTTCACGAATATGTTTATGGCCGTGCGTTTACAATAATCACTGATCATAAACCGCTACTGGGGATCATTGCGGGTAATAAACCAACCCCGTATATATTGTCCCCCCAGAATGACCCGTTGGTCTGAATTCCTGGCGGCCTACAACTACACCTTGCAGCACCGCCCGGGAAATCGATTCTCCACGCCGATGCATTGAGCAGAACACCGCTTCCAGATGCTGTTGTGGATCAAGCCCCAACCCTCTCAACACTACAGATTGAAACTCTACAGGCACCACCCTTGACGGCTAGAGACATTGCTTTTGAAACAAAACGTGACCCAGTTCTGCAACACATACTACGCTGGGTTGAACGGGGGTGGCCGACAGACCAAAATGCACCTGAATGGGCGCCTTTCAAAGCCCGCCAAACTGAGCTGTTTTCCCAAAAGGGCTGTATCTTGTGGGGCGATCGAGTCGTAATCCCTAGCAAATTGCAACAGACTGTGTTGGCGGTATTGCATGAGGGACATCCGGGCATTGTGCGGATGAAATCACTCGCACACAGCTATGCTTGGTGGCCGGAATCGACAAAAGAATCGAGGCCTGGGTCGCTACGTGCCAACGTTGCCAGGACGTCAGCAACGCCCACCTAAAGCAAGCCCAACCGAGTGGGAAACGCCGAGGACCATGGTCCTGTATTCATATTGACTTTGCGGGGCCTACCAAAGGTCACACTTTCCTGATTACTGTCGACGCCTATTCTAACTGGCTTGAGATTCATCGAATGCACACAACTACAACCGACTCAGTTATTAATAAATTAAACAGACTATTTGCCACGCACGGGTTTCCGGACGTGTTGGTCTCGGACAACGGCCCACAGTTCACTGCATTGCCCTTTGAACAATATCTGGCTGATCAGGGCATCCGCCATGCGCTGACCTCGCCCGCGCACCCTGCGGCGAATGGACGTGCAGAACGCATGGTACAATTTGTGAAAAAGACCCTTCACAAAATGGAATTTGGCAACATCGACGAGAAAATCAATCGAATCCTCTTATTGCAGCACATCACGCCCCACAGCGTGACCAACAAAACACCCGCTGAACTTCTTATGGGGCGGAAAATACGATCGCACCTTGACCGGCTCCACCCCGCTTTCGCACCGGAAAAACCTTTCGGCTCCAGCAGCAAATGCCGGGAATTTAAGGTAGGCGATTTAATCTTTGCCAAAAACTTTTCCGGCGACCCGTTATGGATACCCGCAACCGTTACCTACCTCACCGGGCCTAGATCTTACCGCCTGCTAACAGACGATGGGAGGGTGTGGAAACGCCACATAGACCAACTCCGATCGAGATTACCACCCAGCGGCCATGACTCCCCCGGTTCACCAACTCAAGGGGGAGGGAGTATTGAGGAAATTGACTTTGATACAACTAATAGCAGGTCAACGGGAGCCCTACAGCCCAGCGAAACACCGGAACGTGAAGCGGGGAGGGAGTTGATGTCTTCAGGGAACTTTGATACGGGGGAAAACGAACTGCAAAACCCCGAAGAAACGCGCAGTAGCAGAGACAACCACAGTGAATGCAGCACGGAATCGCCGTGCAGCGAAATAGAACTTAACAATGGTCATCCAAACGCTCCACCGGAACCGGACATTAGACAAAACCCGGTGGAGCCTCGGAAATCATCCAGGCAGACCAAACGGCCTGCCTATCTTGAGGATTTTATCACAGCTCCCCTCAAACGGAACCCAAGGGGGAGGGGTGTTGTGAATCAATAAAAATGAATAACCTAAATGCAAATTAGGGGTTGAAAACCTGCACACTTGATTGGTCCTGATACAACAACTTGGGATTGGGCCAGAACCAGTCCCTGATTGGCCATTTTTGGGACTGTCCTTATTGGTCAGTAGTTTAAACCTGTTGCACATTTTCATTGGTTAATAAGGCAGCAGCTAACCCTATAAAAGGGTTACTGCTGCCCATAGCATTGGTCTGTTATGTCTATCACTGTATTAAAGAGTTGAAGTCACTGGTCAGATGTCTGGTCTCCCTTATTCTCCATACATAACAGAGGGGGGGGGAATAGTTCTGTGTGAGTGACCAGCAAGTTCATGCACAAAGCTCCATTTATGCAAATGGTGGGCATGCACACCCGCCTCTTGAGTAAATGGAGCGCCTGTACTTGCCAGCAGCTTCCAAGGCCCGATTCCAAAAGGCTGACATAATGTAACGGGCTGCAGCTGGGTGGGTTGGGAACCCCTGCTGTAGACGATTGGTCCCCAGATGTCCAGGAACTCCAACACCTAGAGCAGTCGACCCCAGCAATGGGTTTCTCTAAATTATATCTCACCATTGAATATGGCTGAGACATTCTTTGTCTGGCTCTACTGATAAGGCCTGTTCACTATGGTTGTACCTCTGGAATAGCTGTCATCTTCCTCAGAGCCAACAAGCCCGCAATCACATCAAGGTCATGCTTCACTGGGTGTTGTTATTATGGCTGGTTGCCAGATTGTTCGACTGAATTTGGCATTTTTATCCACCTATTCTATAGTGAAGTTGTCCATATCAAATCCAAAACATTTTATCCGTTTCAAATTTGAACGCTGTGGTTTAGCTATATGTCTAAGGCTACTGAATGAGAATCCATGACTAAGTAATGATTAATGCCTGAATATTCCTGATTCCTGAACGATTTTGGTTAGCTGCTCTCTACTTGTATATGGGACGTGGTGGCTCGGTGACTAAGACACTGAGTTTGTCGATCAGAAAGGTCGGCACTTTGGCGGTTTGAATCCCTAGCACCGCATAACGGAGTGAGCTCACCTTACTTGTCCCAGCTTCTGTCAATCTAGCAGTTTGAAAGTAAATGTGCAAGTAGAAAAATAGGGACCACTTTGGTGGGGAGGTAACAGCGTTCCGTGTGCCTTCGGCGTTTAGTCATGTTGGCCACATGACCACAGAGACGTCTTCGGACCGCGCTGGCTCTTTGGCTTTGTAACAGAGACGAGCATTGCCCCCTAGAGCCGGAAATGACTAGCACATATGTGCGAGGGGAACCTTTATCTTCACCTTTACCTTTTTTTCCCCCTGAGATATTTCATTCTATCCATCTTTCAGGTAAAATATACCTATTAAAAAGAAAATCAGCTTTGAAAATCAGATTTACTCTCTTAGATGGTTGGTTTTTAAAACTGAGGAATCTCTGGTTCTTTAATATACAGTAACATTCATGATGCAAGGTCAGGGTTCTCTCTGCTACTCTTAAGTGTCCTGAGCAGTATAATATCTGTTGCTCAGAATTGTCTTCAATAGAGAAGTTGCTGTGCATGGTTTCAGATAGAGGACTTCCTCAGTTTAATATGGATGTACTGTGCCAGGGTTTAATAAACCTCAGAGGTGAAGTCTAAATTACTCTTTTTCCTGCAAAATCTGGACTCTGCAAGCTAACTGGGGCGGGAAGCTTGTCAGCAATGACTGATAGTACTGACATAGGAGGAACAGTATGGCAAAACCAGCTGGTCCTTTGAAATCTAGTAAGTGAGCAAAGCCACCAGAGCTTTGCAAGGAAGAGTTAAACTGTCTTTTTCCATCACAGAAGTCTATCACAATCTTGTTTTGTTTTCTTCTCCTTTTGCCAGGGACTGATGAACTAAATAATTTTAAGTTGTAGGCAAGGTGCCAGCTTCCCACTTTTCTCCTGGGAATTTCTCACAAAGCCGCAGAGGGTCTGGTGCAAACAAGAGCCAGGCTCTAGCTGTGTGGGGAAGGTCAGCTGATCCACAAGGGAATGATGCCTGACAGTAATGTGATCCAATCCTTCTAATGAATGAGCAGAAGGGGGCCAACCTTGCCCTGCCTAGTACAGCTGCTACGGGCTGAGTTCGGGGAGTGGGGGCTCGAAACCACGTTGTGACTCACATGGCTTTGAAATTAAAACAGGCAATAAGTTATGTCCAGGAGTTCCTATGGGCTCCTCTTGCTTCTCTTCAGCCAGCCGATCAGCTATTGACCTTGGCAGCATTCAGTAAGTCTAAAACCAGACTGCATGGCTTCAGTGTATTTGCTGTGACATTAGAAAAGCAGCATTCTTTCGCTGGATTGGTGGAGAGGGACAAGTTGGAAGGGGCCTTGCCTGTTTTGAAATCAGCATGTGAGCTTTCCGTACTCTGGGCTGTGTTTTCGGTGAAAGGACGGCTATTTTTGAAAAGAAGGAACTTCCCTAAACATAGTTCAGTTCTCATGTGATCTCGCTTCCAAATATGCAGCATCAACATCCAACAAAAAGCATTGGGTGGAGTTAGAGAATTGAAAACCTGCTATTTCAGGAAGGTTTCTACTCTGTTTGCAATGAGGATCATTAGAGACCCCTTGAAAAGGAAGAGAGGAACTCTGGATTTTGATGGCAGAATTCTGGGAGTCGTAAGCAAGCTGGATGGGTATATTTTACAGCTCAGCAAATCGGACTATAGAATAAAATGACCACATTGGTGTTTTTTTTTAGAGATTAAAAACATACATGATATCTATGGCATTAGGAGGACCATACTTATGAGGACCATACTTAAACCAAACCCAAAATATTTATTAGTTTGTCTAGTGGTTAAGGCACCAGGCTAGAAAGCAAGAGGCAGCGAGTTCAAGTCCCATCTTATGAAAGCCAGCTAGGTGATGTAGGCCATTCTCTCCTTCTTTTAGTCCAACCCTCCTCACAGGGTGGTTGTTGTGGTAAAAATAGGAGGAGGAAAGTGTGTTGGATATTTATATGTTCAATTTAAATATATTTACTTATATCCCGCCTTTATTGTTTTTACAGGTTGCTGACTTTGGCACCGTGTAAAAATAATAAAGGTGAGATAGACGGACAAATAAATACATAAATAAATAAATAAATAAAATAAATAAATAAATAAATAAATAAATGTCTAAGGTAAAAAAACTCAAATGATACATGTCAGTGTGAGTATAACAGCATGAATTTTCAGTAAATTTGGTTAATTTTTGGAATTTCATTTTAGAATCAGAGATTGAAAAAAGCCTCAGAGAACTCTGTGGCTTAATTTCCTACTGATGTGGGAAATCTCCCATTGCAGCATCCCTGATAGGTGGCAACATATAACCTTTGATGAAAAGCACATAACATTCATTGTCTTCTCACATCTTTTCTGTTGTGGGGAATAGTTCAGATAATCTGACTGAACCAATAAGTACAGATATTACACTTGATCTTAGCCAGGATTTGGAGTGAAGTCATATAATCAGAAACTTTGCATTACTTGAATCTCTGGTGTTCTCTTTCAAATCCATCCTACAGGATGAATATAGATTTACATAATTGGGTATTTATAGATATTTGACTTTAGGATTGTTTATGTTTTATTTATTTGTTAGATTTATATCTCGGCTTCCCTCCAGAGTCATAGGGTGGATATGCTTGCTTAGGTAATGCTGTACGCCACCTGGAGTCACTGTGTGAGTTGGATGGCTAGAGTGCCATGGAATTGATGGTATTCAGTTAGAGAATTTAAGACAAGGGTGTCAAACTCAATTTCATTGAGGGCCGCATCAGGCTGTGGTTGACTTTGGGGGTCCAGGTAGGTGTGGCCGACTGGGTGGGTGTGGCCGACTGGGTGGGCGTGACCAGTTTGACACCACCCACTGGGTGTGGCTGACTTGGTGGGCGTGACCAGCTTGATGCCACTCACTGAGTGTGGCTGACTGGGTGGGCGTGGCCACCTTGATGCCACTCCCAAAACTGCTGGCCTGTTTCCTCTTCGCATTGGGTAGACCAGGCTGAAGCCACGCTGGTCCGATGTTTCCTCTTCACATTGGGTAGACCAAAGCCACACAGTCCAGCCCCTTACATTTTTCAGGATGCTCCATGGGCCGGATCCGAGCACATCACGGGCTGGATCTGACCCACGGCCCTTGTGTTTGACACCCCTAGTTTAAGAGTTCCGCGAATCAGGGAAGTAAACCCAAAACTGTGTCTGAATGAAAGTCGGTAAACTTATTAGCTACTTCTTCTTTTCTAGTCTGGTTCAGATACAACGGAAAAATACTGTGTGCATACACAGCTAAATAAATACACTGAGGTAATTGTTTTCCACTAAAATAAGATAGGAAAGCATGCACAGCATAGATGCTGGAATTATCTCCAACTTTGTACTAGTAGTTTTATGTATATGTGTGCTGGGGAAAAAATTGATACCGTGTTTCTCCAACAATACGGCCTCCACCAATAGGAAGCCCCACCATGTTTTATTGGCATAAAATCAAATTAAGCCCCTCCCCCCAAATTAAGCCCCATATTAAACATGCGAAATGGGGGAGAGCGGGGGGCGGCTTGCCGTTAGTAAGTACTTTTGTTGCATGCCCGGATATGGTGCTGCCTGCGTTGGTGGGGCACTTCATATCGGAGACCTTCCACCATTGCTTCTCCCTTCTCCCTTGCTGCCGCGGCGTTTGGCGCAGCCACGTGCGCCAGTCAGGCTCCTCCCTGCAACCGGAGCCCTGAGGAGACACTGGCTTCAGCGGCGCTCCGTCTTCCCTTTGCTTTCAAGGTAAAGCGGTATTTTACAAAGCCTCCCCTGCCCGAGAGGGCAGCCCAACCCCACGTGGGGAGGCTAATTTCCGGGCCTCTTCCGTTCCTCCCGACCTCCCTACGCTGCGCGCCTCTGACGCGCCGCTCCTTCAGCCCAGCGAGCTCTTCCACCTCAAAGAAAGGCCAGGCGGGCGGCTGCGGAGCAGCAGCAGCGGGTCTGAGCCGCCGCAGCGAAACAGCCACCACCCGTAGCCCGACGCGGGAGAACGAGCGAGGTTAGCGCCCGCCAGCCCGGCGAGATTTGGGAACGAGGGGCAGGAGGAGGCACGCACACACCCACGGCTCACTTTCCCAGCTTTGCCCAGCCCTTACGGCTCTGGCGCGGCCCTGGCGGGCAGCGAGCGCCCCCACCGGACCCTCCGCTCATCCTGCCAGGGCCGCGCCAGAGCCGTAAGGGCTGGGCAAAGCTGGGAAAGTGAGCGCTGGTGTGTGCGTGCCCTCCTGCCCCTCGTTCCCAAATCTCGCCCGGGCTGGCGGGCGCTAACCTCGCTAGTTCTCCCCGCCGGGCTACGGGTGGTGGCTGTTTCGCTGCGAGCGCTCAGACCCGCTGCTGCTGCTCCGCAGCCGCCCGCCTGGCCTTTCTTTGAGGTGGAAGAGCTCGCTGGGCTGAAGGGAGCGGCGCGGCAGAGGCGCGCAGCGTAGGGAGGTCGGGAGGAACGGAAGAGGCCCCGGAGATTAGCCTCCCACGTGGCTGGGCTGCCTCTCGGGCAGGGGAGGCTTTGTAAAATAATTCGCTTACCTTCGAAAGCAAAGGGAAGACGGGAGCGCCTGAGCTAAGTGTCTCCTCAGGGCCCGGTTGCAGGGAGGAGCCTGACTGGCCGCACGTGGCTGCGCCAACGCCAGCGGCAGCAAGGGAGAAGGGAAAGCAACGGTGGCCCGAACCCAAGGTCTCCCGAATATCCAAGCTGTCGCCGCCCGCCCACCCACCCGAGGATGCAAGGGGGAGAATTAAGTCACCCTCGAAAAGACGTCCTAGCCGTTTTTTCGGGGTCAAAAAAATAAGGCCCGGCCTTATTATGTGAGAAACACGGTAGCTACCTATGCTCTGCTGTGGATAATGTGAGTAGGTGGGCAGAGAGAGAGGACTTAGAACGAGGTCAAAAACATTCCAAAACATTATCTAATGGGCACTCCCATAGGGATATATTGTAGGAATAATTTTCTACACAGCCTTCAGTGTGATATAGACCATTTCTAACCTGACTTTTCTTTTGCTGGCTCTTCCCTCCACATGGAATTTGGCCCTATTGCCTTTTTCAGTTTTCAGAGAGTTATTGTATTGATGAACAGTTGTCCTGACTCCCTTTACATAATTCCTTTCCAACATTCCTTTGGATTAGACGGGATAAAGAGTAACCAATGTTGACATTGTGCAGCACATAGAACCAATTGCAGCATGAGCAGGAATATCTATTGCCCTCTTTGCTAGAGCTGTGAAAACTCATTAAAAGTTGCCTTGGAACAAATGAAGAATGCTCACATGAAGCTCTTCTTTTTTGAATTGACTATCAGATCCAACTTCTGTCGACCAGAAAGATACTTTATGTTAAGTTCAGCCAGCAATCATGGTCCCTGTAGATAGAGCTGACAGGAAAAGTATATATATTCCCAGGGAAGGTCAGTGTAATAGTTTATTAAATTTATGTGATCTAGTGGAGCCAAAGTTAGCGTCTGAGGAGGTAAACTTAATTTTGTAATGTTTTATAATAGTAGGCAGCTGGGCCTTGAAACCACCCTACCAATGCCTATTAATAGCACTCCTGACATTAAGCCAATTCACAGGGGACAGCAACTTGTTGGCTGTGAGACTAAGGTAGTACATTCAACCTGTCAATTGTGGACTCATCTCCCCTGATCTTCTGCTGGTAGAAGATAAGCTAAAAAGTATCAGACTTTCACCCTCAAATATATGTTTGAGGTATCTCCTCAGAGCTTCTAGATATCAACTTGCAGAAAACAACACAATAGCGCTTGTACAGTCTTATTGCTTCTAGGAAGACTCTGGCCATAGTTATAGAGAGATCAATAGTTCAGGTTCCCTGTTTGTGCCTTTGTCACAAATTTCTGACATTTGCACCACCATTCAGAGGAGTGCCAAGGCAAACAGAACAATCTTGGTGGTGACCAACTGCCTTGGGGGCTGAAAGGCCTCAACAGGTGAACCTGGTAGACCCTGTTTGAAGTTTTGCTCTATCTCACTTCCAGGTGCATTGGTGTAATTATTATGGCTCCGAATAAAACGGTTGAATCCTGAATCTTGAACTAGGGCTTCCAGACATTTTGGAAGGGCCTATGGATTTTCTTTCATCACGCTAGGCTAGAGAACTGACTTCCTAGCCCAGAGTTAGAATTTAAACAAATCTTAGCTATTCTCCCTCAAGTTCTTCTCTTGGCGCTGCTCCTTGTGATGTAAGTCCACATCCAGCATTCTCCAACTCTTCCAATGTCACAAGGGTTAATTTTAATTGCTGTCGAGCTTATAGCAGTTCATTAAGTTGATTTTCTTTGGAATGTTATGACAGTGCTTTTGATTACAGATAATCTTTGGTTAACAATAATTGGGAGTGGGAAATCTGTCACTAAGCAACATGGTCAGCACATGATTGTGCTGACTTACGATAGCAGTGCCAGTGCAGTTGCTAAGCGTGATACCATTTGATTGCCATTTGCAATCTCTAGCTTCCCCATCTACTTTGCTTGTTGGAAGCTGGCAGTGAAGATTGCAAATGGTCATCTCATGACCGTGTCATGCTGTGATGTAATTGTAGGCTGGTTGCTTAGCACCCAAATAGCGATCATGTAACCATGGGGATGCTGCCACAGCTGCAGCTTCAATGGCCAGCTATAGGTCTTCACCTTCACTACCTTGTAGCTTTGAACAGTCGCTGAACGAATGGTCATTAACCAAGCACTCACTACCTGTAAAATAAACTACTGAGAACCAGTCCTTGGTTATGACAGTATATAACTATAATAACGCATGATGAGATTAGTAATACATCCAGAGAGATCTTGTGAGTTTAATTCCCATTGTGGCCTTGAGAAATTGTGTGTTGGTCCTCCTAGTTTCCATCCTGGCTTTGCCTGCTGAAATTCAGGTCACGGGGTATCTCAGTCAGTGTGGTGAGAAGAGCTTGGAGAGGGCTCAAGTCCTAAGGTCCATCGGTCTGTTTACCTTCTGCTTTCTTGCCTATCTCTTCTGGCAGTGACTTCTCCACAATCAGCCTGTTTTCTGGTTTGCCAGGCAGACTTTCCTTCCGAGTGTTGATACTCGCCAAGGTATGGAAGGGGTCTTCTGTCAAATCTGCTAAGCAATATACAGGTAGTCCAGTTAATTTAGTGACCCCTCTAAGTTACAATGGCACTGAAAAAGTGACTTATGACTGTTTTTCACACTTACGGCCCCGCAGCAAACCCATGATCACACGATCAAAATTCAGACATTTGGCAACTGACTCATATTTATGACAGTTGCACTATCCCAGAATCATGTGATCAGACTTTTGAGACCTCGTAACAAGCAAAGTCAATGGGGAAACCAGATTCATTTAATAACTGTGTTACTAACTTAACAACTGCAGATATTCTCTCAACAACTGTGGCAAGGAAAGTCATAAAATGGGGCACAACTCACTTAACAAACAGAAATTTTGGGGCCAGTTATGTTTCATAAGTCAAGGACTACCTGTATTGTATTGTCTGATTCCTAATTTGTAAAGATATGTCAGATTTTCGGAGTCAAGCTGCTTTGTAGGCAAACTTGAAGCTGGTGCTGCCGCTTACTTCTGCAATGTTCCATTACCTCTGTGGGCTTTTCCCGTAATACAATTTCTACCATTTCTCGTATTGTTCCCCTCTCTTGGCCACAAGGCCTTCTCGGCTACATTCTGCTGATAGTGCACTTTTGGCCTACCAGCAGGCACTTTTGCACAATGGAGAAAGTGCTGGGCTCTGCTGTTTTTGCTCTCTGTCTAAAGATGGAGTTGATGGAAAGTCACTGTGTTGTTATTATTGTTATTTTTGAATAGCAGCGTTTAAGACTTGAAGGAAGTAGATTTTTTCCATAGAACTGGAAGAAGCCTGAAGTTCTTGCTTCAGGTTAGAAGTGGGGTTATCTCCTTTCCTGTTTTCTTCTACCTCTATTGAACAAGAACAGATGAGTTAAATACGTTTCAGTTAATACCAAGTCCTTGCTGCAATTTCTGGGATTTTACATGGGAAATTAAACATTTTCATTCGAATCGAATTATGCGAGAATATTTAGACTGAAATAGATCTTGAATTATTAGCACATGTATTTAATTGTAATTTCAAAGCATTCTTGTGAGGATAGTACTGGTGGAGGAAATTTATGTCTAAACCTTTGGCTTTATTTGAGAAGAGGGTGCAATAAAATCAGCAAATGAGAGCTTCAAGTTGGACATTGAATGAATAGATGTTGGTATTTGAGAAGTCTGTTTAAGTCAAAAGACGCATCAAAACTGGAACAGTTTAAAAACAGCAGAAAATTGAAAATCAACTGTTCAATTTTTTTTTTTTTTTTTGCAGCTGGTAAAATTAGCAAAAGCAGCTCAATTAATTACAAAATTGTGAGATTTTAGTAAAATTGTGAGAAATTCCACAGCTTTGTTCAATTTAGTGCAGTGTTTTTCAAATTTGGCAACTTTAAAATGTGTGGACTTTAATTCCCAGAAGTCCCCAGCCAGCTGGCCTAGACTTTTTCAACTTTTACAGTGCAGCTCATTCTTGCAGTAATGCAATATTCTGTCTGCAACTTTAATAGCATTTTCACTAATCTATTAATCCTACATGCTGGTCTGTCAATCAGACTCCCCCCGGTCTATGACTATTTGCTGCGGCCAACACGCCATGGCCAACTCACCATAGCTAACTTGCCATGGCCAACTTGCTGAAGCCAACTTGCCATGGAACAACTTGCCATGGCCAATTCTCTGTGAGACAACTCATTGCAGGATAATCAAAAGAAATGATGGAATAGAATCATTAAAGAAAAGATGCAAAAAGAGGGACAAAATTAAATCTGAGTGACAAAAAATGAAACATTTTTAATTTATTTTATATAATCAAATTGAATTGATAAATTGTCTCGCAGAGAGTTGGCCAGGGAGAGTTGTCCCATGGTGTTGGCCACAGAGAATTGTCTGTGGTGTGGTGGCCACAGTGAGTTGGCTGTGGCAAGTTGTCCCATTCTGTCCCAATTCTATCCTTTATTTCTTCTTGATTCACTTGGATTTTTCTAGCTCTTTGCCGTAAAAAAAAAAAGACAAGAACAAACAATTGCATCTAAATAGAGGGATCTACCCTCCCTTGGCAGAAACTGTGATCATTAGCACAATATATGTGCTAAATTAGGTTGATAGATAAGTCTGGATTAAAATGGCAAGACTTTTTTGCTGCAGCAAGTGAGTTCTTTAAAGCAGTAGTTTGCAAATCTGTAAAGTATGAGCTACATTATATTCCCTATTCTGGGTGAGCATGCTTTGGGAGCAGCTCCTTTCTCCTCTAGATGACAGAAAGCCAGGCAAAAAGTGTTCCTTCAGGCCGTCTGCAAATGTTTAAAGGAATGTCTGTGGAGAAGAGTGACTTCATTGTATATTGTACTTTTTTGAGGCAGGTCTGTTGGAAAGTTGTAGGGAACTGCCCTGCCCACAAGCACAGGAAGAAACCCTTAAAATTGTTTCAAGTTAGAATTTCTGCCCTACAGTCCACCCGCCGTCTATAAACCTTGAAACCCTTATCTAGTGTTTGTGTGTCTTTCTGAAGCAACAAACAGCCTGACAAGCCATCAGTGGAAAGAAAAGAATGGCTGAAGGGATAGAAAATGCTGCCATTATACGAGTGTAATTATGGGCTGACCGTTTCCAAAGTCAGGTAATTTGATACTTCTTGTCTTCTTACTGATCTTTCCACCACCCCCACCCTCGTTATTACGATTTGTGAGAAAGATTCCAGAGTGTCCCAGTGCTAACCAACGTGATCAAATTTGGAGAAACAAGGTAGAATCGGAAGTTAAATTGTTTCTGTAACAGGTGGTTGCATGCTAGCAGTGCATCTGTGTGATAAAAATAATCACACGTTTGCCTGCATCTATCAAGACTGCAGATCTAAATACATTTAGGGTCTCAGTGGTGACAGACAGCATAACTCATTTGGGCGTTAGAGCAATCTGCAAAGAATATAGGATTCTTCTCCAAGTCTATTTTTTCTATCACCATCTCTCAGTTAGTAATTTCTCCTTTATCACTGATCTTGTTGTTCTCCCATGATTCTTTTCAATAAAAATTTCACTTGGACCGCAGATGTGAATTTTGAGACAGTTTTGCAGAATTCCTGCAACCTGATTACAGTCCCAAAGGGATTGTAAAGACTTTTATTTCCCTTGCAATTGTACATTAAATAAGACCATAGCCCGCTCTTATTACATGTCTGATACAGTGTTTCTTCTGGCTATGTATGTATATATGTATGTATGTATGTATTTATTTATTTATTTATTAAATTTCTATGCCACCCATTTCTCCTACAAGGTGACTCTGGGTGGCAGTATACATTATATAATGTATAATTTTGAAATTCTTTTATGTACTGTACAGGCATAATTCCATTCCATGACTGGTAATGAGGGCATTGTTCAGAGAAATAAGAATTAGATTTGTGTGTGTTTGATTTCTTTTTTTTTTTCTTAAATAAATTTGTGATACCAGCCTTTAGTTTTTAATGAAACTAAATTATTATTGCTGCTGCTGTTACTAATACTACTAATGATTCTTTGCTAAGTTTCCATTACTCACTCACAGAGATAGAATGGCTATGCAGCACTGTTTCTGGAATTGTTTGTAGGTGCTGTTGAGCCATATATATTAGATGACCGAGCTTTTTCAAACAATTTTTGAAAACTTCAGGCATTCTTAAATTTTGGACTTGTGTAAGATTTCAGACTTTCTTACCTTCAGAAATAATTTAAACTGGGAAAATGCAGTCAAATACAGGTAGACCTTGACTTACAATCATTCCTTTAATGACTGTTCATTAAATTAAATTACAGTGACACCGAAAAAAGTGAATGATCAATTTTCATACTTGTGACGGTTGCAGCACCCCTAAGGTCATGTTATCAAAGTTTGGATGATTGGCAATTGGCATGTACTTATGACTGTTGCAATGTCCTGGCATTATGTGTCCATCTTGTGTGATCTTCTGAGTCAGTGGGGAAGACGGATTTTCAGTAAGACCACAATTTTCACTTAACAACTGCAGTGGTTCACTTAACTGTGTAAATAGGTCATAAAATGGGGCAAAACTCATTTAACAACTGCCTTGCTTAACAACTGAAATTTTGGCCTCAATTGTGGTTGTAAGTTGAGGACTACCTGTATTATTATTTTTCTATTTAATAGTTCTATCCTTGAAACCTATTTTGGAAGATCTGGCTCTTCTGCTTCTTTTAATTTAATTATTTTGGAGTTGAGTTAATACTTTCAGATAAAACTATACATTATATTATTGTTTGGAAGAAAATAAAAGATAAATTATTTCAGGAGTGACAAACCTCTTGCAGTCAATTCGTCTTTTTAAAATTAAATTTATTCATGAAACAATTATGTCAATGCTCGAAGATTTTTTTTTAATATATCCCCAATATTTTTTAAATGCCATGATTGTAGAAAACTTCTGCTTAGATTAAAAAGATAAGAAATAATTGGTGTGAAAATTCAATGGACAGACTTTATAGCCTGTACTAATTTTGCATTTGTTATACAGTACTTTAAATCTTCCTCTAAAATATAGGGGTTGGTCTGAAAAATTAAGAAAGGGGAATTTAAGCGGAATGCTAACTAACTGCAGGTGTTTTGTTTTTGTTTTTTTTACTATTAAGAATCTCTTCCTTAGAAAGCTGACAGAAAATTACTGATCTAATATTCAGCAATATTTTGAGAAAACTAATTGCCTTGTCAATCTTGAAACTTTTGTACTTATTTGGACATTAGGAAAATATAAATTCTTCTTGCCACTTGACATGCTTTTGGCAAGGACTTATTATATATGCAATGACTTCAGAAACTGATTGGTCTGTAATTTGTGAATCACTTACTATTTATTCATTGAAAAGAGTTATATTTCATCGTAGAAATTCTTTGTAGAATTTTGGGAGATTGACAGCAGTAAAACACATGGAAATCTAAAACAACAGAATTGTAAAGGATTAATATTGCAGCAATAAAATATACTTAACATATTGAAATAAGTGTTTGGTTAAATAAGATAAGCTTGTAGTTTGAGACCTTCTTGAAGAACAAGTTTCTGAACAGGTTCCAAAATGCTGTTATCAAAGACGTGAAATGAATTCCTTTTAGAAGGAATGTTCCAAAAGTTAAGACCTTCTTTCTTGTCCAAACCTACCGTATTTGCCGGCGTATAAGACGACTTTTTTGCCCTAAAAAACATGCCTCCAAGTGGGGGGCGCCTTATACGCCGGTAAATACATTGTCACTCGGTGCAAGAGCGACGGGGCGGAGCTCCGCAACTTGCGAAGCCCCTTCAAGCCCAGCCGGAGTCTCTTCTTCCTCCTCCTCCCACCCACCCACCCACCCTCCGCCCGGCTCGGGCGCTGCGGAGGCCAATCTGGAGGTGGGGTGGGGGTGGAGCGGGAGGGTCTCTGGCGGGGCCGCTTCGCCCAGCCAGCCCCGAGCCGCGTAATGGCCCGGGGAGTGGGGGGAGAAGGTGGTGAAGGTGGACTGTGGCGCCCCTCCTTCTGGGCAGCGGGGCGGGGGCGGCAATTTGCTCCTCCCGCTTCTCCCTCCCTCTTTGAAAGACCGGGAGGGCTGTGCTTGGGGCGGGGGGGTGTCCTCAGGAAGTTCCTGATGGGACCCCGCTGGGCAGGGCCACCCGGCTCCCGAGCTGCTTTCCAGGGTCCCCTTGGGAAGAAAAGGGTCCGGTGGGCGGTGGAAGAAGGCGGGCGCCCTCCTCCCGCCCCCTGTCCCGTCCCGTCCCTCCTCTTGTCCCCTCCTCCCCTCCCCGCTTAAGAGAGAAAGATCTGCCTCCCCTGCACCGGGCTTCCACCCGGCGCCGCGTCCCGGCCAGCGCGCTCGACTTGGGAACCGGCCAAGCGACTTTAAAACCGAGCGGAGGCCAGAGATAGCCGGAATTACCCTCCACACCACACACACACACACACACACACACAGAGAGAGAGAGAGAGAGAGAGAGAGAGAGAGAGAGAGAGAGAGTTGGCAGCTGTCCATCCCCCACCCTTGGAGTCCCGATGGCACGCACGCGGGGGCTGTCACAAAGAAAGGGAGAGGAATCGAGTGCCAGCCTGAGAAAGGCGAAGCTGCCTCTCTAAAGCATTTTGGTGGCTTTGTAAGTTTGGGGGAAAGGGGTTGGGGGTGTCAATCAAGAATTATATCCAGAATACCCCAAGTGTTACAACTTACCGTATTTGCCAGCGTATGAGACGACTTTTTTGCCTTGAAAAGCATGCCTCCAAGTGGGGGGGTCGTCTTATACTGTGAGTATATAACAAAAACTATATTTTGAGTGGAAATGTTGGGGGCTCGTCTTATACGCCCAGTCGTCTTATACGCCGGCAAATACGGTAACAACTTTCAAAAAGCTGTTGGATAAAAGAGGAAAGTTGAGTTCTGGCATCCTTTTCATTCCACAGATTTCTGATAGAGTCTGAAAATACAGTTTCTTGGCTGCTAAAGGACAATACAGATTTTTGTTTCACAAAAATAGCTCTTGGAAAAATTGTGGTATGTATTTATTTTGATTTTGTCCCACCTCTATTATTTTGTAAGTAACTCATGAATTCTAGTCAGTGTTAAGAATTTCAGCGTATTTGTTGAAATAATATTACTCTTTATTTGAACCTGGCAGTGCTTCCACCTGGTTGCCTTCCAGTTTTGTAATTTAGGTTGCCAGCTTTAGAGCAGGCGTTTTTTCTCAACACCGATCAATCTAACTACAGTATTCCAGAATCTGCTTTGTGGCTAACTGAGGAATTCTGGGAGTTGAAGTCCACAAGTCTTGCAGTTGCTATAGCTGGACATGCCTGCCTAAATGAAAATAAGTAAGATTTGACAACAATATGATATTGGGGTGTGCAGCCTAGGATCTCAGGATTCCTCTAAGTCAAATGTCAACATTCTGCTTCAAAACAGTTCAGGTCAGCTCAGATTCTCTGATGAGAATTAGTTATTTCTTTATAACTTACTAGTTAGAAGGGAGAGAAAAGGATATTAGGAAGACTGGTGAAAGAAGATATTAGGGAGAAAGAGTTCCTGGACCATTTTTGTTTTTAGTTTTACTCACCATCTGCTTCATTCGTACCCAGCACACTGTCAAATTATTCCCCCTTGAGGAATGCAGTTTTTTCCCTGAAATATGTAGATTTAGTACAAAGTGCAGCTGTTTCAAATGCACTGTCCTTGGACCTGGAACTGTCTAAAATATGAAAAAGTAAGTATACCCCAGTGAATTTTTTTATTTTTTCCAACACATTTCAACATACTGTACACACATTTTTGATCTTCATTTCAACTACATTAATAGCAAATATCTTGCACCATTTATATTTTGTAGTCCATTGTAGAATTTAAGTTAATGCAAATTTAGCATATGGGAAAGGTAAACGCACCTTTACATTTATCACTCTCTCAAATACCTAAAATCAGAATCAAGTGCAAATAATAGAGAGGATCTCTAATGAATTTGTCTTATTTAAATTGGGAACATGTAGTTTGATTTGCTCTTTATTGTTGAAGATATCACCATGCCTACATCAAAGGAATTCTGTGAAGCCTTCAGAAAGAAGGTTATAGATGCCTATGAGTCTAGGAAGGGTTTAAAAGGATTGCCAAACCATTGGAGATAATCCTTCCATTACCAAATATCTGCCAGTTTGCCACGGTCAGGCAGTCCCAGCAAGTTCAGTCCCAGAGCAGATCATAAGATGTTGAAAAAAATCTCTTAAGTATCCCAGAATTTCATCATATGAAATGGATAACTCTGGATAACTCTTACCACCAGGGGTGGGTTTCTACTGGTTCTGTCCACCTCTGTAGAACCGGTAGCTCTGAAGAGCAGCAGGCATAGAACCGGTTCTATGTCTGCTGATGTTTTTGCCCACCTGGGCTCTTACCTGATCTTTATTTCCTGATTTTTCAACTTCAGCTTCTGAACGAGGCACAGCTGCAGTTAAAAAAAACAAGAAAAGAGGGCTGTTTCAAAGGCTGCTTCTCTGCACGCAGCGTGCTAATGACGATTAACAGGCGCGCAGCTCACAGCATGCAGGGAAGCTCATAAATCCCGAACCGGTAGTTAACCCTGTCGTATCCCACCCCTGCTTACCACTATGTCAAGTTGTATGAGTCTACTATGAGAAATAAACTGCATAAATTAGATTTACATAGGAAATATGCTAGGGGGAAGACTTTCCTGTCCACAGAGAATCAGAACCATAGTGTTAAAAGGAACCTTGGAGGTCTTATAGTTCAGCCCCTTGGCTCTGCCCAATGTGGGATTCGGGTAACACTAATGCTTGCTCATGAGTATCTAGCAAAGACCAGGAGTTGTGGAACAATGTGCTCTGGACACATAAGGCAAGGGTATTGAACTTCAGTATCAGAAGACATGCTTGTTGAAAACTAAAGGCAGCGTTTCACCCAAAAGACCTGAGATCAACTATAAAGCATGGTGGTGGACATCTTATGGTTTGACACTGCTTTGCTTATCAGGGCAGCTCATCACCACAATATGAATTCTTCATTATGCCAGAGGGTTCTTGTGGATACAGTAAGTGAGACCGTATGTCAGAACACTGAAGCTCAACTGAAAGTGGACCTTGCAACATGACAGTGACTTTAAGCGTTTCAGTAAATGCTCCAAGGAATGGCTGCAAAAAATAAGACAAAACAGAAGTATAGGGCTCTGGAATGGTTGCATAAAAGACTGGATCTAGATCCAATTGAAAGGCTGCAGGGTGATTTGAAACAGCCCATCAAATATCACACAGCTGGGAAAATTTTTTTGCATCGGTTGTGGGAGGGAAATTCTCTCCAGTCGATATCAGAGACTGGTGGCCTGTTATAAGAAAAGCCTGCTTGAGGTTGCTTCTGCCAAAAGGGACAATACGAAATACAGGTAGTCCTCGACTTACAACATTTCATCTTTAGTGACCGTTCAAAGTTAAAACAGCACTTAAAAAGTGATTTATGACTGTTTTCACACTTATGAACATGGCAGCATCCCCATCAATACATGATCAAATGGATGGCGTTCCATTCCAGCAAGGGGAGCTATGGCTGTAATGCTCCGTTCCGACAAGGCTGTAGCAGCAGCGCCGTGATTTCCACAGCGCTTCGTTCCTATGCATCACTCATTTTGGCGTGATGGTGTCCTGCTGCGCGAAGGGCCATCGCTTCTTGTTCTCCTGTCGGGGGGTGGTGGCATATTGGCTGCACGCTCTGTCGTCAGCTGGGAAAAGGAAGAGTCGTGACTCGCATAGAATGATGCTGCCAATCCTGGGGAATTGCTATAATGCTTTGCTATAACGGGCTGAGGGAGAGGTACGGGGTGGAGGCACGTGGGTTTAGCTGCGGGGTGAGGCCCTATTATGTACTTTAGGCACGGGGTGGAGCGCATGGGTGTGGGATTGGCTGCGGTGCTATTATTATGCATTGATTGAGGTGTGGGGTATAAAGTCAGCGTGGAGAGGCGATTGCTCTCAACGCTGACTTTAAACAGTTCCTTGTTACTGTTACTACTACTTGCCATCTGGAAGCCTGCATTAAAACCTTGTCCCCGTGTTTCACTATTTGTGAGTAACGTGATTTATTGCAAGTGTATCCAGTGTCTAATGCAAGTGTGTGAAAATTCAGATGCTTCATCACTGGAGGTTTTTAAGAAGAGATTGGACAGCCGTTTGTCTGAAATGATATAGGCTTGAGTAAGGGGTTGGATTAGAAGATCTGCAAAGTCCTTTCCAATCTGTTATTCTGTTATTCTGTAATTCTGTAAATTAATCTTAAAATATGGATCAGCCTCAGAATTCAACTAGTCATGTTTATCTTATCACAAATACTAACAAATACTAGATTATCTATATCAGGGGTCTCCAACCTTGGCCACTTTAAGACTTGTGGACTTCAACTCCCAGAATTCCTCAGCCAGCTTGCTGAGGAATTCTGGGAGTTGAAGTCCACAAGTCTTAAAGTGGCCATTCTATATCTTTATGAAGTTCATTTGTACCAAAACTGGAGATAATGCTAAATTTACTGATTGACAAAAGTCCTAGGAATTCTTATATTAACATAAAGGAATCAGAACAAGACCTAAACTCACAAATCTATAGTTCTCAAGTTTATTATGACACCCAGGGAAATCAGTTCATAGGATAACCAGACTGAATATCAGACTCATGTCACTGAAATATGTTGAGAAGTAGAAATATATATGTTTGTCGATATAACATATATATTTTACATATATTACATTTTTCAAAAACTTCTGCCTTCATCTGTCAACTTTTTCAGGATTTCTAATCCTGAAGCAAGAAGTTGTAAAGTCAAATTAAACAGAAAAATAAATTGTGGCAATGTATATGTTCTGATATATAACGTGTCATAACTAACCAAGGAAATAACTATTAATAATTACTTGTGCTTTAGAGTTAATAAACTTGTCACTCTAGGTTTGGCGAAACCATTGTAAATCAGTACCCACTCAAAAATGTCCAAGAAATAATAGGCATTTTCAACATCCAAAGAAAGAATATTTGATGGATTCAGCCTGTTTTGAGTTTAAACAATCACATTAATTACAAATATAATATTACTAGGATGTTGATAAGGTTCCAAGGAATGAAGTGTCAGAAAATAATCTAAATGGAAGTGAATTTGACATACGCAAAAAAGGAAGGATTAATGGAAAGTCGAATGTTCACTAGACTGAATTCATGCATATAATCATGCAAAGTGTTCCAAATATGAAGTATAATTTTGGTGAGAGGAAATTGTGATGTAGAAAGGACTCCTGATCTCTAACATATGTTCTACTAGTTTGAGTAATATTGAAGAAGGTTCAGGAATCTATAATTGGACTGTCTAGACTTGAAAGCAGGGGTGGGATTCTCCCGGTTTGGACCGGTTCGGGCAAACCCCTAGCTGGCAGCGAACCGGTTCGCTCCGACATCATGTGGGCCCACCTGCCCGCCTCTGCGCTGTACTTACATATATCCTCTCGGCTGATTCGCACAGCAGAGGGGATGACTGTCACTCCTCAGCTGTGTTACTCCCCAGAAGTAACATAGCAGGTAAGTTTTTTTGGAAAGCTGTTCACACGCGCGAAGCGCGCAATCACTAAACTGATTGTTATACTAGCAGCAGCCTACCACTGCTTGAAAGTCTTGTGGTTTTTTTTTAAACAAGGACCATCTATAATGCCTTTTTCAAATGAGGCTACCTGAGTTGGCTCAGTCCAAATATTTAGATTAGTTCTGGTTTCAGAACAGACTTTTGATACCTAATATTGCTTACTGCAAGTGATGCTTTCTGTATCGATGCTTTGCTTTTATGTCTAATTTAAATAACAGATTTTGATTATTCAATTTAATAATTTGCAAACATTTGTTAATAGGTGGTTTGTAGCCTGCTATTTTGTCAAGGTAGACTGAAATGAACATGAAATATAATAATAAATATAGTTTCTCTGTTTAATGTAACCTGCCCTTTGCTAATACTTGCTTTCAGATTCATTCCTTTTCTTATATACCTCCTTCCTAACATATTTTGTTTGTTTTACATTGTTTTATGTATGTATGGCTAATGTTTTGTTAAAGAAATATGACTGCTGACTTCCCAAATCCTTTTTCCAATGATAGATAACATTATTTCCTTCCTTCCTTCCTTCCTTCCTTCCTTCCTTCCTTCCTTCCTTCCTTCCTTCCTTCCTTCCTTCCTTCCTTCCTTCCTTCCTTCCTTCCTTCCTTCCCTCCTCCCTCCCTCCCTCCCTCCCTCCCTCCCTCTCTCTCTCTGTGTGTTACAATTACTTCACTTTCCCCAATGGTAAACTAAATCCAGAGGTTTTAGGTAAAATATGTATGATCTACAAATGCCACTCCCTGTAAAGAATACAAGTCACTTATGATGTAATTCTTGCATCATGACAAAGATCTGGAATGTCTAGGGATATTTTTCTTAAGTCACATGGATGTCCAAATGGCAGATGTATACATTCCAGTCATCCTTAACATATGAAGATGAAGGAGATCTTTTCCTTGGCTCACAGTAAGACGGGAAATATCTATCTAGGATTCCTGTGAAGGATACTGTAAAGGATTTTGCCAAGAGTGGTCTGCTTGCTGCTGGCAGTTTCTGTTGCTGACTGAACAAGCAACTTCTGTTTTAGGGAGATGCAAAAGCATGACAAAGTTGGCATTGCACCAAGCTATAATGTGGAATTAAACAGGTATGTTAAATGTTGGTGTTGAGTAAAGATTGCAGGTGATATAATTGGACTGCTGATACCAAATGCTACCATCAATGTATTGGCATTTTTCTTTGATATCAATGGTAAATACACCAAATTATTTTTGCAGATGAGGGGACAAAGAAATTTGAAGCAAAGAAATGACAGTATAAAGAATTCTGTCTATGTCAGCCTCTTCCAACCTAATGTCCTTTTGCGTCTAGTTTTCATAATGTTCAATACTATGGGAAAAATTTGGGAACAGTAATGGAAATTCTTCTGTAACATGCCAGACGCATAGGCCTTCATGGAGTTTCGTTCACAGTTGGCTAGGGCCAATTATGATGAAATTTCTGAGACATATATCTCTAGCTTCTTTGAAATGAATCTAATGGAATACATGTGCTCTACTACTACTAAATTCTGCTAAAGTTGAATTGGATTGTATATTTATTTGGAATTTTTGGTGGTTTTGCAACCAGGCACTAACTTAGATTTAACAATTCTACCATACCATTGCTCAGTTTTCCTCTTAGATTAATCTTAAGGCTTATGTGATGGAAATATAAGAACTAATTCTGAAAAAAATAATTTAGAGAAGTATGTTGTAAAGAAATTTGGTAGCCAAATGAAGACTAGGAATATATCCGTTATCCTTTCTTAGACTGCTTTAGGGCAAAAGATCTGGGTATCAAACGATCAACATTAACCTTTAAGAGAATTGTTTTTAAAAGTATCAAACTAATTTCCACTAGTCTGTGGCATTTCCTAACCAAATTAATAAAGCTGAAGCTTAAGAATTCACCAATATTTTTTGGGAATACTACATCTGTATATTTTGAGCCTAGATGCCTCTGTTTGAAATATTCAATTCTCATTGAATTTCTTCCTTAATTTTATTTGCAATATTTTCCTTAGGTTATTTGCCTCTTTTTTTAAAAAAAACTTCCTCCTTTAGCAACAGACTTTCACCTACCCGCCTGCTCATTGTCTTGCTTCCTTCTTTTCCACTATTGGCATATCCAATCAGCAACATACTGAAACATGACGTTTCCTCATTTTAGAGATAGTGACTGGAGTGGATTGTGTTACAATACAAATGGGAGTATTTATATTTGTCATCCCCAACACAGAGTTTGAATCGCTTTTCTCTCTAGAAGCTTTTCATAAAGTTGACGTCATAAACACATGATTAACCATTGTTACTGTTAATGCCGGTTTAGTACTCAGAATGAACTATTTGGCAAGGATATTTTGCTGTCTTGAAAATGGAAGGTGAGCAGGCTTTTTCTGCCTGACAGCCGGCTGCTGGGTATAGAGTTAGTGATGTCATAATGTCACTGAAGTGGGTGGGACCAAATATCCCAGGTTTGCAAATATGGGAGATAAAAGGGTTTATGCAGAGAGGCTTAAGATAGTCCTTGACTCCCTGATTCCTTCCAAATAAGAAAAAAAAAAATTATCCAATTCTGGTGCTTGGGAGTTCTTAAGAGGCAAATGGGAGCCTTAAGCCATGACATATGTATTTTGTAGTTTCTTTTCCCCATATATCTAATAAAGGAATAGTGTGGGGCTGTACCATGATAAATCAGCTCTCCTTACAGCCCTGAGTGAGGCCATCAAGTTGGTTGCAGAAAAATGCATATGTTGATATACTGTTGACCATATGTCTGAATGTTGTGACACATCAAAAATGTGGTGCGGTGATGGCTTTTTAGAACACTTTCTAGACAGGGTGTTTGTTATGTTTCAAAACCAGTCATTGTATTATCAGGAAAGAAGCTCATATGATTCACATTTATCAAGTAGTTATGCCAATGAGAGGATGAAACATGGGTTGTGAAAAATACTTCATAGCAGCAGCACATTTGATGGATTCATTGCAGCTACCATTCAGATGGCTTTTTCCCAGTGTGCCATCACAGTCCTTCTTCCTGTGTTGTAATGTTTAATAGAGACTGTTGCATCGTATTTGTTTTTACTACAGTATGAGGTGTTTTAAAATGAGGTCTTCTCAACTATTTCAAATAATGCTATTTGCATACATAGGGTTCCATATTGGAACCAGAAAAATCTTAGTTTATATTATATTTAATCGAAAAGTGTTCCTTCATTTGGGACAATCTTGCGGGTAATGGTATCTTTGTAGTGCATAAAACTTAGAATCCTTTAGAAATGGACCAGTATATAAGTTTAAGTGAAGTAGTATATAAATGTGTGTTTAACTGGAAAAAAAATTGCTGAGTGGTGCTGTAGTAAAACAAGATGACTTCTTATCATAAGGATGATACTATCATCTGGGCTTCCCTGAACAAATCATTTTTATCACAGTTGGCCATTATAGTAATAATGAAACCTAAATAACATGTCCTGAGTTATTTTGCCATCTATTTCCTGCCCATGTCTTTTTCCTTCTATGATATCTCTTTTGTATTTCCATGGTTATACAAGCTATTTTTGGAACCCTTAGGTGAGGTATAAATGCTCTAAATAAATACTTTAAATTTAATACATTAAATAAAGTTATCTCACTGGGAAGAGTTTACTAAATTTAGTTTGATGGCACTATTTACTAAATTAAAGGCTTTGTAACTTGGAACGTGCAAAATGTTTACAACCATTTCAAGATGATTTTGTGAAACATCACATTTCAAACATGAAGCCTCATTTTGTTTGAAAAATATTAATTTTGCGCTCAAAATGGGATGTCACAAAATTTCACACTTCGAATAAGTCAAAATGAAATGCTTCACATATTTTTAATTTTAATTCTTGCATTTTGCTCTTGTTTTTTTAAAGAACTTTGAAATGAAAGTAGTTCCATGTTATAATGAAAATAGCTGCACAGAATTTTATCACCCAAAACACATGGTGATCATACCTTATCAAACTGTTTATAATTTACAAAGTTTTGGATTTCAAACAAGTGAACTACAACAGGAACCCTAAAGAATTTCCTTTTTCAGACTGTATTTAAACTTTTTTGGCTTTCATTAAAAGTTATGTGTGTATATGTTCAAAATTTTTATAAATTTTTATAAATTTCTATAAAATCTATTTATAAAAATTTTGAACATATACACACATCTGCTTTCTTCACAACTATTCTTCTTGCCTTCTTTTACAGTTTTGAGACCTAAAATAAGGTTTCCTGGTTTTTGAACATATGCTGCACTAAAACCTGGGCAGCAATTCTATTAAGATCTCTGAATTAACATTAAGGTCTGAATTGAGAGATAGATGGGGGAAAAAAAGCAGAAGTGTAGGAAGGTTTTCTCAGAAAATTCCATTCACTTCTATAGAGTTTTAAGGGAAATGTACTACGTCCATTTTAATTTGTGCATAAAATGTAATAAAAGCTTTCTAATCATCTGTTATTTGTTCGTTGCCATAAATGATTTGTACTTACAAAAACATTAATTTTATTTTCTCCTCTTGTTCCTCCTGTTAATATTCTCTCCTGTTTCGTAGCAATGCAAGGCTGGAATGTACTACACCATTAGATGCCACAGGGGATATGGGCAGCCATGATATTCTGGAAAAAGAGGGACATGAAAACCTGAGCCATGACTTCATCAATGGTACGACCAGTGGTAATGTGGAGGCTGCACGGAGACTGGCAAAGCGCCTCTATCATCTGGATAGATTCAAACGATCTGATGTGGCAAAGCATTTGGGGAAAAAGTACGTACCAATTTTCTGCCTTTAATATTCAGAATGTTATGAATACATCTGAGTTTCATTTTCCAACGTGCCTACCATCTCTGTCCTATTGTTTCTTTTTTATTCATATCCATTTCATGTATTCATAACCATGCTTATACCTGTTATCTTATAATCGCTTGACATAATAAATAAATAAAATAAATAAATACACTGATCTATCTTTTTCTGTTTCTGTTGAAGCAACGAGTTTAGTAAGCTTGTAGCTGAAGAATACCTCAAGTTCTTTGATTTCACGGACATGTCTTTGGATTACTCTCTCAGGTAAGAAGCCATCTTCCCCATGTATTTTCATGTATCATTTCTCATCTAAAGAAAATGCTATACCTAAGTCATGTGTGTTTAGATGCTGTACCATGGGTAAAGCAGTGCTAAACTTGTGCCAACATCCACTTCATTTGCATACATTTAACCAGAATGTAATTACATCCATTTTAAGTCTTTTAAATATTTAAGAGAATATTTATTTATTCATTTATTTATCCATACACATATATAAACACTCAAGACATACAGTGTGTGTGTATGCATATGCATATAGATATGTATGTGTATGTATATGTGTATATGTATGTATAAGGTAAAGGTTCCCTTCGCTCATACGTGCTAGTCGTTTCCAGCTCTAAGGGCGGTGCTCATCTCCATTACAAAACTGAAAAGCCAGCGCTTTCCGAAAGTCTCCGTGGTCATGTGGCCAGCATATCTAAATGCCGAAGGCACATGGAACACTGTTACCTTCCCACCAAAGTGGTCCTTATTTTTCTACTTGCATTTTTACATGCTTTCGAACTGCTAGGCTGGCAGAAGCTGGGACAAGTAATGGGAGCACACTCCATTATGCAGTGCTAGGGATTCAAACCACCGAACTGCCGACCTTTCTGATCAACAAGCTCAGCGTCTTAGCCACTGAGTCTCCACGTCCCTCTAATGTATATGCATATATATGTGTGTGTGTGTACATATATACATACATAACGCATATATACATCATACCTATACCTTTCCAAAAAAAAAAATAGTTTTATTTATTTATATCAGTGTTTCCTACCCATGGCAACTTTAAGTTGTGTTGGCTTCAACTTTCAGAATTCCCAAGCAATTCTGGGAGTTGACCTCCACATATCTTAAAGTTGCCAATGTTGGGGTTTATTCATTTATCATATATGTACTATATAGCCACCTAGCTGTATATATGGCTCTGGGTGTCTTTCAAACAGTTGAAAACAGCAAAACATTACAACAATTTAAAACAATAAAAAGTATATAAAACTATAAAAACCATAAAATTCATAGCTATCGTGAGAAGTATTTGGAATCATTTCTGGTAAAAACTCAATGTATTGAGCTAATTCAGATTTCTACGTAAAGTACTAGTTTTATTGCCTAACTTCAGCAATAATTATCCATCTGAAAGTCTCATGCACTGAACTGTATTTTGGGGGGGCATCAGAGGAAATTGTTCTTATTAACCTTTCCTATGAAGGATTCTATGGATAATTCAATGCGTGTATCCCATTAAAAGTCTGCAATCAAGCTGTCTATGATTTTTTTTAGTATTACTTTGATTCAAAATGAATTCTAGACCGATAAAGAAATCCGTTTCTTCTTCTTTTCCATCCATTTTCTGAATTATTTATTTTAACTCCTATCAACTGTCCAGGCAGAAGTATTTATCATCTCCTGTTACTAGATCAATCCCACTGGAGATTCCAAAAATTATAGGAGAGACCTTCTATATACAATGCACCTGTTTTACTACAAAGCAATATTTTCTCCAGTTACATCCAGATAGAAATGAATGCCTTGGAAAACAGCCGTCAGAGTTGAATTGGAGTAGGATTTGTGTCGGATGTGGTCCTGCCTCTGCATGTGCCCGCTTTAAAAATAGCCGAAAATTAGGATAGACCTTCTGTGTAACTTGTTTGCATTTAATTTTTTTTTTTTTTTGACAGGGTTGGAAATATACAGCACAGCTTCATCAAACGAAATGTGTTTATTTATTTTAAATGATTTTGTTAAAAAGTTGATTGTGTAGTTGTATGAGGTAATGGCAGGAGAAAGAACAAGAAGTAACAGCAGGGCTGTGAAAGAGATATAAGGAAGTCAGAAGAGAAAGCTGAAAAGTGATGACAGCTGCATCATTTTAAAAAAAAACACATACAACTGCTGTAAGTTGATAGACTTGAAGGCATGTTTTCTTTTGCAGGATGCACGCTCTCTGCTGGAAGACACGTTTAAAGTAAACCCAGTGCCTAAGGAATCATATATCAACATAGAAATTTCATGTAATCATGTTTAAGAAAATAGCGAATCCTATCTCTCCCTTTCCCTTTATTTTCCCCCAGTTCCTTAGTCCCAGGAATTATAGCAAAGGTTGCTGTATGTTTGCTATACCTACAGATATTTCTAGCAAATATTTGCTTGTATAACACTAGCATCTATTTTATAGATAGGCAGTAGATTTTTAAGAGTCTTAAAATATACATCTCAGCTTTCTTTTCAAATATGATTATTTGCTAAGTAGTACTAGTAGTGACTGAGTAATAATAATAATATTCTTTTTATTTATAGTATACTTATTAAAAATGCAGTATAGTATGACTATCCCCCCCCCCCCCACAGCTCCCTCAAAGCTAGACCAGCACAGACTTTAACATGATTTTACAAAACAGTAAAAACTGAGCTGTAAGGTCTTTTATACTTAAGGCAACTGTGCTTGTGTTCATGGCAATAATAACTATTATATAGATAAACAATACAGTGGTTTTTGTATTGTATCAGACACGGTGATAACTGCAACAAAACACACATGGGATACATACTTTATTCAAGCTGTCTTCAATTCTGAAAAAAGTTATCTTTAATTTATAACAGTGGTGGGATTCAAATTTTTTTACTACCGGTTCTGTGGGCGTGGCTGGATGGGTGTGGCAGTGGAAGGATACTGTAAAATCTCCAGCCACAGGTGGTATTTGCTGCTTCTCCAAACTACTCCAAACTTCTGCAACCGGTTCTCCAGAACTGGTCGGAACCTGCTGAATATCACCTCTGATTTATAACCCTAATATAGAAATATTTGACTTTTTTTCCCCTTTACGTTTCTTTTTAGGACATTTTTTAAAGCCTTTTCCCTCATCGGAGAAACTCAGGAAAGAGAGAGAGTTCTAGTTCATTTCTCCAGCAGATACCACCAATGCAATCCCAGTGCTATTTCCACACAAGGTAACCATCCTTTCACAGGTTTAAGAAATGTGTGTCTTATTGTCACTTTTACTCAAGCAGACTTCGTAATGGTTATTTTAATATTATAATCATACTAGACCCGTGATGGCAAACCTATGGCATGCGTGCCACAGGTGGCACGCAGAGCCATAGGGCTGGCACGCGAGCCCCAGCCAAACTTACCTGCACTGTGCATGTGCGTGCTTCCCAGCTGATTTTCAGCCTCCAGAGGCTCGAGGGAATACCGGAAGTGACGAAACGGGCCCATTTTTCGGCCTCCAAAGGCTGCAGAGGCTTCCCTTGAGCCTCTGGGAGGCTGAAAAAGGCTTCAAACAGGCCGAAAATCAGCTGGAAGGCATTCACAGTTCAGGTAAGGGGGTGATGTGGGGGCGATCGTCCGCACATGCACAGGGTGGTGGGGGCCCAGTATGCATTGCCTTCTGGGTGGTGGCACATGAGTGAGTGAGCACAAGTGCGAGCGCAATTTTCGGCACAGGGGCCCAAAAAAGGTTAGCCACCACTGCACTATACCACCCCGGAAACCCAAGACAAACCATTCCCAACCCAGTAGGTCAATAAACCCAAACTAGCTGAGTGAAAATGCAGCCCAGTCAGTTATAAAATCTTTATGGCCATCATTCGTTTTTGGAATTGAGTATTCACTGAGTTTGCTGCTGAACCACTAGAATCCTTTTCAGATATTTGCACAAAGAACATCTTTCACTGAGGCTTTCTATCATTTATTGCCCAATTAAGGACTCAAGCATGATACATGGGAATCACTATTACGATCTGCTTGTAAGGTTTTCCTCCTTGTATAGCTTGAATTGTACAAAGGCTTATTGAGATAAGAGGAAAAACAGAGGCAACCCCAAAGATGCTTTTTCAAAAGACAACTAGATTTTCTTTGTTTTTCCTTGAAGACGTTTCGCTTCTCATATAAGAAGCTTCTGCAGTTCTGAGTTCTGACTGAAGAAGTTTCTTGGATGGGAAGCAAAATGTCTCCAAGGGAAAAAAAAACAAATCCAGTTGCCTTTTGAAAAAGCACTTTTGGGATAACCACGACCTGGATGACTGAGAATCTTGATGGACAAAAGCAGAGACCATGAAAGACTGTAATCAAATACACATTTATAAAACCCACTCGAGCTTGTAGCTTCATGGACACAACACACTTTGTGGAAGCAATAAAAGAGAACAGAGAAGATGTTCTGAGACGAGTTCCCGACAGAAATGTCTAATATGGAGACTGCATCAAAGGGTCCGATACGACAAAAGCGGTATTATACTATCCGGTGCAAACTCTGCACATTTTCTGCACGCATCATGACATTGTGCCACAATGGCAAGATGCTGCTTTTGTCATTTTAATGAAAGCTTTGGAGGTAAGTTCAACTTCAGCTGGAGTTTAATTAGTCTCACAGGAAATGGTTTCAATTAGATGGAGCCTGGCTGAACCTTCTGGTTTAACTGGATTGCAGGTCCAATTGCAAAAAGGAAAACAGAATCAAGATCAGATTCTGCAGCTGAGCTACCACAAGACATAAACACCTCTGTGGTGGATCTTCAAAACATGGCTTATGGTGATTCTCCAGTGACAAACAAAATCAGGCTGGTCTCCTCTCCCTACCAGTGATTTAATTTCATGAGATATCTTTCTTGATTAACGTCATGTATTTCTTTATAAGGAAACTGCTTTGGAGAGTGTTAATTAGGCTGCAGGGGGTTCCAGCTTAATTGGCATCTTTCTTTTATAAACAGACGGGAAAAGTGGGAAGTGTGATTTTCTTTTATTCCTGTGTAGCTTTCTATATGTCATGCTTTGGGTGTTTTTAATCCTACAGATGGAGTCCATTGCCTCACATGTGCAATGATGCTGCTTAACACTGACCTTCATGGCCATGTGAGTATTGTGCAAACTTAACACCACTCCTCAAAAACTACAGGATGGTCTTCTGATGCATATCTGGGGTTTCTGTGTTCAGTGGGCCCAGACATTGCAGGCTTAGTTTCTAACAGCTTCAAAGAGTTGTGAAGTCATCTATGCAGAGGCGGAAAGTAGCTGTGGGGTTTGTAAAAAAAAAAAAAGGCAAGCATTTGTAGTTCAGAATGCACAGAACAAGAGAGAAAGTTACAAGGCCAAATAGCCCGTAAAAAGTGCACTTAGCAAAGATGGAACAAAACCATTTGGCAAAGGCATGGAAACATCTGAATGGCCCTCCACAGAATGGATTGCAGAAACACCAGAAAGCTGCACAGCAAAAGCTTTGGGATTGGCTCTCCTTGATTCCCTGATGTCCTTAATTTAATTTGTGCTGGTCAGTGACTTGCAGCCTGTTCATACTTGTGAATGACTTCTGGCAGGTCCTGGAAGGGGTGGAAGTAGTGTATTCATCCTGGCCCTACTTGATTTCCCGGTGGCTCTTGATATTGCTAATCAGGTAACCTGAGCTGGCGAGGGATTGAGATGTGGTACCATCCTACCTCCAAGGCTGGTTTCAGCTGGTTTGGTAAGAGGGGAGACATGAGGTGCCAGGGGACTTGACATGGACTCTCTCCGTGCCCCTTTTTAACATCTAAATGAAACCACTGAGTGAGGACATGTGTCAGCATGGAGCTAAATACCATAAGTATGGCTGTAATAAATGTACCTCTCTACCCTGGGCTGCTCAAACTGTCAAGGCACTTTCCCAGTACCTAAACACTATGTGGGTCTGGATGAGGAAAAATCCATGCCACTTCAGCCCCACCAAGACTGCGATGGCTGTTGGTTTTAACATCCTCAGTATCTGGTGATTTGATATCTTTTTACCTCTGGTTTGGATGACACCCATTCAGAATTGGCACACAGTCTGGGGATTTCCTTGGACACTTGATCCTGCTCATAGGGCAAGTGGTAGCCATGGCCAGGAAGGCCTTTGCACAAATGCATCCGTTGCCCCAGTTGTGCCCTTTCCTACATCAGGAGGCACTGCTCATGGTTACTTATGACTTAGTCACCTTATGGTTGAGTTGTTGCAATCCACTCTATAGGAGACCACCCTTAACAAGCATTCGGAAGCAGCAACTGGTTCATAATGCAGCAACACAGTTAGTGGTGGGTGCACCTTAATATGCCCCTGTAATATTAGTGCAGAGTGAGCTGCACTGGCTCTCAATGGTCTTCTGGGTGCAGTACAGTTCACCCCACAGTGGTGTTAAAACCATATATTAAATGAGGTCAGGTTACCTGTAGCACTATCTATCCCCAATGGTTTCTACTTGTCCTACTAAATCTGGCAGGATGGACTCTCAGTGTGTCTCCTTGCTGAAGCAGTATAACTGGTGGGACTTCAAAAATCACACCTTTTCGATCATGATGACTGGCCTTCAGGAAAATGAATATGAGGGGTCCTTAGTGCTTTCTGAGCTTGGTTGTTTTCTTGCAGATGTTTCATTATTCAAACTAGATGACATCGTAAGAATTGGTAGGGAGCAGGGGTTGCTTTTATATTCTAAAATTGGTAAAGAATTGGCTTTTATCCCAAACCCTAGAGCCAAGATATTGACAGAGCTGACACAGAATGGTTGATGGAGGGATGTATTTTTTATGAAGACGTCAACATAGTTTATTTTGTTCTATGGCAGGGTTGTCCAACCTTGGCAACTTTAAGACTTGTGAACTTCAACTTTCAGAATTCTGAGAGTTGAACTCCACAAGATTTAAAGTTGCCAAGGTTGGATACCCCTGTTCCATGGTACCGTGTTTATATTTTGTACACTGTATACTTAGGTTTTGTAGCTCCTTTTGTTAGATGGACAGCTACATAAATTTGTTTCATAGATGAATATGCTTCATTCCTGTTAAGCCAGTCTTTCTTCAGGCTCCAAATGTAGGACTGTCACAGACATCAAGAGACGCTATATATAGATGGCAATTTTTCAGAGATTTGACGGCAATATTGTCAAGCTGTTTGTGTCCAAGAAACAAATGGTCATGTTTTTCCCCTAGCTTGCTGAATGTTCCATTAAAATTAGTTGTACATAGTACTTTTAGCTTATACCCTGGAAAACTTGTGAGGAATTTATAGAAACAAAATTTGCGTTGCTACACAGATGTTTCAAAGTCCTATTATGATTTTTCTTGATATCTCTCAGATGCTTATCCCTCACCAACTTTTAACAGTTTTTGAGGATCACTTTCAAAAGCATCTGTTGTCTGTTATCTTAAAACAGCGCTTTAAGAAAACTGCAGTTCTTTACCATTAAAATCAGAATGATTCAGAAAACTCAGAGAAAACCCAAATGAAGAAATATCCCCTCCATACATTTTTTTCAGCAAACTGGAGGTTCATTTTTTGGGGGGATGAATAAGGTCACGTTTATAGTTTCATTTATGTATGTCTTCCAATTTTGAAGGCCTTTTAAAACTGAATTTTGTACTAAACAATTTAATTGAAGATTACTTATTGATCTACCCCTTGAATTATTTCATATAACCAGTGTCATAAAAACAGGTGCTTTTAGCACAACTGGCTTGTCAATCCTATGCTTCAGTAGTAATTGCTGAATACCAGGGCCTTTCGAGCACTTTACGATATTGATTGTTGAATTTCCTATTCACACTTTCCTTTTCAGGTTGCTTGTGCAAGATCTCAGTTTTGCAGAGCACAATATTATGGATTCACAGTTGGCAACTGCACTCAAGAGCTGTTAACTGTTATCAGTTTTCTGTATTCCGTAGCTAAATTTCAGTATTCCTGTAGCTACTTGTATTATGATGCCTTGCATGCTTTGGTGAACCAGAGAGCTGAGAGGTACCAGCTACAGTCCAGTATGGTTCACTGTTTTATAACCACTCTCTTGAAACTACAGGTTCTTCTTATGTAGTCTTTAAAAAGAAAATCCCTTTTCCCTTTTGGTGGTATCCCACTTGGACAGGGCTTAAAATTTACTAAGAGGAAATGGACGTGGGTTTTTTCCTCCTCCCATTGCAATGTTCCCTCTGCATGGTTAACACTCTATTAGTTCTGGATCAGTGCTGCCATCACTTTACACGCTAATGAGCGTGTAGGAAAAAAGGAAGCTTGGTGCATAGATTGATTTGTGAGTAGAAATTTTACCAAGTTGCATTTTTGGTTAGTGTTAGACTTATGACTGAAATTGGGACTGGAGTATCCATTGTAAGTTGTTGTGGTCGTAAGTCATGCCACATCCTATTTTATGACCATTTTTATGATAGTTGTTAAGCAGATGACTGCGGTTGTTAAAGCAAATCTGCAGTCGTTGGGTTAATGATGCGGCAGTAAACGGAGAAAAAGAATCACAAATTGTGATCATAGGACTACAGGATACTGTAGTATCGAAATATTTCTAGTAGGACTACCAGATTCTGTACCAGCTTTGTTCTCTGTGCTATCCATCTGATAAACTCGCAAGATTCATTTTTCTTGCCATGGACATGTATACATCTGGACTACACTATGTTGTTTCTATGTGTCATATATAATATATGTGGGTATATGCATAATTTTGTATTTATTTATTTTGTCATGTTTATGTAGTGTACATTGGAGGTGGTGACCTTTTGAGACCTGTATGCAACAAAATTTCATTTTTAATGTATGCCGATGAGTGTACATTCAAAGTGACAATAAAAGTTATTCTATTACTATTTTATTCCTAACCCTTTGTAAATGCATGCTGGTTGCCAAGCGCCCAAATTTGCGATCATATGACCATGGGGGTGTTGCAAAGATCACAAGTGCGAGGTTCAGACTTCTTTCAACACTGTTGTACCTTGGAACATTCACTAAATGAATAGTCATAATTTGAGGACCACCTGTTATAAATAACCCATGGAAGAAAGGTATGCGTAATATTCTCTTAAACTCTGTTGCTGTCTCTGCACAAGTGCCTATTCCAGGGCTCATCCACATAGCAATGGTAATATACTTTGCTTCTGTCTTTGATATGGAGAAATGTGTAATAATGTAAAAAAAAAAATGCTGCACCTAGTTTCTATGAGACTGGTATGCCGCTGCTTTGATGGCCAGAACCTGGGGATTGTGTGTCCATTTTTTTCAGCACCACTGTAACTTTGAACAGTTATTGAAAAATTGGATATAAGCTGAGTACTACCTATAAACAGTTTTTACTTTTTAAAAAGAATCTGAAGTAGACTTCCATATTAATGGAATCAGGGTTTAAATCATATACTACAGTGCATACAATGTCCTTCAGCATGTATGGAGGAAGACCTCATGCTGGCAAGAGAAAATGCTGCCAACATGGCCTGATACTAGGCAAAAGTCATTTAGTTTTAATCCTATTTATTCTACATATTTTTACACGTGCTATATTTCAATGGCCTATTTTATATCTATTTTATTTGCTCAGTGTTGAGTTATATATGATTATAATTTGTAGGCGCTTCTGACATGAATAACGAAGGGATTTGAATGATGGGAGTACATATCGAGACAAATTTCTTGGTTTCTACTTTAATCAAAATTTGGAATTGGCTTGCTGAAAGAGAAAAATAGCTAGGTTTATTTGTACAGAGGGAAGAATGACTGTTAATTCTTAGAAAAGGAGTGATTCATTCTCTCCTCTGTATCTCTTAACTGCTACTAAAATTAATCTCCACTGTTTTTAAAGACAGGAATGGGAAAAATAAAAATGATCCTTTTGGAGTATTTTCCCCCCATTCTTTTAAAAAAAGAGAAATTGGGTTTGGCTGGAGAGATGTTTTTAAGCCCAGAACTTTCTGTGCAGTTTATCAACTTCAGGCTGTTGCTTTGGCAAAATGATTTCCACTTTAATCTGTGACAACACATTCATATTCTGGGAATGCAAACCAATTTCTTAAAGCACGTTGAGACTCTTGATTGAAAAGTCTGTGTGATTGTCATTATCCTTGTTGGAGAGATTACTCATTGTTTTCCTCTCTCCTCTATATGATTGACTTATTATGTACTATCCAAACTCTTAGTAACTACAGGCAGTCCTCGACTAGGTTGCTTACAAACAAGAGACATAACCAGGGGTACTTAGGATTCAGTTCTGAAGTTCCAATGGCTGCCCTCCCCCATCGTTATGTAACTACATATCGGGCATTCAGCAACTGGCCCACATCCTGGACATAAACTGTTTCAACTCCTATCCTCAAAACGATGCTGTAGAGCACTGAACACCAGAACAACTAGACACAAAACAGTTTCCCCCCGAATGCCATCACTCTGCTAAACAAATAATTCCCTCAACACAGTCGAACTATTTACTAAGTTTGCATTACTATTACTATTAATCTTCTCATCATTCCTATCACCCATCTCCTCCCACTTGTGACTGTATGACTGAAACTTTGTTGCTTGTATCCTTACGATTTATATTAACTGTTTCTTAGTATGATTTGATTGCTTATTTGTACCCTATGACTATCATTAAGTGTTGAATCTTATGATTCTTGACGAATGTACCTTTTCTTTTTATGTACACTGAGAGCATATGCATCAAGACAAATTCCTTGTGTGTCTAATCACACTTGGCCAATAAAGATTTCATTCATTCATTCATTCATTCATTCATTCATTCATTCATTCACATTGATATCTGCTTGCACCATCCCATGTTCAAACGACTGCGTTTATGATATTTTTGCCCAAACCTGACATTCACGCCTGGTTTTTAGCAAAACTGACCCATCGTGAATAATTGGTTCACTTAATGACTCCTGCAAAAAAATGTCATAAAATCAAGTTGGTCACATAAAATCAAGTTGGTCACCTGCTTTATATCTGTCACGACATGATTGTTACGGATAAATTCCCTTACAGATGTAAGTTGATAACTTTACTTGTACAGAGAGCATTTGCACCAAGACAAATTCCTTGTGTGTCCAATCACACTTGGGCAATAAAAGAATTCTACATAGATAGATTTACTCCCTGAGGATCTGTCCTTCACCTGGTCTTTGATCACTACTTTTCAAGTATTGATTTGTATTTTTTAGATGATTTGTCCGGATTTATGAAAGAATGCTTCTAACCTTGTGTTTGTTGCTGTTCACAGTTGGGTTTTTAATTTAGGAATAAAGAAATTATTTAGAATGACTTAATATAAGGCCTTTAAAAACTACAGTCATATTCTTTTCCATTGATTTGCATTCATATCTCTACGTCCTGTATATTTCAGAACATTGGCAAAAAAATGTCCTGTCAAGAATTCATTGCCAATCTTCAAGGAATGAATGAGGGTGCAGATTTCCCAAGAGAACTCCTGAAGGTGAGGCTCTCTTTTATTTCTTATTACTGGAATACAGTGTCACCTCTACCTCTGCTGACTAACTGAAAGAGATTGCTGTCAAACTGACTAAATTGCCTGTCATTTTCAGTTTTGTGGTTTTTTTCATGATGATGTGGAGACCACAGTTTCAAAGAGCTATTTAACTCACTATTGTTCTAGAGTAAAGGAATGTATAAAGGATTTTCTCTTAAAGTAAATATTCTCAAATTCTGTGCTAAAGAAAGAAGAGTTAAAGTTAGATTCATCTATGCCTTCTTGGCAGTGGTCAACCAGGAAAGGACCATAACCTTGTAAGAAGTTTTCCTGTGAATGCACTAAAACATTCATTGATGAGGTCAGTACTGGGAGATCCCAGTGCCCAGTATTATCCCTGAATCCTGACTTATTGAAAGAAAAGAAGAGCTTGTGCAACAATTGTTGAAGACTACATAAGTGCAGCTTTTTAAATATAAAATGGAAGTGTTAAGTGCATAGATTCTGAATATTCACCTCAAGTATAATTATTGACAAATACTGCTCTAGTATCACACCATACACATACATTTGGGAATGGATCATAGCTCTTTTTTCTTCCTTGGCATTGTTAACCAGGAATGGAAACACGTGCAGCATGGTCTCCATAGACATGATTCTCAGTCATCCATGTCATGGTTGTGCTTTTTTTCCCCCAAGAGGCAACTGAACTTCAGCTCTGAAGAAGTTCCTTGGAAGAGAAGTGAAAGAAGCTTCTGGGATGAGAAGCGAAATGTCTTCAAAGAAAAACCAGAAAATCCAGTTGCTTCTTGGAAAAAAAAAAAGCACCTTTGGGACATGTGCAACATGGGTTGAAGTGAAACATGCCTTTCAGTGCATCTTGTCGGGTTAAGTGAATTGGAGAAAAAGAATCGGGCTCCTTAAGTTTTGATCAGCACTTCAGGTCCTCTGTGCAACATTGGAACCTGAAGAATGTTAAGAATTATGCACTTGGTTCAACAATCGACAGGGATTGCATAGGCAGTTTGCTTTTCCATATGAATTGCCTTGGCTGGATTGGAACAATTGTGTGCCTTGAGTGATAATTGAAGGCTAAAAACTGGCGAGGTTTTTTTTTTTTTTAAATCAAACTTTTGATAAAGCTGACTTCTCTGATGAATATTTATGGAAATAGGTTATAAGAGTGCTTCAGGAGAAAGGTGCCTTTGGGTTTTTATATTTGAATGGAAGATACAATATAAGACAAAAAAATGTTATATGCACAAGTGCAGCTTTTGCCCTCTTGCCTATATATCCATTTGTTCCAGTACCTGATTCTGAATAATTGGTAAAGTTTGGGTCTCGGGGACTGAACATTTTTCATTACTGGTGCTAATATGAGCATTCCTTTTTCTTTTGTCTGATTTGCTTGCTTAGGAAGCAAAGTGCCAATTGTTAGTGTGTTTGGTTTGCCATAAAAGAAAAAAAAAATTAAATGAGATTTTGCTGCACAGAAAGCTATGGCCTAAAATTCTGTTGACATCAGCAACAGCAGATATGTGCTGATATTTTTTTCTATCTTTTTTAATGTGCCATCTCAATAAAATAACTTACGTAGTTAGAATCAGAGGGTACATTATATGCCTTCCATGCTTGTTAGAAAATGGACTTCATTAAAATAAAATCTTATTGTTTCTAAGATTATTCTAGTTACAGCCTAGAGAGCAGGCTGGGAGAATAAAATGCTTGGAATTTCCCTGGAAGTTGGCTTGAACCTTTATGGATGATGGATGGGAAATGAATTATATATAACTAATCTCAAAAATCTGTTTCTGTAATGAAATGGTGTTTAAGTTCTCTTCCTTGGACGAATAAGTTTTGCTTTATTTGCCTACTGGAAAGTCTCTGTGTCATATGCCCTTTTGTGTGATTCTGAGCATATTCCAGGAGGTATATTTTGGTTGCACAAGGTGTTGGATATTCCAAGAGTGACTCCATGCGAATTAAGCGGTACTCATTTCTCCTTCTTATGTGGCAGGGTTGAATTTGATTTGTTGTCGCAGATTACCTGCCTTTGTTGGAAACTTGGCTGAACTTCTAAAAAAACCTCTGAAATCATGGTTTGAAAAACCTGCTTTATTAGACTAAGGATCTTTATCTTAGGCACTGTGGAAGTTCTGTTGTGCTTACCCTTATGAGCAAATCAAACTGCTTATACAAATGCATCACCATAAATATATACTACAGTATTGTCGTCACCATGGTCTGTTTACCAACAGTAACACCAAAAGGCTAACTTCTCATCTCAGAGCTATAAATGTACGTTAGCCTTTTGGTGTTACTGTTGGTAAACAGACCATGGTGATGACGAGGCTGTAACTATGATGCATTTGGGCACCAAAGGCTCAGTTTCAAATTCAATTTATTGGCTTGGTCTCCTACTTCCCACCCTGGATTCTTTTTTTTTTTTTTTGCTTAATATTTGGCCTACCCCAGTGAGATGGGAAGTCTTGAAAAGTGTTGAAGGATACTGGCTGTGGTTGATCTATGACCAAACTAACTTTGCTTACCACTGAAAAATCAGCCAATTTATAGCAATATCTCAGACAGGTGCAGTGAAATGGCCTCAAAATGGCTAATTCCTGAGTTGCATTGGCTGAATCAATCTCCAAGTGTAAATATCTCACTAATGTTATAAAATTGAGATGCTCAGTATGTATGCTGTGAGGTAAAGAAATAATGTTCTGTCAGATTTCTGATCCTAGAAAAAAATTGCTTTGCATGATCTCTGAGTCTCTTCTGAAAAGAAAAGAGAAGGGCTATGCCTGTGACATTGTAAAGCTTATTTTATCTACTGAGAAAAAACTGCATCGTCTGTCCTTATGTTAATCTGGGTAGAGTGGAGGCTTCTTTGGATGAGATTTACTGTGTTGTCTAAACCTGGGGAAGAAACTGAGGGCTTTTTTTGTGTGCGAACCTTGTGGTTCTTGATGGTATAATGGGGAAGGTTTTATTTGATTGCTTCCCAAACTGGTTTCATAGGCTCTAGGGAGCTCTAGCATTGAGGGTATACAAACTTCAGCAGTGATGCACATTCTCCATTCTCCAAAGCGCCTGAAAGCAGGACAAGAAGCAATGGATGGAAAGTAATCAAGGAGAGAAGCACCTTCGAACTAAGAAGAAATTTCCTGACAGTTAGAACAATAAGTGAAACTCCATTGCCTCCAGAAATCGAGGGTGCTCCAATATTGGAGGTTTTTAAGAAGAGGTTGGATAACCATTTGTCTGAAGTGGTGTAGGGTTTCCTGCCTAAGCAAGAGTTGGACTAGAAGACCTCTAAGGTCCCTTCCAACTCTGTTCTGTTCTGTTCTATTCCATTCCATTCCATTCTTTTTCATACATGGCCTGAGGTTTCTCACATTATACTTGTCGCAAAAAATCTTTGTTCCCCCCTCATTTATCCCTGTTGGCCACCATAGAATGGCCGATGTTCAGAATCAGATGAGTAAAGATTCGGGAAGAGAGATTGCTTAGTGATCATACAGAGCGTCGCTAATCTCTAGAACTCATGGTTACAGGACTTGGTGATGGATATAAATTTTGACAGCTTGAAAAGGGAGTTAGATAGATTTCATTGAAGAGAAAACTCCTCTGCTAGTTCTGCAAGCTATCTGCTCCCTCTAGGATCACACAGAATATCTGGTTTAAGTGTTAGCAGCTGGAAGACAATGGTGGGAAAGGACTGTTGTCCTCATAACCTACTTGTAGGCTCCCAAGGAGTTGGCCATGTAGGAAACAGAATGTGGGTCTGATACATTTTAAGTATACATTGTATACCTAATCCAGCTGCGATGCTTTTAAATTCTCTTGAGGCATGCGTGCAAATGGTTTGCGAACAGATGTGTATTACCTCTTCTGAGAGGCATTTTTCACAAAGCTTAATAAAGCAAGTGCATCAATCACGATTTCCTTTAAAAAGAAAAAAAAAGATGGGAAAGGGGCTCCAAAATTTGTGCTAGCCTTTCAATTCCTACTTTTCCCATCGATGCAGTGATTCATATTGGACTCACTTTATCATCGGACCACCAGATGGCATCGCTGCTGTGATAATGGCAGACCTTTTACTTGGACTGTGTTCCTTCCTCTGAGACCAGAAGAATCTGCGAATCATAGTTTGTTCTGGTTTTCTCTTTGGGAGCTTTTTTTCACCTAGCTAGGTTATATCGAAATGAAAATATCTCTGGTTCATCCTCAAATTAATAACTCAAGGTTGTCCTAATCATATTGAGAAGCTATCAACACTATAGTTATTGAGGGAAAAATGGAGGAGCCGCTTCTAAAGTTAATTAAAAATAGTGACCTTTAATATATCAAAGCAGCTCAATAGGTTATGATGAAATAAACATCAAACCCATATAGCTGAGTACTTTTAACACACACACACACACACACACCCAATACAGTAAGGGGAAGTAAAGTTGTTGCAACTGTTTATTTTCTAGCTGGGTTGGTGTTTTACCCTCACTTTGATATTTTTTGTTCCTGAATGGCAGACGTGTATTTGTGTGCTTCTCAGTAGATTTTGGTTCTCTTCTAGATGGATGGGAATCCTTCTGCTTTTGGACCCAACCTAAAGCACTACTAAAGTTAGTAGGTTCTAATGGTTCTGTAGCAGAGGTGGTATTCAGCCAGTTCTGACAGGTTTTGGAGAACCGGTAGTGAAAATTTTGAGTAGTTCGGAGAACTGGCAAATACTACGTCTGACTGGCCCCACCCCCATCTATTCTCTGCCTCCCGAGTCCCAGCTGATTGGCTGGATCTTCTTTTGTTGCCCTGAACAGGAGAACGGAGCTGGAAAGCAGGTTAGTGGAGTGGGGAAGGAATAGGGATTTTGCAGTAACTTTCCCCCAGGAGTGGTTAGAGAATGGAGATTTTACAGTATCCTTCCCCTGCCATACCACCAAGCCACACCCACCAAGCCATGCCCAACAAGCAACACCACGGCCACCAAGCCACGCCCACAGAACCATAGTAAAAAAAAATTGAATCCTACCACATAGTAGGGAGAGTGTCTGGAAATTGCACATGTGCTACCTGGGAGAGAGAACAAAAACAGTACAAGAACTCATAACATCAGGATGATTAACTTAAGATATACGATGTGTGGTAATTGAATTTAGTGTTTACTTTGGGGAATCATATTTACTGATAAAAAGGTTCCATATTATAGGTAGTCCTCCACTTACAACGGTTCATTTAGTGAAAAATGTGACTTACGACAGTTTTTCACAGCTATGACCTTTGGAGGATCCCCATGGTCACGTGATCAATGTTCAGATGCTTGGCGACTGTTCCATATTTATAACCATTGCTGTGTCCCAAAGTTATGTGATCCCCTTTAGCGACTTTCTGATGAGCAAAGTCAATGGGGAAGCCAGATTCACTTAACAACCAGGTTACTAACTTATCCACTGCAGCTTTGGCAAGAAAGGTTGTAAAATGGGGCAAAAGTCACTTTAACAATGTTTCACTTGACAGCAGAAATTTGGGGCTCAATTGTGGTCATAAGTCAAGGACTACCTGTATTACATACTTTGATTTATAGAAGCATTCCTTTCTTGTAGTTATTAAATGAACTTGATCTGGATAGCAGGATGAATGTCCAGAGTAAAGAAGTCAGTGGCAAAGATCTACTATACTGTTGCTAAGAAAAGTATGTAGATATTTCCGTGTAGTCACCTAGAATGGATTTGCAGGAGTCTTTACCTGGATGAGTTGGCATGATTGATCAGTGTTTAAAAACACTGAGCTTGTCATCTGGAAAGCTGACAGCCTGGATTCGAGACCCAAGCATCACCCAACAGGGTGAACTCCCATTGCTTGCTCCACCTCCTGCTCATCTAGCAGTATGAAAGCATGCAAAAAATTTTTTATTTTAATTTGATTTGTCAATCGCTTACAAGATAATAGGTATAAGAATAAACATAGTTATGAATACATGAAATGGATACATATAAGAAAAATTAAAAAAACCCAATAGGACAGGGATGGTAGGCACGTTGGTGCGCTTATGCACGCCCCCTACAAACCTCTTAGGAAAGGGGTGAGGTCAATAGTAGAAAGTCTAAGGTTAAAGTTTTTGGGGTTTGAGGAAGAAACCACGGAGTCAGGTTGAGTATTCCAGACATTGACCACTCTGTTGCTGAAGTCGTATTTCCTGCAATCAATTTTGGTATGGTTAACCTTGAGTTTGTATATATTGTGTGCTCTTGTATTGTTATGGTTGAAACTGAAGTATTCATTGACCGGTAGGACATTGCAATGTATGATTTTATATATTATACTTAGATTGGACCGAAGGCGGCGTAGTTCTAGGCTTTCTAGGTCTAGAATTTCAAATCTGGTGGCATAAGGTACTCTGCAACGAGTAAAAGAATGGAGAACTCTTCTTGTGAAATATTTCTGGACTTTCTCAACTGTGTTAATATCAGATACATAATGTGGGTTCCAGACTGATGAGCTGTATTCGAGGATTGGTCTAGCAAATGTTTTGTATGCTCTAGTTAGTAGTGTGATATTACCAGAGAAAAAGCTACATAGGATTAGGTTAACAACTCTTAATGCTTTTTGAGCTATGTAGTTACAGATCTAACACTTAGATCATTAGAGATGAGTACTCCAAGGTCCTTGACAAAGTTTGGATCCTCAACAAGGTCTTGACTATTCAGCCTGTATTTTATTTTCTGATTTTTTTTGCCAATATGTAAGACGGAGCATTTATTTGTTGAGATTTGAAGTTGCCATTTGATTGACCATTCTGATACATATGATTAATATTACATTCTGATACATTCTGATACAAATGCAAGTAGATTGATAGATATCCCTCTGATGGGAAGGTACAGCATTCTTTTGACATGCTGGCCACATAACCATGGACAATATCTTTAGACAATGCTGACTCTCTCGGCCAAGAAACGGAGATGAGCACCTGCCCTAGGGTCATACACGACTGGACAGGGAAATCTTTACTTTTACCTGAATGATATATATTTTTTTTACTGTTTTACCCATGTTGGTATTAGAGCCAGTTTGACGTAGTGGTTAAGGCACCCAGCTAAAAACTGGGAGATTGTGAGTTCCAGTCCTGCTTAGTCATAAAGTCAGCTAAGTGACCTGGGGCCAGTCTTCTCTCTCTCAGTCCCAGAGGAATCAAGCAATGGCAAAACAATTTCCAATATTGTTACTGAGGACACTTCATGGATCTGTCCAGGTAGTCACCAGAAGTAAGTTTGACTTGGGCGTGCGCACATGCACACACACACACATACACACGTCTTAAATCATCTGTAGCCTTTCCCTCTCTCCCATTTATGTTCCATGGACTGGACAGTACTGTAAGATAAAGGCTTGTATTAATGAAAATGTGAAACAAACAAACAAACAAACAAAAAAACAAACAAAAACCAGGAGCAGCAGGAGAGAAAATATACTGTTTTTTTAAAAATCCAGTGCAATTTTAATGGAACAATTATCTTTCTAAAAGCAGGAAGAGAAAAGCATTTTGCAACTACAATACCAAGAGGAAGATACATGCCAGCTGTATGTGTCTCACAAACACAGAGAGCTAGCACATATGTGAGAGCATTGTTAAACTTTAGAAGTTTATAATGGCTTGTAAAGGTCTCTATCAGTCAGGGTGAATTCTTGGTCTTTTCAAACTTGGGTAGAAATGAGAGAGGGATGGTGCTGTATTATATGCTCAGCGATCCATGAAGTGAATATTGTGAAGTTGTGTGTGTGTGGGGGGGGTTCCCATGCTGTAGGCTTGGCAAAAATGATTCTTTTTTTTTTTTTAATTTGGAAAGGAAGTTTGTTGGGAACCAGGATAAAATTTTCCAGCTAGAAATTGGGCCAGAGGGAAGGACTAATGGTGACGTCATGTCCATATGTCTTTTCCGAAAATGATTTGTGAGCGGGGAGAGAAGGGTTTAGTCAGTGTTGACATCGCTGTGAATATTATGAGATACAAATGAAGTATCTATAACAAATGCACTTCTCTCTCCCTCCTGTTTACAATACTCTTCTGCAATATTTGTACATGTTACTGTTTTGGTGGGCTTACTTGTTTCTTATTTGAATAATGTGTTTTGAATCATGATTTGATATCTTGACACCTATGTTTCTGTCTGAAAGTGCATATCACACACACACACACACACACACACAGAGTCTTCAAGGGTGTATGAGAGCCAATTTGGTGCAGTGGAGCTAATTTGGTGCAGTGGTTGAAGGCACCAGGCTAGAAACCAGGAGACCGAATTCTCGTCTTCCCATAGGCACAAAACCAGCTGGGTGACCTTGGGCCAGTCACTTTCTCTCAACCCTAAGATAGAAGGCAATGGCAAGCCACATCTGGAAATGCTGCCAATAAAATTTCATGGATATATCTGTGTAGTCCCCAAGACTGATCTGGGAGACACCCTACACACGTATATACGAATGTACGCACAAGCATGCACACCAGTAGTGGTATTCTACCGGTTTGGCCCGGTTCTGCCGAGCCGGTAGCAGCGATGAGCAGCAGAGACCGAACTGGTTCTCTCCACCGCTCTGCTGTTTGGCCCACCTGCCCGCCCGGGCTCCCAAACTCACCTTTATCCTCTGCTTTTGAAGTGCAGCACAGCAGAGTGCCGTGCAGCAGCTGCTGAAGCGACTGGGAGAATGCAGGCTTGCAGGAGGTGAGTTGAAACGCCTCTGCGCCCGTGCAAAGTGCGCATTTGGTGTGTGCGCACACGCAGAGTGTGTGCATGAGCACAAAGCACGCCCACCAAGCCACGCCCACCAAACCGGTGGTAAAACTTTTTGAATCCCACCACTGATGCACACGCAAGCTTATTCTTAAAAATGCCCCACACTATATCCCATTTCCAAAATCTGAAATAATCTCCTTTTTTGTACTTTTGCATTCAGCCTCTCTGTTTTATTTCTGTGCTTTTAAAATTAGCTCTCATTAGAACAGTAGAATTTTTCAGTGGATGCAGGATGAGTACATCTAGTACCTCAGGAAGTTATCTCAAACCATATGCTACGAGTGGCATATGCCTGGCAAGTGTAAAGCACATACTCTTGTGACAAAGCCACACAGCATATAATATGTGTAGGTAGCTCTGATTACGCTTACTGTACACTCATATGACATTTTTATTTTCAGAAACAGGACTAAAATCTTAAGAGACAGGCAAATATTGCCTTGTATTAAGCAATAAAATAAAATTTGCTTTAATGTAACAAAAAAGACCAAAAAAGTAAATCGTTTTAACATTTGTATTCTTGAAAAAAATTCAATAGGACTTTTAACCATCTGTTTATGTAGATTTTTCTAGGAGATAAAACGGTTGATGGACTTACATCCAGAAATAAAAACGTTTCCTTGGAATAATTGCATTTTAAATATGCAATTCTCTCCCTCTCCCCCCTCCCTCCTTTCCTCTCCCTCTCTCTGTCATACAGTTATCTGAATGTTAGCACTACCATGAGCAGTAACATATTTGTGTCCCTCCTAAGGCTAGATTTCGCATTCTTCTTTGCGGAGTATGCAAACCACATGCTTCAAGGTCTGTGTACAGTTTATAGACCTGCACAGCACATGCAGGCAATTTTTTTCCCCCCAAAGAGCAAGAATCCGTTGCGCTAGTGAGGGGTGAGTTTAGTTTATATTAAGGCACAAACTGAGAGGAAAGGAACGTCCTCTGTCTAAAAGGACGGCAATCTTGTGAGGAAAAAATGAAAATGTTTATACCTAAACTTTAAGCTATATGTCTGCTTGTGAGAGACAGAGCAACTGTGAAACTAATTATGTGTAATTTAAATGCATATGTATGAACTGGCGCAGACACAAAATCCGAATTATTTCCAACAGTTTTTTAAAAGCTACCTCATCATTTTTCTTAGTTAAATAATAGGGAACGTAAGGGACTCATGCTCTCACTTGCCTGTACTCATGGTATACTTTCCTTTCTCCCAGTCATAGTTGAAAATAGGTGTTGGTTGTAGTATGGTAATTAAAGGCAGAGTTATTGTTGGACTGCAGACCTTGTTCGTGTGAAGAAACCTCAGCTTCATTAATTATCCTTAGAACATCAGATTTGTCTAAAGTGTTTGCTTTAGGATTATGGAAAACATAATTTGACCATCTACACTTAAGTGCATCCTTGGAAGGGCCAGAATGATATCATACTGGCATGTGCTTCTTTCTGTGTTTGGATGCCTTGATGCTATTTGTACCCAGACATATCTAGGCAGAAATTGTTGTTTATTATTGAAACAGTGCCCTCACTGCTCATGCCATTTTGCCAAGTTTTGTAAGCAAACAAGCCAAGATAGAGCTATGTTCTAATAGGGAGGAATACAGCTTCACAGTAAGAGATGCTAGAGGGGGTGGGAAAGATCATTTGGGAAAGGGAGGCTAATGCGGGATAAAGACTTCACGAAAAACTTGAGTAGAAGAGATCTCTAATTCAACATAGCTGTTCTGCAGGGGAATTCCAGATAACTGGGAGCAACGGAGCGGAACTGCTGTATCCTATTATATGAAGCAGGAACAATTTAGGATGTTGGAATGACTATAATATCCTATTTGAGGAATTTGAGGACTGAAATGAGCTGTTCTTCACAACTTTTACCCTTCACCTTGGAGGGCTGCATTCCCCCCCTCCCAATTGAGAAATGGTTTAATGGGCTTGGCAGTTGCGGAAGGCAACTGTTTTCAGAAATGGTGGCTGAAGCAGCACAGCTTGCAAGAACAGACATAAAAAGCAGCCAGCTAGGACGTGCTATAGCAGCCGGATCCTCTCTTGGTCTTAAAACCAATTAACTCTTTGCTGCTCCTGCTCAGGAGCATGAAGGAGCAATGGCAAAATGTCCATTAGGTACACTCAGCTGTAAATTCATATTTGATCAATGGCTTTCCAATGACTGATTTTCTGCAGTATAGCATAATTTGCAAAGGCTTGATTCTTTACTGATGATTGCTTCCAACATGTATGCTTGTGGGAATCAACTTCATTGTCTGCCACCTTATGCCACTGGTTTAAAACTTCATTATTCATTAGAGTTCTTTTTTTTTTTTTTACTAATTATAGTTAGCTGTTGCTATAACACTGCTCAGTATTTATTCCAATTATTCTCTGTTTACATGATACTTCTATTGGGCTTGTCATATTGTAATTGGATTATTTTTATCCCATTTGTTATCTGGTTGCTTGGGTTTGCTGACTTAGGCAAACCTAAGTAAGTAAATATTCTAAATAAATAAATAGTTCTACCCTATTGACAGATACACATACCCATTTCAGACTAGTAGTACTATATACCTATTTTAAAATATGGAGGTTTTTTTATTTGTTTGTTTGCTACCAAAGTACATAGATAGAGATCTGCCTTGCCTCCAAAGCTGTAACTGCACTGGAGCAAATTCAGGCAAATATACATGCCTTACGTCCATTCAATGCTTTGGTTTCACCCCCTCTTACCTTTAAATGTACCTTTATCCCCAACTCTGTTTGTGTTCTACTAATAATATTGATCATTGGGTTGGACTTTGTAGTGATGCTGTAGACTTGGCCATGGGTAACTCATAGTGTTCCCGCACAATTATCTTGGAACCTACCAAACTCCCTCATGACCTGCTGTTTAATATGTTTTTAAATTAAATAAAAAAATAAAATCCTAGCATGCTCCAAAAAGTCAGCCTTTAGCATAACTTTTATTTATGAAAAGGCCTTTTGTCTCCAAGCAGGCCTCATAACATCTTTAAAAATTACTTTTTCTTTAAGTAGCTTCCCTTGCAAACAGGATGGATGAATTTCAAGAAGCAACCAGGTGAACTGAAGTGGAGGAGAAAACTCACAGTAATCTTCATTTAAAATAACCAAAGCAGGAGCTTCCTTCAATAATTTAGATTCTGCTTTTTTTTTCTATAGTGTAATGCTTGAAAAGCATTGACTAGGGAGGTATTGGTAGGTGTTGTTATGTTTTTTTAGGAAGCAACAGAATGAGAATTTAGACTATTCTGCCTCTTTTTTTAAAATCTAAAATAAGATTCTCAACATGTTCTCCCCAAATTAGCATTTAAATTCCCATTTCCCTACTGCTTACTTCAATTAAGTCAAATAATTTAGTATGTTAACACAAATGCTCAATTTAAAAAAATAATTTAAACAATGCTTATAACTATATTAACATGAGGATTTTGTACATTAGTTCTAGTTTGAAGCCTTTTTTAAAATAAAAGATCTTGCTTTTAGTTTTGTAATATATATAGTGTTTTCCCTGTTTCCTTCTTCTGTTTATTTTTAAGTTCCAGTTTCCTTACAGCTTTTGAAAAAATCTAAACATTCTAGTTATTCATCTAACATTAACTTCACACATGGGTCATCATAGCAGAGAAAGCTATTTTAAAATTTCCCATCTGAAATGGAATTGAATCAGTTCAAATGTTCAAAACATTTACAAAACTTTTACTCACCTGAACGGGAATCATACTGCAGAAAACAGCTGAACATGAAATAGAAATAGCTTTGAAAATTCATAGATCTTTCATGTCCCGGAGATCTCAGAGTCTGCCAGCATTACATCTGACTGAAATTATGAGTTTCAAACAGATGAAAAATACAACACAAAGCATTGGGATCAGACAGATTCACTCTTAAGTCTTTAATGTTATTTTAAGAATCAACTCATGACTCAGAGAAAAAGTTTGCCCAGTTTATTGTTAAATTTGGAGAAACACAGAAATGTTTCCATAAACCCATACGGACATCATCCATTGAAGATGTCATGACACATGATTTATATATTTGGGAATTTGCTTTGTGACATTGCAGTGCATGTTTTGTTACTATTATTATGTTGCTCATTGTGATTTGTAGCAAATGCCCATGAATTTTTCAGTGATTCTCTCTGAATCCAAATGTCCTTAAAAGGAGACATATGTCCTCTTCACTGTTAACCTATTAATTGCTAGCAGAATGACTGAGATTGTCACTAATTATGAGAATATGCTGTGACATTGAGACACACATTCTTCCCCCTGCCTGGTCTAAATGTTCAAGACCAGCCATTGCAACAAGTTTAAAGCAAATAAAAAAAAAAACATTAAGGGTTTCAATTGTTGTTTTGCTTGTCCAAATACATCTGGCACAGAAAGAACCTCAGAGATGCTAAAATATATATTTAGTATATGAAAGATAAAGATGTAATGCAAACAGATAGGTGATGGAGGTAGTACCAGCAGTGAGTTATACTAGCCAAACCTTTAAATTCTTGGTTTCCAGTGGAATACAGATCCTATTTTGAAGCAAATTATTGTTAGCCAATTCTTCATTTTCTTAACTGATATGAGAGCTTGCTCTTACTGTTTTTCCTCACCAGCAATTTCCTTTTGGATACTACAGACAGGCATTTATCTCATTTTGCTGTCATTCGCTAGCATTTTAATTAAAGATTTCTTTGGCTCCTCGTTTTGTACCTGTCATGGTCCTCTCCCTCTCTCAGACGTTGAAAAACAAACCATTGATTAAAGTGATATTAGTAACAGTGTGTTTGATACAGTCCATTTATTTCAGATGCCTAATGGAAGAAGTGAGCAAGATGCAGTCATAAACCTGCTGTATTGCAGTCCTCAATGGGAAGGCTGCTGTGCAAACAACTGTTTTAGAAAGCAGCATTTTTAATGCGGCATGCTTAGTCCTATGTGGGCTAGAAGTTCTTTGGAAAATCTGGTCTTGTATCTTCTACAAGTGTCCAAACCAGAGGTGGTATTCAGCAGGTTCTGACTAGTTCTGGAGAACCGGTAGCGGAAATTTTGAGTAGTTCGGAGAACCGGAAAATACCATCTCTGACTGTCCCCGCTCCCATCTATTCTCTGCCTCCCGAGCCCCAGCTGATCGGCTGGGTCTTCTTTTGTTTCCCTGCACAGGAGAACGGAGCTGGAAAGCAGGTTGGTGGGGAGGGAATGGGGATTTTGCAGTAACCTTCCCCCAAGAGTGGGAAGGGAATAGGAATTGTACAGTATCCTTCCCCTGCCACGCCCACCAAGCCACGCCCACAGAACCGGTAGTAAAAAAATTTGAATTCCACCATTGGTCCAAACCGGGTGGGGTGGGGTGTTAAGCGGGATTGTAAACCATGGAACCAGGGAGATCATCACCTATCTCTTGTAAGTATGCTGATCTGGGTCAACTGGCTAATAGGGAACACAAAGCTGCGTGTTACTATCAGTAGTAGGAATCAGGCCTGGGAGGGAAAAAAAAGAGTATTTCACCATTTAACTATATTGCTCAAAAGCTACGGTTTCCCACAATGGAAAACACAGAGCTCTGAAAGCAGGGTTTGTTAAGGTAGGGAATAACAAACAGGCATTGCTGTTTCCTTCCATTGTAACACTGTACTATTCAGGTTTGAAATATGTGTGTGTGAGAATCTCTGAGTGCCCACACATGAGCATCCCTCCCTCAGAGTAATTTATACAGGCCTCTGCTAAAAAGGTCACTTATGCCTGCACTGAAGAATAACAGAGAACCTTAGAGTTTCTGATGTAGGAAAAACATTAATTAGAAAGATCTTTGATGTATCAAATTAATTTTTGGAGCAAGTTATTAATTTAGTTACATTGTGGTATTAAGTACAATTCTGGATACGGAGCTTGCTTTTTCAATGTCATTGTGACTAATTTTTTTTAAAATATGTTCATTTCCCCCTTTTTTTATTCTTCGTGTTATGGTTTTGCTCTTGTTTTAAGGAATTGGCAAAAATACCCTGTTTTACTGTTCCTTATGGTAGATGTTATGGGTTAGTTTGCTGAAATTGGTGATATGTAAGTTAAATACACAATATTTTAATTAAGCTCAAGTAATTTTAAAACAAAATAAATTTATTTAAATTAAAATAAATAAATAAAACATACTCAATAAATAAAAGTCAAGTTAAAAATTAGTGGCCATCTAGATACTTTAGGGCTGGGGTCCCCAACCCGTGGTCCATGGACTGGCACCAGTCCGTGGCATGTTAGAAACCGGGTGGCGCAAACAATTGAAGCCCCATTTGCGGGATGCGAAACCACACCTTCTCCGGTCCGCAGAAAAACCTCTCTCCACGGAACTGGTCCCTGGTGCCCAAAAGGTTGTGGGGGCCACTCCTTTATGGTCCTCGCATAAGAATGGAGATGAACTCAATACTATGCTTTCACTAGAGTTCTATCAAGTGCTATTCTGGATATGTGATATGTTTGGAAGCCCAGTGTAGTCGTGGATAATGTTAGCTTCAAATGCTTGCTGAGCTTTGTAGAAGACTATAATGACTAAGTAGCATTTTATGTTCTAGTTCCAAATCAACCCAGAATTCTCAGGTGCAGCACAAATGACTAAGGCCCAAATTATTATACTTTGGACACATTATGTGAAGACCTACATATCTGGGCAACTCTGTTGTGCTAGAAAAGATGGAAGAAAAGAAACCAACTTCAAAGTAGATGTGGACAGTTAAACCTAGTGAAGGGTGATTGTTGGAAAACCTGAGCAATCAAATTGTGGTTATTAATGGTCCACAAACTTCTGGACTTCCATTTGAGCAGCATCACCATTGACAAAATCATGACCAATCAACTGCAAAAAGCAACTTTACTTGAAACAGTTGACATTCTGTGACAATACCTTTAATGCCATCAAACCACTTCTGCTTGTCCAAGGTCCTTGAGAAGGATTCAACAGGTGGACAAAAAATGCCAAATCCAGTCTAAACATCTGGCTGTTGCTGTGTGACCAATCATAATACTTCATTAAACTTGCATGCCATCCACCTCTTGGCAATTCTCTGTATCTCGCACTCCAATGGAAAAAAAACCCCATAAATCAGATTAATAAAAGATAAAAGAGGGCAAGTGCGATGATGCAAGGGTTCTCATTCTCCCTTACTGAAGCCTGGGTGAACGGACATGTTTTCACTGATCTTCTCAACGACAACAAAGTGGGGGGGTGTCATCTGAATCTTGGGGGGAACCTCATTTCAGCAAGTGTTGCTACAAAAAAGGCACCCCAGTCGTGCAGGATCAAATTGGTATGCAGATGTTATGGAAGACAGGCAGACTCTCAAGTAACCAGGCCCTATGCCATGTAGCAGTTTTATAGAAAACAACCAGCAAATCTATAGATAGATAAAAAAAACATGCTCGGAAGCAAACTGGCAACCAGTGCAGCTTGCAAAACTGAGATGTTTATGAGCATTATCCCATCTTGAACTGGTTGAAGTGTCTGGGTAGACTACTTCAAGGTCAGCCCCTTTTAGCATAAGTTGCAGCAATCAAACTGCAGTTGGATAGTGATGACACTGCGTCTTGAACTGGTTGAAGCGTCTGGGTAGTCTTCAAGGGCAGTCCCATGTAGCACAAGTTGCAGTAATCAAATGGCGAGGTGGCTAGGATATGACTTGATTATCTGAAGCCTCTCCCCACTAGGTCTAGGAAAATAGAATTGGATAGTGATGATACCAAACCCTAAACCAGCAGGTGGCCTCACCTAGCCGTTTCACTACAACTATCTCAGTGTTAAATTTCATCCTGAAACCAGACTGGAAGAGATAATCTAATCTAGATAATCCATTTCTTCTACAGTTCTCATCAGCCACAGACTGACCGTCTCAACAACTTTCTCCCAAAAGAGAGACAGGAGGAAGAGCCGCTAGCTAGACAACAGTCCAATAAGACAAATATGAGTCCAAAGGAGATATCGAGTGGAGAGACCATCTCAGAAGAGGTCCTCTCTAGGACTTTGGAATATAAAGTCAGCAGAGATTCTGATCTCTGATCTAGGAAAAACATTAATTAGAAAGGTCTTTGGTGTACCAAATTAATTTCTGAAGCAAGTCAAGAGTTACCATACAAGAGTCAGAGTTACAAGATTCTGTTGTTACTTTACAATAAAGGTAGCATTAGTATTTTTGGTTTTGGTTTCCTGATCTGGACTACTTTGAACATCTGACAATTAGAGATTGGTTGATAATTATCAAAAACCAAGGATGACTTCTTGAGAAGGGATTGCAACACTATTGTAATAAATCATCATGGAGAATATATATGTAGTTCCTAACAGTCACCATTTGGCTAGATTAATAGATCCAAGCATTGTAACTCCA